>NW_017306483.1:611354-615978 GCF_000935625.1 Nanorana parkeri
GACCCCCGGGGGGGGAATATGAGGCATGCAAAGTGCTGCGTGTGTTTCACACATAACGTGCGTGTGTGAGATTGTCATTCCAGCTCTGTGACGGACGTTTTTGTTTCCATTGTGTTCCGGAGACGAATGATCGAAATATACCAAATGGAAAAGATGAGCCGCAGGGAGATAGCGAGGACGAGATTAGAGGGCGCGGCCGACTTTTCGGAAATTCTTTAATAAACAAAAACATTTTACTCTCGGTTTTTAAAAGGGAACCGCAGTCTGTCTACAGCGCGCAGTCACTGCTGATAAGAGTTTAGACAACAGTCATCATTAATACGACGTTTGCTGTTCCATGTTTTCATCATAATATTTGTAACAATTAAGGTGTTGGGCCCAAGGCGCTGTCTGCATGTCAGACCTCTGCAATAAGCACCTGGGCTCAAAGCTGAACTCCAGGAAAAATTCTAATACACAGCTGAAGTGTATTGTGTACTGTATATTGGTGAAGTTTTACCTGCTACCTGCCAAAGGGTTTGTGTTCCTGTCAATCCAGTCCTGAGATTTGCACAACCCTACAAGGCAGCAAGGCCATGCTAGTGACCTATGTTTTCTCTACTGCAGTTATGAGGTACAGCAGGCTAATGAGCTCAGCCGATTGCTCTATCTTACCGTGTTTACCCGAATATAAGACACTGTCTTATATTTTTTTTGGGCTCAAAAAAACACACTAGGTCTTATTTTCGGGGTCGGTCTAATTTTTTTTTTTTTAACCTCTTGCCATCCGCCCGTTAAGAAAAAACGGACGGACGGCTGACTTTTATCTGCGGGTTGCCGTCGCCAGACGGCATTTTTTTCCTGCTCGCGCGCGCCCCCTAGCGCGCGCGCACGGGCAGGAAAGACCCGCTTGTTAAAGAGGAAACATCGGCTTATGCGGCTCTGCTCCCTCCGTTGCTGCCTCGCTTCCTCCAGCGCTGGCTTCGTTGGCACTGCTGATTCTCTCCTGCGGCTCTTCAAGTTCCCCCTTATGCCACCACCGGCCCTGGGAATGGTCACAACTAGGTCTTATTTTCAGGGAAACAGGGTATTTGCATGCAGCAAACCCGAATGTTTCCGAGTACTGCTCTTTCCTCTTTTGATGGCAAGTTAAATTTAGGTGCTTAGCTTCAATTAGGAACGCATAAATATAAATATTTTATTATAAATACACATCTGCATTAATGTATATAAATATATATACACATTTCCCCATGTTTTAACCCTTGACATGAAAGCACAGCTCTGAATTGCAAAGCATGTGGTGTCAGCCCTGCCTACTTCAATCGAGGGACCTCGATTCCCGACCCCCCGGGGCGCAAAGCTCCTGACAGGGGTTGAGTTTGTTGGTCCACCAACCCGAAGGCCGGTGGACCCCGAACCTTTGGGGACCTGCCGGAACCGGTCCCACACAGTACTAGGTAGGGGGCTCTCCCGAAGAGAGACCCCCCCCCTGGGTGGGAGGAGACAGAGAACCCTATATTAGGGCACAGAATCTCCTCCCCACATCAGGAAAAGGCCCCGAAGGAACCTGCACCCGCTGCATCTGTGGGTCAAAACACTTTTTTAAAAAGCCAATCGTGCATCGTGCATATGTATGAGACCAAAAGGGAGCAAACAGTAGAAGTTCGTTGTTCAGGTATACACCCACCTAGGGTGTCCTAATTATGTGTTCCTCTGGATGAGGAAATGGAGACTCAGGAGCATCTACAAGGAAAGAAAAGAAGAGGGAAGGCAGGAAAGCCATTATGGTGTAGCACTTAGTAATATATATATTAAAAAAAATACCCAGCAGGAGGAACATGATTGTATAATTTTCATTTGGTGAGGTTTGCAAGTGACCATAAAAAGTAGTCTACAGAACCTCTGATGACCTTCGTGGAGAATTTATGTCCCCACACAGGTGATGAAATGGTCGCTCTCAGTGTTCAGGGAGCCCAGTCCTAGACATGAGGAACATCATGATGGTCAGATGAACTTGGTGTAGATAAAAGGTGATGTAGCAGAAGCGTCCATGGATGGATTTTATTTCACAATTGCAGGAACTGTATCATGTTAGGACATAAAATCCCAAAGAATGTTGATAAATAAATATTTATTTACACAGCAATTATTATTAATATTGGTGTTACCAAAGAAAGGTTCTTTGGGAACTGTAACATCATACAGATCCTACAAGTGTATTATTGAATCCATCCACGGGCACCTATTAGTAGTTTCCATTGGGCTTTTTTCATCTTCAATGAATACGCTTTGAACGCATGGATTGTACGCGGCTCCTGATTGGCTAGACCACCTCTAATCCACACAAATAATGTCTTTCCAGAGGGTGTGGAGTTCAGGAAGAAGACAGAGCGCAGTCTGTGCAGTGCTAGAGCCATTGCCAGAGATTTAGGGGAACCAGTACAGGAAATTGCTTATGTGTATAACTACTAAAACTGGATTTACACTTTGAAAAACTGTAAATTCCCTTTAATGAACTGTGACTCCAGGCAACAAGAGAAATCATTTGGTGATCTGCTGGTATTATTTAGGAAATAGTAAATGTGTGCTTAAAGTATATCTCCAACCAAAAAACTTTTCATTTCAGATAGAGTAGGGATTTTATTTGCCATTTCTGTCTCATTGTGGAGATTTCCTTCACTTCCCATCTGGTGACACAACAGGAAGTAAGGGGAGATCTCTCAATAGTAAGGGAAGACTGTTGTCACTGGAACAAATGGACGATTTTCCTTCTACTCCTTTTCAAGTGACAACTATAAATTTAAGATTTTCTAACAATTTCAGTCCCAGTGACAATGACCACCATGACATACAGAGAGGAAGAATCTTCCCAGCAAGGATGAAGACAGCAATACAAACCTCACAGAGATTCTCATCCTTCCTAATTCTATCCAAAACAAAAACAAAAATTGGCTTTAGATACACTTTAAGTTCAGTGCTCCGCCCAGATATTGTATCTCCCCCAAACCAATATTTACATATTTTTATTCAGACAGGTTCCATACAAAGGGATCAATTAGTAACCCTGAGAACTGCTAAGCAGGAAGCAGAGGCTGCAAATGTAATAGGCAACTATGGCTGCCCCCTGTAAATAAATCATTACAAAGTTTGCTTCTCGGCCTTTTGGCTAAGATCAATCTGTTCTTATCAGTTTCCAGTGGGGAAAAGAACCGTCCTGTCGGGGGGATGGTTACTTAGTACTCGCTGGAGTGAAAGTAGGAGTCGGGAGGTCCCTTTAGGGGAGTTTTCCTGCTCTGTAGGGTTCGGGGAGCGCAGAGGCCCGCAGTGCTGTGCAGAGCGCAGAGGCCCGCAGTGGTGGTGGCGTCCCAGGGGTGCCAGAAAATAACTAGGGTGTGGGACCCCACAAGTGATTCACTTGCACTAGGTCACGGCACCAAATGCATTTTCTGCACCATGCCTCTTTGGCAGGCCTTCTGGCTATACCTTGGCTTGATGGCCTGCCAGATCTGTGCTCTGGCACCTTTTATTTATTGCACTTTGTTATGCACAATTGCACTTTTCACTTCACAGATGTACCTTCGGGGCCACTTCCTGATGTTAGGGGGAAGGTTCTGTGGCTTACACATGGGCTTCTCTGCATTCCCCCACTTGGGGGTCTTCCTTCGGGGGAGCCCCCTACCTAGTACTTGAGTGCCCTGTTTCGGCCGGACCCTGAGGATCGGGTTCCGCCGGCCTTCGGGTAGGTGGACCAGAGTCTTCCTTGCCCCTTTCAGGAGCCTTGCGCCCGGGGGGTTCAGGATTAACGAGGCCCTTCCTCTTCGGAGGAGGACCAAAGCACCCTAGTGCACTTTTTTTTGTGTGTTTTGTGATTTCGCGATTCACATTTTTTGTTCACAGGGGAAGTTGTTTTCCAGGCACGCACTGTGGACTTAAAAACATAAATAAATAAATAAATTACAAACTTTGTATATAGAAACAATGTTTTCAAAACATGAATTGATTATTTACAATGCAATGAAAAGTTTCCAAATTAAACTAAAAAAAAACAAAACAAAATATCTAAATATTATAGGTTCCCGTTAAAAGGGAAATCTTTAAAGGAGCCTGCCTTTCAATATAACATAAGCTGGAAGGTGTAAAAACAAAAGATGAAACACAAAGTCTAATTACAGAAGAATAGATTAACATTTCCCATTTTAATGAAATCTATAATACTTACATGTGTGTGTTTTTTGTTTTACTGTAGAGTGGAGGAAACAAGATCAAAGTGACACTAAACTCAGGAGTTAAACCCAAAAAATACATTCAAGTACCCTAACAGAAATGTATCTTATTTGTGTATCACTCGGCTGTAGATCCTCAAATCATCTCTGAATTGGTGCTGACAATGTCCTTCCTTCTGGAGGGGGGCTACTTGTGTTCCCCATGGTCCCTGTGTGTGTTGTAAAGTAGTCACCGCTCCAAGCTCACTACCATGATGGACTACAATCTCATGTTTAGTTTACTGATTTGTATTGAGGTTTTAGTCCATCACAGGAGGGAGCTTGGAGCGGTGACATTTCTTTGAGATTAAGAAAAAAAGCCCTTTGAAGCCCAACTCAAGCTAATACTTTTTATTCTGCTTTGGAAATCCTCAGCTCCC
>NW_017306483.1:616260-618438 GCF_000935625.1 Nanorana parkeri
CAGCGGCGAGTTGGGAAGCTCACCGGGAGGAGAGGGCCAGACGCATGTCCTCAGCGTGGGCGCGGCGTCGCGTGACAACAGCGTAGGCGCGAGCGGCTTAACTGACGTGGGCGTGGCGTAAGCGGCGGGCGTAAGCAGCGTGCGTGAGCGGCGTGCAGCGGCGAGCGGGAAATTTGAATTTTAGCCGATGAATCGACGATGGAAAACGTTGGCAACGTTTTCCATCGTCGATTTTAATCGACTTAATCGAATAATTGTTGCAGCTCTAATTGCAAGGTTGATGTAATCCGGTGCTTTGCCCATTCCCTCTGCTCCCCCATCAATCTGTTTGGCCAAAGGAAATACCTAGTACTTCCATGTATGAAGGATCATGTGACTCACTCCATGGGCCCATCAGAGCTGTCACACGGGGAACTCATAATAGCCCTTGTAAGCTATAACACCAACACGTCATGAGTTTAGACGAGGCTTTCTAAGTAAGGAGGTATAAGGTGGTGTAAGGAGGTATAAGGAGGTGTAATGAGGTATAAGGAGGCGAAAGTAGGTGTAAGGAGGTATAAGGAGGTGTAAGGAGGTATAAGGAGGTGTAAGGTGTTAAGGAGGTGTAAGGAGGTATAAGGAGGGTTAAGGAGATGTAAGGAGGCATAAGGAGGTAAGGAAGTATAAGGAGGTATAAAGAGATAAGGAGGTGTAAGGAGGTATAAGGTGGTGTAAGGAGGTATAAGGACATAAGGAGGCATAAGGAGGTATTAGGAGATATAAGGTGGTGTAAGAAGGCATAAGGAGATAAGGAAGTATAAGGAGTTATAAGGAGATATGGTGGTGTAAAGAGGTATAAGGAGGTGTAAGGAGGTATAAGGAGCTGTAAGCAGGTGTAACAAGGTATAAGGTGGTGTAAGGAGGGGTAAGGAGGTATAAGGTGGTGTAAGGAGGGGTATGGAGGTATAAGGGTATAAGGAGGCATAAGGAGCTGTAAGGAGGTGTAAGGAGGTATAAGGAGGTATAGGGAGGGGTAAGGAGGTAAAAAGTAGTGTAAGGAGGTATAAGGAGATAAGGAGGTGAAAGGAGGTATAATGAGGTGTAAGGAGGTATAAGGAGGTGCAAGGAGGTGTATGGAGATATAAGGAGGTATAAGGAGATATGGAAAGGTGGTGTAAGGAGGCATAAGGAGATAAGGAAGTATAAGGAAGTATAAGGAGGTGTAAGGAGGTGTAAGGAGGCATAAAGAGGTATAAGGAGAAAGGAAGTATAAGGTGTGAGGAGGTGTAAGGAGATGTAAGGAGATAAGGAGGTGTAAGGAGATAAGGAGGTGTAAGTAGATAAGGAGATAAGGAGGTATAAGGAGGTGTAAGGAGATAAGGAGGTCCCCACAGCCTCTTCTCCCCCACTGATGTCCTTAATGTCTAATGCAGTCCATTCACTTGCATTGGACATGAGGATACCGAGGGACATACACATCTGGAGCGGAGGGAGAGAGAGGTGAGCGTTCACCGCAGCAGGACTGGGGATCAGGTGAGTATATCTTCTGTATTCCCGTACTTAACCTCCTCAGTATACACTCGGGAGGGAAACGGGTTTGACACACATGATAAAACTCCCAGTTTAACTCAAAATATACCCCAGTGGTTGACGGAAACCGGGATACAACAAAGACTTAAAATGCTCAATGCAAACAAAGCAGTGGGTCCGCATAACCTGCACCTCAAGGTACTTAAGGAATTAAGCCAGGTTATAACTAGACCATTAATCCTCATTTTTAAGGACTCCTTAATGACCGGTAGGATCCCCAGTGATTGGCGGAGGGCTACGGTAGTCCCAATATTCAAAAAGGGGGCAAGGTGCCTACCTGGGAACTATAGGCCGGTCAGTCTAACATCGGTAGTTTGTAAAATGCTAGAGGGCATAATAAAGGATTATCTGGTAGAATTTGTTCAGGAAAACGGCATAGTTAATGACAATCAGCATGGGTTCAGGAAAGATCGTTCCTGCCTAACTAACTTGCTAACTTTTTATGAGGGGGTAAGTAGAGATATGGATGGAGGGAAGCCGGTAGATGTGGTATATCTGGATTTCTCAAAGGCATTTGATACGGTACCACACAAACGCTTGCTACACAAGCTGAGGGCTATGGGCATAGATGAGGTGGTGTGTACGTGGATAGAGAACTGGCTACGGGAA
>NW_017306483.1:620440-621953 GCF_000935625.1 Nanorana parkeri
AGATGTCCTTGAGTTGGAGAAAAGATGTCCTTGAGTTGGAAAAAGTCCAGCGGAGGGCAACCAAACTAATTAGGGGTATGGAGGACCAGATTTAAACATGATCACATTGGAGGTGAGGAGATTAAGGGGGGATATGATCTCCATGTACAAAATGTTCAATGGTAGTAACAACATTAGCGATAAACTGTTTAAAATTAATTCCATTACAAAAACTAGAGGCGACCACCTAAAATTGGTGGTAAAAAAATTCCAGCACAAGGTGCGAAGGGGGTTCTTCACAGTAAGATCAGTTAGGGTCTGGAACTCACTGCCACAGGCGGTGATTTCAGCAAAGAATGCGAGACGGTTCAAGAAACTTTTGGACGATTTCTTAAGGGACCGTCATATACAGGGGTACAGGTACTCCTAGAATGAGATCCTAATAGGTTGGACTTGATGGACTAATGTCTTTATTCAACCTCAAATACTATGTAACTATGTAACCCTTAAGGTGCCGGAGTAGCCCCATTGCAAGGGTTAACTTTTTATACTTGCAATGAACTCTTGATTGCGGGAGCGAAGGTTATAATTTTTGGTCGCTGCGGGGTCACGTGTCGGGAGCATGAATGAATTTATGGAGTGTGATGTCCTATAAAGAGGGAAGATACAACTAGTAATCCTTGTAAACAAGTACAACAAGTAGATAACTCAGATCCAAAAAAAAGGGTTGCTATAGAGCTGAATATTTACAAGTGAGATAATAGAAATAAATGAAATTGTTACAAGGTTGTGAGGATGGCAGATCCAGATGTATGGAGGGGGCAGATGGATGCAGAGGAGGACAAGGGGGAAATAAGAGAGAGGAGAGGAGGAGGAGGAGGAGGGAAAGAATGGAGAGTGGTGAAAGGGGGAAGGAGCCAGAGGAGAGAGGGGAGGAAGAAGCATTGATGTCATTACAGATGTGTATCAGAACTTTCAGCATGACATCATAAGTTGGACCTCTGTCTCCCTCCTCCATCTGTCAGTCATCAGAACACAAGGAGTCAGACAGTGGATAACAGCCACCTCCATCCACACACTCAGGACCGGGAGCTGGAGA
The DNA here is from genome assembly GCF_000935625.1 of Nanorana parkeri. Lineage (NCBI taxonomy): Eukaryota > Metazoa > Chordata > Amphibia > Anura > Dicroglossidae > Nanorana > Nanorana parkeri. Next base: position 621,519 of record NW_017306483.1, read on the forward strand.
CACCCAGAGCCCACCATCTGTCTGTGAGAGTGGCAGCTCCAGGTAGAGCAAGTGACAGCAAGTGACAGGTACTTCCTCATCCAAAGATAAAGGGCTCTGTGCTCCTTCCCTGCACTTCCACAGAGGTAAGATCTGCACGTTGCATATAGAACATGATGCATGGGGAAAAATATGCTTGTTTGCTGAATGCTAAAAGATTGGAGAGAAGCATGCCAAGTGTTCCCTGCTGGACTTAATAAATATAGGGATAAAGACATTGTACAGGCAATGAATCAAATGTAGCAAGTCATTACTTTAGAGTTATTGGCACAATGGAAGGTGATAGCTGATCGGTCGCTAGAGGTTATTGCCTATTGCCCTGTGTCTTAGTGTATGTATATATATATATTCTACATATCTTTCTATATATATTAATCAATATAATATATATCTATC
>NW_017306483.1:621963-643132 GCF_000935625.1 Nanorana parkeri
TTGTATTTTAACTGTACCGTCTCCCTTTATTTTGCAAGGTGCTGCGCAAACCATGGGTGCTATAGAAATCCTGTATACCAATAATAATGATAAATATATATATATCTTTTTTTTTATTTGTATTGCATGTCTACACTTCAGGTACTGTAGGGACTCAAACGGCTTCCATAGGTGAATAAGGAAGACGGTATAGTAGCTATATCGCACTAACGTTTCAGCAAGCCACCGCCTGCCTCAAAGCGGGCTATGACTTGCCAAAATAACAGTGCAATTAAGCTGCTCTACCATCCTCCCTGTTCATTGTTCACCTATGGAACAGTGCCTGAACTGAGTGCCTTCAATACCTGTTGCTGCATTATTTGTTTTGTGTGAACCACCAAAACATTTACTTTGAATGGAGTGCTGATACTGCCTTACTGATTTTAAACAGTAACCTTTGCCTTACAAAAAGCAGCAGAATACATTTAGTACGGCATCCATAAGGACACTTTATCTGTATTTCCAACAATAAAAGATGGATTCTGATTGGTTGTTATGGTTTACTGCACTGTGTACATTGTTCCTTGTCTTGTTAACAGTCAATTGTTTAACTAAATGATCAATGCTACTACTACTGATTGATCACTGTTATCATAGTGACTTATGACTGCTATAGTCCCCATTATGGAGCCATGGGGAGTGCAATAAAAGCTTTCTGTGTTGCTTGTGGCATTCGATGGGAAGCTTTCATCTTCTAGGCTGCTGTAGAAATGTGACAGCTGGGAACTCATCCATTGCTATGACCAGAGCCAGTGTCCTGGAAGGATCACTATCCCTAAAATGTTTGTGTCTTAAAGCAGTATGTGGTTCATTCATAGAATGAAAGTATTCAGTATATAGAATATTTTTTGTTTATGTCACATTATTGTTCGGATTCTTCTCCACATTAATATGTAGAGCAAAAGTGACAGAGAGGCCCCGTTCACACCAGGGCGTTTCATGGCACGTTTTTTTCTGCACTGAGAAATATGCAACATAAAATCCCATGTATTTCTTTTGGGGCCGCAGTCACAAACGCGCTGAATTGTGCGTCAAAATATGTCTTGTGTTTGAAATAGTCCCTGAGGCTTCTTTTGTGGCACTTAGCCCGTTTTGCTCCATAGACTTTAAAGGAAATGCACCTAGCAGCGCGTTTTTGTGTGTTTTTTAGTGCGTTTTTGCAGCTGAGACTGCTTTTCATTAGACAACTGTAAAACGAGCTGAAAACGCGCGTTAAAACTCTATTGCTTATGAACAGAAAACACCTATAAAATGCGATGAAACACGTTAAAAAACTGAAACGCTGTCGCTCTGGTGTGAATGGGGTCTGACAGCAGCTTATAAACAAGATTAAAACCATGGGATATAAGTGTTGATTGTAAGCACCCCTGGCAGTGTTCTAGTTTGTCCCGACCCCTATAAATGTCACTTGTGCTGCACAGATCGTTCTGCAGGTAAAAGAGAAAAACACCCAAGCAAAGGTATATGACATTAAAAAACAATTAATCAATGTGCTAAATAAGTATCATTACAAGTATTAGCTGCATGCCAGATACCATATTTTTCACAGCTGTGTTCCTTTAATTCAGTGGTAGGCGACCTCGGCACTCCTGCTGTGGTGAAACTATAAGTCCAGTCATGCCTGTAGCTGTCAGAGTCTTGGAATGCCCTTTGGGGACTTGTAGTTCCACAACAGCTGGAGTGCTGAGTTTGTCTACCCCTGTCTCTAATCCATCATAAATCAACTCTGTTATGTAAAGCGCAGATTGTTATAGATATAAAAATGTAGGTCATAGTTTGTGGGTGTCAAGATCTTATTATAAGGTGACTGAATTGGGTTAAATATTTTTGGCAATTCGCTTCTACATCTCCACTTGTTATACCAGATATGAGAAGAATTCATTAATATGCCAAAAAGTGGTGGAAAATACGCCGGTGTTCAGAGACGCCGATCACTGCTTGGGTTTTAGCTTTGATTTGGTGGCTCTCATTTCCCTTCCAGAGCTGGTGACAATGTTGGTTTTAGATCGGATTTTGGTGAATAATTATTATTACATTGAAAACAATTGTATCTCACATAATGATAATTATCAGCAAAAGAAGCAAAACCTTATATACAGAAATTTCCACCTGGCACTTCGGGAGTCGGGATATTGATCTATGTTATTATAAAGGATTAGATATATTGTAAGTACGTAGACCAGACTTTGTCAGCCTGTGGTCCATGCACTTCTCAGGTATAGGTGAGCAAAACTTTAGGAAGTGATATATTTTGCAGAAAATAGATATGAGTGAGCGTTTTGTTATTAAGAATGAAATGGGTTCCTGGAGGTATTTATACACAGTTAGAGAGCACTTGCAGCAACTTTTCATACTATGGGGGACACAGGGGAAAACAGCCAGAGGGGATATGTGGAGAATCCTGTTTTCTTAAGGGCCCGTTCACACCTAGGTGTCACGCATAGGTGTGCGCAGATGGTGTGCCTGGGCGCACCATAATCACCTTAAGCGCAACACCAAAATCACAAGAGTGGGCGCAGTGCTTTTAGTCACTGAGCCAGTGTGGAGATCACAAAGAGATAGGGCTTAGATATACAGAGCACAGCAGTACTTGCCACTTAGACTCCTCACATAACAGCCGCAGTCCTCGGTGCCTGGGAACCTGCGAGGCAACGTGGCCGTGGCTTCCAGGCTTCCATCCCAATCAGGAAGCCGGGCGGGTGTTCACATGACCACCTGCCAGGTTCCCTGTTTCATTACTGCACCCCTACTGGAAGAGGTAAGGGACAGTTGAAAAGATGGGACTCCGGGATGCCTCAGGTCTGTGTATGTATGTATGTATATACTTTATAAATAAATATATATATATTTAAGTATACGCATGTGTGTTTGTACTTTTGTGTACACACCCTATTGCAATAGGCTGTGCACGCCTATGGCGTTGCGTTAATGGCACAGTACATTGTGATTGATGTATGCAATCATGCAACACACCTAGAGTGCATTAAAGTGCAGCAGGTGGGTTTTGCTATCATTCATTTGAATGGCGCCCCAACACAATCCTGGCTGCAATGCACTACTACGCAGTAGTAAAAAAGTAGTACGTGCATAGCGATCCTGTCCCTAAAATGCACAGACCTACTTGTATGTGTCGCTCTCTCGCTTGCTGGGAGACCAAGATATTGCTACTTCACTGCCAAAAACTCTGCAACATGTAAGTCACCAGTGAAAGAGTATCAGATAGTCACCAGCACACTCGCAATGTATCATTCATCCTGTTTTGTTTAATTGAATTAACATCACCATTTCTCATACATAACCAACGTTTCAGGGCCACGTAGGGTCCCTTCCTTTGGGTGACATGATGTGACCTGTGACGTGACGTGTCACCCTGAGAAAAGGACCCTACGTGGCCCTGAAACGTTGGCTCAGGTGATGTTAATTCAATAGGATGAAACAGGATCAATGATACATTGCATGTGTGACTATCTGATCTTCATTGGGGTTCCACATGGTGCCATCCGTGTCATCACTACAAGCACCATCATCTTGCAAGGTCACAACGCTGTATGGACTGCAGGTGAATAATGACAAAGAGTGATCTCTCTCTATTAGATTCTATAGATGGACAGGTTCCAGGGTCTCCTATACACATGAGATTCTCAAAAAAGACCTCTGTACCCCCACAGGATTGTCCTGCAATCTTCTTTAACTTTTATTATAATTGGTGCAAAAGCATACAGATTTGAGTGTCCCCGCTCTTTGTGAGGTGCTAAGTAATTAATCATACACGAGAACGAATTAAATACTAATTACAGTGGAATGGTTCATTATGACCTCCCACTAGACTACTGCTCTCTATTCACAAATATACAAATATCTCTTGGGATGATTATTTACTTTGTTTTACATTTTGTTCCTCAAGCAATGAAAGTTGAAGTACACTGCAGACTCTGGTACATGAGATCCTTGTGCATGAGCTGTGAGCAATACAAGGCTTCTTCAGTTTGAGAGGAACATGCCTGAAAGATTGAACACTGTATATTGGTACTAGGAATTTTTTTGGGATTTTGAAATGCTAGAGGAAGCTTAGAATGACAGACACAGTGGTGGGAGGAAGCTATCAGACTGGCACAGGCAGGCGCTCTTCTTAATGCTTTCATAAAACACATTTGGCAACAATTAAATCGTAGAGATTCTGGGTGCTCAAATACTGAAGGTTGTAAACCCTTCTTCATGGCAACAATGCCACACTGCAGATATGGCTTCCTGGCACACATGCCTTTTCAATATCATGTCTATCTCCTGCTTCTCTTGTCCTTTAAAAATTATAAGCGACTATTCTTGGGGTCAGGGAGGTGATGGGTTTTGTCGCTCAGGTGGAACCAATTTGGTCAGAGTTGTTCCTGGTTACCACTCCCTCTAAAGTTGACCTGCGGTCATTCTTGGGGTCCAAGAAGAGATTTGTGCACATAGAACCAAACTTGTTCCTGCTGAGTGCCCTTTATAAAGTTGTCCTCTGACCGTTGTCGAGGTCAGAAAAGTGAGGGATTTTCTTACTCACATAGAACCAATTTGTCCAGTTGTTCCTGGTGACCGCTGTCCCAAAAGTTGTCCTATGACCATTCTTGGGGTTAGAAATGGGATGGATTTTCTTTTTCAGGTTGGACCAGAGTTGTTCCTGGTGACCTCTCTCTCTAAAATTGTCCTGTGGCCATTCTTGGGGTCCACAAAGTGATTGGTTCACAAAGAACCAACTTGGCCAGAGTTGTTCCTGGTGACTACTGTCCCAAAAGTTGTCCTGTGACCATTCTTGGAGTCATGATTTTTTCTCTCACATAGAAACAACTTGGCCAGTTATTCCTGGTAACTGTTCTCTCTAAAGTCCTGCTCAATGATTCAGCCTCTAAACTTTAAATCCAAACCAGCATATTGGTGTGTCCACTGGGCAAACTGGTGGGCAAGGTAAATAACTTTACTGTAAAACACACGACCAGTTATCCTTCACTGGAGGCTATGAGCACACAACCATAGGTGTCCAAAGCATCCCTCCCCTTCTAGCACGACCTTTGATTACATAGAACTGTATTTGTCTTACTGGTTCTGTCCTGACTTAGAATATTGTCACAGAATTAAAAACGACCCAGTCACATCGCCTATTCAGGCCTACCTATGCTCACGTTCACAGCACTTCCCCAACGCTCCTTCATTCACTGCCACAAAATACTCAATGCTCCAGGTGTGGGTGGAGCATCTGATCTCCTCCATTGATGTGGTGCTCAGTGCTAGGGGCTGAATGCTAGGTTTAAACAATGTTATGTTATGGAGGAGGTGACGTCATCGCTCCCCGCAAGCTAGGACACCAGCCAGCAGTTGGTATTTTGCAGCGGCTGAGCTGAAGTAAGCAGCGACGGTGGAGCTCTGTGAAAGTGAGTATAAACGGGTTGAGGGTAGGCTATAAAGAGGCCCTTTCGCTTTCCCCTGTAAGTACAAGGTGACAGAGTCCCTTTAAATAAACTTGAAATTATATTTCCACTGGCGATGGGAAAAATATGTCTGGTGAGATGACTATAAACCCTTAACTTGCCTACCTATAGGCCAACAAATGTTACCCCTGTGGGTTGTTGTAATGTGTACATCTCCATATGACTTCATAACCTTTGGAGCCTGCGTATGCTTAAAATAAACATAATATTTCAGTGATGATCTCAGGTTTACGTCTGACATTGAACGCAGATGTGGCGGTGATTTATGTGCGACGCAGGTGCGTCGCACAGCTTTACAACTTGTGCGTGAAAACAGCTGCAACTTTCTGAATAAATAAACTCCATGCATGTGAATGCAGAGTGAGTCAGCCCCTGTTCCTGGAATGCCCCTGATTTCAGGGAGATTTGAAAGACCTTAACCATAATGTGTGTGTGTGTCGTGATGGGTCTGCGGTTTAACCGTAATGTAATCCAGAGCCGGCGCTGAGGATTATTAACTGGCGATATGCAGAAATCCACAACAATAAGCCCTCAGCTTTGATCGATTGCGTCTGGGTGGAGGCTGTGTGGTCTGAAAATGAAAGCTGAACTCCAGGAAAAAAAAAAAGCAGAAGGCACGGGTGGAATGCAATGAACTTTTATCTGCAGAAAGATTTTTTGGTTCGGTTTAGCCGGTCAGAGAGCGCAGTGAGATCAGTGACCTGACATTTCTCTAGTGCAGATAACCAGAAGAGTTTGGTCAGTGAACCCGCCCCCTAGCATGTTGATTGAACAAAGAAGTAGAAACGACTCACTGCCTCTGCCTCTGTATAACTGACAGCACTGTGCAATGTATGACAGCCAGATTGACTTATTCTGCTGCCCTTCCCTTGGTACAATTTGAGTTCTGCTATATGGAAGATTCATACATGCTAATGTAAAGACATATTCAGGTTATTATACCTGCAGCATTTCCAATATTTATATATAACGGAAAATTGTATACTTAACTATCGGTAATTTTCCTTTCCTGACGACAATACATGGCAGCATACAATGGGGCCACACCCATCGTATGCTGCCATGTGGGTGTCAGGAAATATTATATACCGTATATACTCGAGTATAAGCCGTCCCGAATATAAGCCGAGGTACCTAATTTTACCACAAAAAACTGGGAAAAAGTATTGACTCGAATATAAGCCGAGGGTGGGAAATGAGGCAGCTACAAGTCCAATCATCGGCTCTCATGAATGGCATGGTTTCGACTGAAAATTGAGGGCTAAGGGGTTTGGGGTAGGAGGACTGAAGTGTTTAACTATACTTCAGCAGACCGTCCATGTAATGTCACTTTTCTATATCAATATTTCCAGATGATGCTATTTTATAATCCAACAACCAACATATTATTGCAGAGATTTGATAGACATGAGACATGATATGTATTTTATGTATGGCTTCCTCAGAAGGTGTAATGTGTCCCATCAGCTTTTTTCACCCCATATTACAGGGGTGTTTGGTATCTACATGATCGTGATTTACTTATACATTCGAGTAGATGCTTGTTATGCATGTAACTTTCCCATATCAGGATTTATGGAATATAAATAGATTTTAATTGTACCAGTTAAAAAAAAATACCAGCCTAAAATTTGTATTCCTTTTATCTGCTCTGCTAAGGTATTTACAACCACCAATAGCATGCCTGGGTTAAGAGATATGCTGCTAATGGGTTACATACAATTATATATATCTATATACATCTATATATATATATGTATATATATAGATATATCTATCTAGATCTAGATCTAGATAGATATATCTATATATAGATATATATATATATATAATCTATATAGTTTGGGATGAAGCGAGGAAGGATTAGAACCTCTGTCAGGTTTTTATTGCTGTCTATCTGCTGCAGAGTTTCACCCTGGTGACCACAAGAATAGAGAGTCCAAACTCTTTCACTTGTCGCTGAAACAGGAGGTGAGGATAAATCTCCCACTGGGGACACCTGTCTAAGAGCTTCCCCGCACTTCAGAGCCACGTATGCTACTTGGCCCGGTACACCACCTTAACCAGAGAGCCACCGCAGGCAGGCTCGAGCCATGGACATCCAGATCTCTTGTAGGTCAGGTCAGTGCAGAGATGGTCAGCTTTAGTGCCAAGTCCTTCGAGTTGATGACATTCTGTTTTGAGCATTAGAGGACATTCTCCAAAACTCAGCTCTCAGGCAGCCACACCAGGGCAGTAAACGTATCTGTTATATTAATCTCAGGGATGCTTCTAATGTACTGACAGGGGATTCAGTTACATCTGGTGCTTCTCATGGGGACGATGACTTTTATTATTGCCGTCTACTGTCTATAAATTTGTTGTTTATTAGAGTTACATAGGTGATAGGGCAATGTAGATAATTTCAAGGGCTGCTTCTATTTGTTAAAGTTGAACTCCAGGAAAAGCAAATATTGTCTAAATACCAGAGTCATGTGTAATCTTACCTAAATCTTGGTGAGCTTTGTGTATTTCTTCCAGATCTGTGCAGTAATCCATTGTGAGCCTTTGCCCTTGTCCTGTAATAAAGACTAGTCACTGCTGCTCTCTCTACTTGTGCAGCGTGACTGGTCTTGTTGCCGCCCCCTCCTGTAATAAAGACTGCTCACTGCTCTCTCTCTCTCCTTGTGCAGGGTGACTGGTCTTGTCTCTGCTCCCTCCTGTAATAAAGACCGGTCACTGCTTCTCTCTCTCCTTGTGCAGGGTGACTGATCTTGTATCTGCCCCCTCCTGTAGTTCCCTGTAGCAGGTGGAACCTGCTGGGTCCCTCCCAAAGCTCTGCTTTCTGCACAGGCTAATTACAGCACAGTGATGATGTCACTGCTACCTTTATATGGCAATATCTGGGTGTGCAGAGGCATTTGTGGATTTATATCCCGTGCGGCTATTCATGAATATATTTGAATTCATTTTTCGTGCTTGGAGTTCAGCTTTGAAGTCCAACTTCGGGCAAACTTTTTATTTTATTTCGGATAGAGTAGTGAAGGGTTAGATCCACTGCCAGGTTTTATTTATTGCTATCTACATTCTTGCATCAGAACAAGAAGTGATGGCAAATGGGGGGTACAGACAAAAAGAGAGCTGGCGGGATCGCGGATCAGGTGAGTATATCTGTTTTTTTGAGTCCCCTCAACAAAATGAGAAAAAAAAGGGGCCACAGGCACTCTAGTATGCTGATCTATGCGCCTTTATTGACGCATGCTCAGTATCACGGAACACATGTTTTGTGTTATATGATACTGAGCATGCGTCAATAAAGGCGCATTGATCAGCATACTAGAGTGCCAGTGACCCCTTCTTTTCTAATATTGAGCGGTGTCATCCGTTTGTCACTGCTGAAGCCACCTATGGGACTTACCGGTCAGGAGAGCAATGGGACTTGGACATTACCCTAGACAAAATGAGTACTTAACCCTTGCAGTGTGGGGGTAGCCGCACTGCAAGAGTAAGTTTCCTATTTTCCGGAGTTCTTTTTTGAATATCATATTTTTTAGGCATTGAATGATCATTTGGCCTTACAATTGTTTATTCCCATTGAGTCAGTAGTTTTTACATGTACTACAGATTGCCAGCCCGTGTTTAGTTAATATGGTAGGATGTGGTGACAGCGTCCCTTTAAGTAGTTAAAGGATCAATCCACTCTAAAATGGATCTTCCACTTATAAGTGGATGTCAGTGGACTGACTTACCCGCCAGCACCTGATATCCCTTGAGGGGCTCTCCAGCGGGCGGATATCTCAGCTGTTGTTCCTGGCTCTTCCTCCGCCCCAGCTGTGGAAATATATAGCATTTTTGTGCAAGGTAATCAGTTAATTAAAACAACTGAATGTGGAAAAAAGTAACTTTGGGAGTTAATGGCGTCATCGGCCTTAACAATGAGGAGTTCTGAAACGTTCTCACACAGTTGAATGCGAGAGGTCATTAGGCATCTTATACAAGACATACGGGGAAATAGTTTAACTGCGGCTAGAAATTTGGCGGCGGCCTTTATTGCGGAAGGTTAGCCAAAAAGGACATCTTCCACTTGGACGCGCACCGAGAACATGGTGGCTCTGTCCTTGGCCTGTCACTTCTCAGATAGCTTAAAGCTGACGATCTGCTGCTGGTTGTTAGGCTTAGCTGGGGGTGAACTACTAGACCCAGCATGTGCTGCAGGCACCCAACACCAGTCTAAAATGTAAACTCCGTTATGACCTGGGGGAGGGGGGTTTGTTATTTAAAAATAGGGGCCTTTATCACTTTATTATCTCTTTTCAAAGTGAAACACTCTTTATTCTTCTATGATGATATTGTGTGTGTTGTGATTTGATCAATAAAGAGCTTTTCACTTTGAAACAAGCCTGCTGGTGTGCTGGTGACATGTCTTTTCATATGATACACCATGACCAGCCCGGAGTCTTTGCAGCACCCTTGTAACCACACGGTGGATTCCATTACAGTGTGCTAGGGGAATATGCTCCAATCCTCTAGCACAGTCTGTACTGGCCCAGGTCCTTTGCCCCTCACCTCCATACATAACCTTTTTTGTAACTGTCAGGGTGCAGCAAAGGGGAATACTATAGAGTGCCACTTGGGTGACAGCTCTGAGTCTGCTGGGACTGATGACATCACATCCAAGATCCAGGTCTTTTGGTTGTCTATACAATTTACAGGTACAGTAAATAATATACATAAAACACATTAAATGCATGTATCATCTTATTGGAAGAATGGTGCTGAAATTAATGATCTGGTCACAGGGTCTCTTTACATTCAATGTCACCCGTTGTGGCCGCTGATGCGCGCAAGCGTTATCCCGTGTCTGGAATCTCGCGTCGGAAGCCATTAAAGTTGATATTTCGGTTCTGAATGGCTGCTAGCATGCTGAATAGCATGTCCACGTCTTACATCTCAAGGGACTCATCAGGACTTCCAGTTCCCTCTGACTGCCATGACCTTTACAAAAGCAAGTTATGGAGTCTCGCACAACTGATTAATTTTCCATAAAATGACTTCAGGAAAAGCTTGAATAATTTGGAGTGATACCTTCCTTATGGGAGCAGAGATAGAAACTATTATGGAGTCTCACAATAGAGGGGTACAAGAGGCCAGTGTGGTGCTTGTAGAAGAACTGAAATACCACTTTTAGATGGAATGGTTTTTGTCCTTTTTTATGGTCCTGGGTATTATGCTGCAATCTACCCAGCTCCAGTTATGGAAGGTAAGAGAGGCAAACGTGAGTTCAGGACAATTGGCACCAAAGTACTTAGCATGAGTGTAAGGCTCTTTTAGGCCAAGTCCTGTCCTTGGGTTCTGGGCACCCTGCTTGCCACTCATTGTCCCCTCTCCTAGGAGATATTGAGGGCAGTTGGACGAGGTCAGAAAGAGAGATTAGAGAGTCCAGAGAGCAGCGTGTCATGTGAAGTATTCAACTAGGTCCCCACCTAACACGATAGGTTATGACCCAGAGCCATGAGCCATGAGGTGTGAGTACCACAATGGGTGGAGGTACCTACAGTACCTTTCTTCCATACCTTCCAGTATGGAAGAAGGAAAAGTCAGGAGGAAAGTTTAACCTGATGTGGGAACTTATTATGTGCTGGTCCAATCACCAGAAGTGACATCCTATAAGCCAAGCATTGACTGTAATACCATCCATGTTATACAATGTGGAATAGAAGCATATTGGTTTATATATTAAAAAACACCTAATAATGGAGTCTCACCAGCCTGATTATTTTCCATAAAAAGAAGTAAGGAAAAGCGTGAATAATGAGGAGTGTTACCTTCCTTTTAGGAGCAGAGATAGAAATTATTGTGGGAAAATTCGACACTGGTGTCTCGGCAGGGTATGGAAGGCTGGTGCAGTGCTTGTAGAAGAACTGAAATACAAGCTTTGGATGGAGATAGTTTTAGTCCTTTGTTCATATTCCTGGGTATAGTGATACAAGCTATCTAGCTCCAATTCTGGACATTTATGGAAGGTGGGCATGAAGATGGGTCAATGAGCACCAAAGTACTTAGCATGCATGTTAGGCCTTTTTAGGCCGAGTCTAAGAGAGAGTAAAGAGTCCAGGGAGCAGAGTGTCCCACAGCTGGGTCCCACCCAGGATGGGCTGAAGTATGATCCTGCACCATTTGGGTGAGTACCACAAAGTGTGGAGGTACCTTATAGTATGGAAGAAGGTCAAGCCAGAAAAAAAGTTTACCCTGATATGGGAACTAATTATGTGGTGGTCCAGTAGCCAGAAGTGATGTCCTATAGGCCAAGCACTGAATGTTATACCATCTTTGTGGAAGAGAACCTTATTTATTCTTCTGTTAATTTACCATTACATGGAGTAAAGCTTTGATCCAAACCCAGCTGGACATTCCTTCTTTGTGAGCTGAAGAGAGATGGGTGGCATCTGTCGGGGGTTCTGTTCTGGCAGCCTTGACCTTCTCAAGGGTAAAGTGAGTGCTGAAGAAGATCACACTCATAGGTTAAGCCTGGGTAAAAGGGGGCAAGGGTTCCAGAAGATTGTGTAGAGGGAGCCTATGGACTGCGGTGGCTGTCTTGGGGGTAGAGCTCGCCCTCAAGTATGAGTATTTAGTAGTTGCAAGCTAGGGACTTTGGGCCATTTGTCACTGGACAGAACCTGAAACTGATGAAGTTGTAGTTCCACTCCTGAAACATGAAGGAGCTGGCCTTCCCCTCAGTAACACGCACATGTGACCAATCGCCTCTCATCACTTCCAACAACAGGAGCAAAGTGACTGGTTAATGTTAGTTTCGGCTCCACTTTGCTTCATGTTTCATGCGCTAGTTGGCTCTGTAGTTCTGTAGATTCTCCATATTTATAATAACAGAACTCCGTAGTTCAGGACACAGGAAACAAGTTATGTAACTGAAGTTTCAGCCACAGCCAGAAAAATTGTTAGAGGGAATGGAATGTGTTAGTTATTAGGAAAAAAGGTGTTCATAATTGAATTGTTGATACATGGCACCTTGTTAGTGGTACCATTCAAGCTCAACACTGGCCAAACCCTAACTGATGAGGAGCAAAGTCATCCAATTAAAAATGAAACCCAGCGGTGGGGGCCCTGCCCAGTAAAGGCACAGGATTAGGGTCAACGTGTGCTTTCACTATGCTGCGCTAAACAAGAGCATCACAGAATTGGCCACACAGATGCTGCTTGTGTTTTGCTTTCTTGCTCCACCATTCTCTTTCACAGGGAGCACCGGACCTAAGGGCAGTTATAAGCCAATACGATCTCCAGCTATTAAACACTGCTCTCCATTATGTGGGGTATCCCTTTGGGTCCCCAAAGTAGCCCAAAAAGAGTATGAAGAATGAGAGCCTAACAAGTTTGTAACTAGTCCAGTATAAGTGTATTAATATTGATAGAAGATCTGAGGATAAAGCTAACACATTTTGGGGGCTCACAACTCTCCCTTCATCAGGGCTAAGACACAAGATAACATTAAACAATTTAAAGGCCATGTTTACCTTATAGACCATGTTTTTGTTAGACCCATATTCAGGGTGTAACATGAAACATGGTCACATCGCAACCACTCCCCCCCCACACACACTTACCTGAATTGTGGGGTTTTTCTTCCCGCAGACTGCTCAGATTTGGCGTAGCTGTGCGTGGCTCCACCTACACAGCCACATTATTTATTCACAGATCCTTTGACAGAATCTGTGAATGGAGACACTACAAGTCCCATCAGCCATCGCAGCAGTGGCACTTGGAGTTTCTAATAGAATACAAGTGCTGTGACATCACAGATGGCTCACAGAGATCACAGTACTCCCCCTTGACAATGCCATCATCTGATTTTCTCTGCAGAAGGACAGCACACTTTTTGTTCAGCCATCATCCAGGGTCACCATCTATTTCCTGGCTTGAGATACTGGATCAGAGCTCTTGGCTGTGTTCACAAATGTACACAGCAAACATATGTGTAATACACAGATCAGCCCCTGCTGCTGATCCTCACCTCATGACTTGCTACAAACTTACAATATTGCAGTCTGTGCACTGGGGGAGAGGAGACTGAGGAAACGCTTCCTTCTGCCTGCAGCAGACTAAGAGACCTTTCAGACGGACCATTCAATCAGGTCCACCTGCCAGTTTTTCAAGTGGATCTGATCAGAAGCCCAATGTCAGTCTATGGGCAGTATTCCGTTTCGCCGGACCTGATTGTGCGGGATCGGGGGTAATCTGATGTAAATGGACACATATCCCTTTACATCCGTATCCCCATAGACAGACAAGGGGTCCGGCAATTTAATTTTTTTCCTCCATTGCAAGATCCCAATGGTGACATCCATTCCAATTAGCAGGGATGCCGTGCACGGACTGCCTCCTGATTGGATGTGAAAGAGGTCTAAAATAATCATATTAGCCTATACAAAGCCACTAAACTGGAGGCCAATTACTCCTTTTTTAATTTTACCCTTTTTTATTCAATTACATACACTCCAGTATTTTAGAAAAATGATGCTGTTGCTGTATACTGTGGCCTATCAGGAATTCATTCATCCATCATGTAAAGTTGATGAAAGGCTCTTTATAAGCAAAACGGACCCAGAGCTATTATAATTTCCCTTTAGGAAGTCACGGAACAATAGCATTGTGCTCTTGAGCTCTTACTGCCTTTTCAGTAGCAGAAGAGACATTGCACATAATGTGCTCAGCACCTGTCCATGCCCTTGGCCATTGGTGTACTTCCACCCAGTTCTGCAGAGCAGCTTGGCCGGATTCTGACCGAGGTTGTGGGAATAATCACTGAATCGTGAATTCAGACAAACAGAAAAAGCCACGTCTTTAGAGAAACATGCAGACATGCACGGAGAAGTCGGTTCTGTGCTTTTATCCAAGAACAACAGAAGAAGCATCTGACCGCAGAGCGGAGCCAGAAATATAAAATCATCTTTGAATGTAAAAAGCCCCATTTAGATGTAAGATAAGAGTCATTACAAAGAGAAGCAATGCTCCGGCCAAGCAGCTAAATACACATTGGAAATACAATACATGCATGTGAACTGTTCTACCAGCTAAGTACTTGTCATGCTGTCCAGCCAGTCTTCTGTCGCACTAGGTAGTCTGACGGTGACACCAATCTTATAACCAACTGATTTCCTTCAGTCACCTCCTGGCTGGCAATGGCAGCCAAAACTTTTAAAGTGGACCAGTCAATAACTTTCCAAGTCTCCATAAATGAATCCCTGGCATGTCACAATATAGGAACACTCTATAATTTTTCAGAAAAGCTCCTATTTTTATCATTAGAAAGCCGCCATTGAGTTTCAGTTGGTGGCCTTGCCTGGGCCGAGATGTTGTTATCAGTCTACTGCATTGAAAATGCAATAGAAGATGGCGTGCCTCTAAGAGCATCACTGTATCAGGCTGGAATGGATAGTGCTCACCTTTTCACATGGCCGGGATAACACACAGTACATAGACTTGTAGAAGAACTCTTCCAAAGCTGAGGGATAGGGAATCCACCTCTTTACATGCCTGATGTCAAGGTATCTTCTATAGAATGGGATGAGAAAGCTTCTAGGTGTCTGGATACAAAGTAGAACATTCTATGGAAGATTCACTGTAATAAATCATCATGGCAATAGTGCTTCAGGTCCCTTTCACAGGGCCATTCCGATCAGATCCGCCTGTCAGTTTTAAAGGAGGATCTGAGTGGAAGCGCAATATTAGTCTATGGGGCGTTTACATCCAATTACCTCCGAGTCCATCTAGGTCCGAAAAAAAATCAGGAAAGGCCCTTTCACATAGGTGGTGTTCATTTTTAACAGCAAGGAATCCATACGCAGATCCCGGAGCAGTATAGAATGGATTGCACATGTGTGACATCCGTGTCCGTTCAGTTTTTTCCTCCATCTCACGATGGAGTTAATAACTGAGTTAAGTGGACCTATGTTCCATGTGGTCTATGGCAGCCTTTCTCAGCCAAGGTGCCGCCTTCTGGCTTCCCCACAGGTTCTCCAAAATTTTGTATGTAGTAGTGGGACTGTTATGTGAACGGGAATAAAGATTGATGTGAAGGGGGCTCCTGATGTAAGGGGGGAACTCTGATGTGAAAGGGGGGAATCCTGATGTGAAGGGAGGGGGATCCTTATGTGAAGAGATGGGCATCCTGATGTGAAGGGGAAGGGATCATGATTTGAAGGGGGCACTTTGATGTGAAGGGGGAAACCCACTTAAAATCTATGACATTTTAGACTGGGGTGCCTAAGATTTTGCATACTTTTAAAGGGTGGCGTGACTAAAAAAACGGTTGAGACACTCTGGTCTATGGGGAGTCAGATGTAAATGGACGTGCATCTGTTTAAATTCTTTTACCTCCGAATTGTCATGTTCAGGTCTGCAAAGATGGAACACTTTTCCATTTTTTTTTAGACTTAGATGGACTTGGAGGTAATTGGATGTAAATGGACGCATTGCCCTTCCATTCTGATCTGCCTGGAAAACTGACAGATCTAATCGGAACCGCCAGGTGAAAGGGGCCTCAATGGGCATGAGTCAGTTTACATTCTTTTACCTTTTACATCACATTCAGGTCCGCAAAAATAGAACTTTTTGGTACTGCTCCTAGAGCTAAATGAATGTAGAGGGTCAATTCCAAATAATTGCTGAAGATTTAAACTCCAACTTTAATAAAACTTTGTAAAAGGAACACTGACACATTTCACTCCCTCTTCAGGAGTAAAAAAATTAAACACATTGTCTAAATTGTGTATCTATCTATCCTCTCTATCTATCTATCTATCTATCTATCTATCTATCTATCTATCAATCAAATTATTTTATACACATACACTTTTTGTGTCATCCACTCACACTTTTATATTCCTCATTCGTATAGTCTTTCCTCCAGATATGACGCAGTATTTATCACATTTGTTCTACACATTTGTGTCCTTTCTACAATTTTGCTAAACAACACATGGACATAATTTTGCTAATCTACATCCAAAGCAAAAACCACCTTTAATGCATGGAACCCATTTCATTACAATATTAATGAATTTAAGTGTTTCCAGCTATTTCTTGGCTGATTTCTGGGACTCTAATCGCTTCACTGTGACTTTCTAGTCCCACGTCATTCCTGCATAGATATCGAGTGATAGTCAAATAGAATTTGGAATGAACCTGATTAGATTGTAGAAATATGAGACCCTATAGTTCACCCTTTATGTTACACCGGTGCAGAATGATTACAAATCCAGCCATAATGACATTCCAGTAACTCCATCTGGAGCTCACAGAATTGCTTTATGAGAGGTACGAAGTTTAATCATATTATAATGAGGAACTTGCTCCGTAGAAAGAAGGATGTTTAGGTTTTGGCTGGATGTACTCCGTATTAACATAAACTCACTTTTAATTGCTGTCTAATGATGTGATGCTGTGCGAGTTTTCTAGCAGGGGGTACTCTACCTCCGGCAAGGCTTGATTGGGAGACCTTGTCGGAGATGTCCCTAGGGGAAGACATGGATTGTTTGCAGACTTTGCTCTGATATTGTGCAGGCTATAACAAAACATATGGATTTCATACAACACAAATGCTCTAAATGTCGGTAATCATCTCTTTCTCCTTCCCCCTTGCCTTTTACGTCCATGGCTCTATCACCTGTCTCTACTTATCCATCTATGTGGTTCTCTCTTTTTCCCTCTCCGTTGTGATTGCCTCATTTCTTATTCCCTTCCAACTCTTCTCTCGTTCCCTCTGTCACTCTTTCTCACACTCTGCTTCAAGACTCTATCAGTTCTGCACTATGACACATAAATGTCTTTCTTCCAATTTTTTCTTCTTTCCTCCCTTTATATATTTTCAGTTTTCTCCCCAACTTCTCTATCCTTATGCTTCCTACCCCGTCTCTCTCCTCTCTTCTATTTTTGTCTTTCCACTTCACCTCAACTCTTATTCCCACTCCACCTCTCCTATCCTTCTCACTCCATCTCTCCTCACCTTCCCACTCCCCCTTCTATACCTTCAGCTCCATCTCTTCTATCCTTCCCATTCCATGTCTCCTTACCTTTCCACTCCACCCCTTCTATCCCTTAAAATCCACCTCTTCTATCCTTCTCACTCTATCTCTACTCACCTTTTCACTTCACCCCCTTCTATCCTCTTCATACCACCTTCCCTCGTCTTCTCTCTCCACCTCTCCCCTTCTTCCCACTCCATCTCTCCTTTCCACTCCATTTGTCCCTTCCTCTCCTCACCACTCCCCCGCTCCTTACCACTCAATCTTTCCTCAATACTCCACTTCTCCTTCCTCTTCCAACTCTCTTCTACTGCCCACTCTACCTTCCCTCTCCTTACCACTACATCAATCTTCGACTTTCCATGCAACCTGTCCTCTTCTTCCCATTCCATTTCTCCTCTCTCTACTCCACCTCTCCTTTCCGTTCCCTCTTTATCTGTCCTTTCTGTCTCGCTTTATGTATCCTTCCACTACATTTTCCTGCTCCTTTCCTCTCCTCCTCTCATCTTCTGCCCATTCCATCTCATCTGTCTTCTCTTCTCCTCTTCTTTCCTCTCCTCTTCTGCCCACTCCTTCTTTCCCTTTCTCTACAACATTCCCCTTTCCCGCTCTTCCCTCCTGTGCCCCTATCCTTCTTTTACATTTTTTACTTTTCTCTTTCCATTCCTCTTATCTCTCTTTCCTATCAGTCCCTGCTCCAATGTTCCACCTGCTTTTTTCTTCCATGTACACCTCATGTCTCCCCATATTTCGATCTCTGTGCTTGCATTTCCCTGCTACCTTTTCTACCCTCTTCATCTCATCCCCCCTTTTCTGTCTTATGTTTATTGTGTTCCAACAGTTTCCTCTTCACTCATGTATCTTCTCCTTCTCTTCACAGGTGATTCAAATTTTGTTCAAACCTTCTTATGATGTCCCTCCTTTCATTGTCCCTCATAATCCTCTTGTTTGGGGGATCGCTCTCTGCTCCTCCCAGCACCACCCAGCCAAAGTGTCCAGAGGCAGAAGGGATCAAACACTTGCTGAATCGTCTGATCATTTTGGAAAAGTTGGTGAGGGACATAAAGGGACAATGTTCAACACCCTGCTGCGGCAATGTGCAGAGTGGTGCCGGTAAGTGTGACCATTTTATATCACTGATGGGCTATGTGCTAAATGAACAAAGCTTCATATTCAATCCCTTCTCAGAAATAAAAAAAACAAGCCTTCAGTTATAGGTGGACTATATTGCCCAGTGGCCTCTTAAAAGTGTTGTGGTGACCAGGCTCCTAACATAATATCAATACAAAATTCTACATCTAAACCTAAGAACAAAAATATAATATTGCAGCTTAACGGTTCTCCTTACACGTGGTTGCATGCTTTTTTCAGGCTAAGACGATGCAGGGAAAAAACTGCTGATCCTGCCAGAAATCCATGTTGTAAAAGAGTAACTTCATCCCTGTCAATTAATTTTATTTCCATATGCCATTTCAGGCTCCTTTATGCAAGGTAAACTGACTGCAAGCCCAGCGAATTCTGCATTACCCTTTTCTCATCCAGGGCACATCCTGCCCTTGCTGCCATCTTTAATCTCCTGTAATCAGGAGCCAGCTGTGCTTTCCTTGTTTGCACAGCCAGCCCCCTGATGAAGCTTCCCTAAAGCCCATTTCCACCTTAGTGTGGTATTTAAAAAAAGCATATGCCAGCAATTTACACCAAGTCTACATGAAGCAGGCATATTCAGTTTCTGTATATGAACACAGATACATATTGTATTTGTTCGCTTTCCTCTTCATATCCTCATCGAAATGGCGGCCGCTCTGCAAGCAATCTGTGCAAATTACAACTGAGCTCTCCACCCCCATTCATTAGTATGCATAGTGGCAACCTCTTCCTGGACAGTGTATTGTGTGCAAAGGCAGAGCTGGTGTTTAGTGATCGTGTTACACAGAATCACAGGGAGGGAGGCAGCTGTTTACAGCCAGCTTTACAATCCGACTTCTGTGTCAGACTGAATTTCCTGTGGAGAAAACTAAGAATTTGTAGGATTCAGGCCTTATAATGCTTTCATTACAAAAATGAAGAAAGCCTGCAATATGAGTCATGAATGTGCGCACATGTATACATCATCACTGCACCTCTTTATTACCACAGTAAATGCTAATCACTTACAAAGATGGAAATGGACTGTAAACCACTGCATGCTCAGATGTGCAGTGGGTCCTGTGGGTGGCCAAATAAATCATCCTCCCTTACTAGGGAGGGAAGTATGAGGCCGCAAATGGAAAAAAGGGATTTCCCCAAAAAATAACAATATAAATATCTGCAATGGTATAAAAAAAGGGAGGACGTAGGTAGCAGAAGAGAGGAAGTTTTAAACAATGTTAGCAGCCTTCCTAGTTCTCAGCTGTGGACTAGCGATCACCCCTCATATGTTATTGAGATAAGTAGGGAGGGAGGTGTTTGTGTTCCAAATCAGGAGAGCAGCCTATGACACTGATCCTCCATAGATACAGTACAGTGAGGGCGCGTTGTCACCCTAGGCAAGGTAGTGTGTCAGTGGCAGGATCACAAGGTGAAAATAAAGACAAATAGGCTGAAATATATTATGTTTTGGGTTTAGATAAGCTTTAAATACTTTGAAAAAGTATATATCCAGTGGCTGCAGGCAGAAGCCTGGGGGGCCTCATGGGGCTTCTGAGCCATTAGTTGGTCATTACTTTTCCCTATGAGAGTTTTTAGCCATATGTAACAGTAATACAGCTAATACATTACACAGCATTACGTGACCTGTACCAGACTGTGTATTAACTTACATTATCATTAGACATTACAACACGCATATTACAGGAGAAGAGACGGGGCTGTTGTAATGTTTTAGGGTGGTGTGCATTTTCCAAAGGCCCTTCCTAATGGAACATTTTTTTAAATGGAATATTTTCATTCCACCAGTTATCTGTCACCCTCCCTTGCATCCATCCCCCCCCAAAACTATCTGGTTATGGTCTATCGAATAGTTTATGTAGAAGCATTGCATGAACAGAAGGTATTTACACCCCCCCCCCTTCCTCAGTCCAGAGGGTGTAGTCCCCATGATAGTAGGCAAAGACATAAGATCATTCCATTATGCCTCTCTGGCCAACTATGCATCTAGAACGTCTGCTTTATAGCACAGACATATTAATATTATAGTTCATACAGATGATATACAATTGTTTACAGTTTTTTGGGTTTCATTAGTGTAAGCTAAGCTATGAATAAAAGCCAATGTGGATAGCTCTCCAGTCACAGGAGTACACAGAGGGCCTCTGGGCATTGGAGAGCATAGTCTGCGCCTCCCAACACAAACCCAATGTAGACAGTGTCAAGCAGCAAGTCATATAATCTCCCCAGTTTTATTAAAGCAGAGCGTGAAAGATCGTGACATGTTTCAGGCTAAGTGAACCAATGCTAGCCGTATCAACTAAGGCTAAGATGGGGTCACCATTGCTTTGATGGAATAGGGCTTAGGAAAACAGTAAACAAACACAAATAAAGGGAATATCTTTTATTTTGTATATATTTTATATTTTATTTGATGATGATACATTTTAAATATTAAACATTTCATGTGTACAATTTTTCAGCAGTTCAGCAATTTTCAGTCACCGAGTGGAGCTCTTAGCT
>NW_017306483.1:643299-677573 GCF_000935625.1 Nanorana parkeri
TTTGATCCACCCCCCCCCAAAACTATCTGGGTATGGTCTATCGAATAGTTTATGTAGAAGCATTGCCTGAACAGAAGGTATTTACACCCCCCCCCCCTTCCTCAGTCCAGAGGGTGTAGTCCCCATGATAGTAGGCAAAGACATAAGATCATTCCATTATGCCTCTCTGGCCAACTATGCATCTAGAACGTCTGCTTTATAGCACAGACATATTAATATTATAGTTCATACAGATGATATACAATTGTTTACAGTTTTTTGGGTTTCATTAGTGTAAGCTAAGCTATGAATAAAAGCCAATGTGGATAGCTCTCCAGTCACAGGAGTACACAGAGGGCCTCTGGGCATTGGAGAGCATAGTCTGCACCTCCCAACACAAACACAATGTAGACAGTGTCAAGCAGCAAGTCATATAATCTCCCCAGTTTTATTAAAGCAGAGCGTGAAAGATCGTGACATGTTTCAGGCTAAGTGAACCAATGCTAGCCGTATCAACTAAGGCTAAGATGGGGTCACCATTGCTTTGATGGAATAGGGCTTAGGAAAACAGTAAACAAACACAAATAAAGGGAATATCTTTTATTTTGTATATATTTTATATTTTATTTGATGATGATACATTTTAAATATTAAACATTTCATGTGTACAATTTTTCAGCAGTTCAGCAATTTTCAGTCACCGAGTGGAGCTCTTAGCTTCTTCTCAGGTGTCTACCAGGCTTATTGTAACTAAAAAAATCTTTACAGAACTCAATAGTTACAAACCCCCCCCCCCCCCTTCCCTTCTCCCTGCTCTGTACAACCCTGTGCAGATTTTATTATTCGAGAGAGATAGTCAGAAAGCAAACAGCTTTAGTAAACCTATAAAGCTCTGTTGCACCAGGATCATGATTGAACCCTGTATTAAACATTTGCTTGCAAAATTAAGATTTTAGGTACATAATAAAAAATGAGATAAAACATACATTTAAAACTTATGAACTTAAAACAAACATTTAACCCCTTCGCGTTTGCTGACGTACATAGTGCGTCTTAGGCAGTGTGCCCGTTTAAACAGCCTCCCGGTGGCTAAACTCTGTTTAGATTTGTAAAGCCGGCTGTCAGCTTTACAATAGAAGTGATTCTGGCGGCTCAGCTGCCAAAAGATCGCTTCTATGGGCCCGGCCCCACCCCGCCACCTGACACCCCCGCCGGGTTTCTCAGGCTCTGCTGCCCCTTTTGTCATGTGTCGATGGGAAGCTGTGGAGGAGAGTGGCGAACTTCCGTTCACTGATCTCCTCCCCGCTCTATTGGACCGGGACCGGCGAGTATTACATCACTTCCAGTCCCTGAGCTGTCATTGCTCGGCAACTGAAGCCCAGCTATAAGCTATTGAAGTGTGATCTGCACTTCAATACCTTATTTAAAGTGGAAAGGTGATATTAGGGGTCTTTTGGACCCCCAGTGTCACCTTAAAGAGCACCTGTCACTACCAATACACTATCAGATGGGATGCGATAATATAGAATAAAATAAATGTAAACATTTTTTTTTTTTTACAAAACAATTGATATTTTATTGTGCTTTGGGGCACTACATTTAACTTAAGTTAATTTTTCACTACATTTTGGGGGTTTAATAAACAGTTGCGCTAAAATCGTGCAACATAAAAATTGGCAACTGCCACAATTTTATTCTACAGGTTCTTATATAATATCTAGTTTATGGGGATTTTAAGTAATTTTCCGGCCTAAAATGTGGATTATAACATGTGTGCAAAAAAAAAGGCCTTGGCAGCCAAAGGGTTAAATAGAAGTGAACCAAAATCTTTACATATCAATTAGGGTAATTAAAAGTGCTTTTCGCTGGTTCCGTAGACAAAAATGAGCTCCCCTACATTGTAAGGGAAGTTTCTTCACTTCCCCAGAGTTCAGCTTTAGGCAGCGATATAGCCATACTGCCGGACCCTAGAGGAGCCCATTCTGCAAAATGTGTTTGTCTTGTACGTCTGCTCCGAGAGCAGTGGCGCCAAATCTTAGCCGCGTCCGCACGCCCATGCTCAAAGCCCAATTCAAAGCTATTGATCCAGGCAGTGTTAGTATAATTTTATTTCCCATCAACAGTCCCTGCAAAAACAAAAAAGCAGATCCGGGTAAATAGCTATATATTACTGCGCACTGTTTCTTTCCGACCGTGCCTTTGAAGAAATGAACTCGCCAGCCAGAGACTTAATTGAAATCTCTGTTTACCTAGCTTTTACCTTGGGCTGTGGAACCCAAACACCGAGGCCCTTTTATACAAGAACAGAAGTGCATTCTTCATCCCCCTTGATGTCTTATAACATTTAATTGGGTAGCCACCTAGTATTCAGGCCGTGCCAGAGATCTTATCATTTAGAGTTAGGTAACATCTAAATTAGGATGACGCCAAGGGCCAGCAGAACCAGGTGCTTTTGTCTTCAAAATATTTCCCCTTTGGACGCATTGATGATGAGACGCCGATAGTTCGTTTTCGGGCTGGAAAGCGGGGCTTTAGACCATTTTTGGCAAAGGCAACTTACAATCTCTGTGTTCCCTCTAGACCCATAAAATTGCTGTTTATCCAGATCCACTGACTGCAGAAATACTCTGTGTAACTGGACCACTGTCAGAGCTTTCTCTGTGGGAGTAGAAGATAAAAACATGTTTAAAAAGCTGTGCCAGAGTTAAATAGTTTTAAGCAGTTTGGGGATTTATTTAAGGACGTTTATACAGTTGGACTTCGGTCGTACGTTAATGCGTTTAGTCCAGCAGATTTAAAGGTCTTAAAGGGCAACTCCAGGCAACAAGTTAAAGTGATATTATAGCCCAACTCCGGGCACGAGACAAAAGAGTTAATAGCCCTTGCAGTGGAGCCCCCTCCCAGCAAGTGTTAAATGCCTGTTAGGTACAGGAAGGGGAGACAGCACTTACCTTACCCCCTCTGGTGCTCTTCCCTTCTCCTTGATGCTGCGGGCCAAAAAATAAAAAGGGTTGAAGAGTAAAGTAGAGGGAGAACTAGAGCAGGTAGAGGGCAAGAGTGCGGTAGCGGTAGCACCCCCCGGGCAAGGCAGGGCAATTAAATGGCTGTTATGCTATCAGAATGAATATCTGGGTGAGCATATGTTATCCAATGGCCCCAAACCTTTGTACATTTCTTCTGGGTGTCCAAAAGAACACTGGACAGTTTTTCATTGATGAAAAATGAGTCAATTCTGAGTCTAACCCCCGCAAAGGGGGCCGATTGCTTCTTCCATGCTTGTGCTATGGTTTGTTTCGCGGCCAGAAGAACATAAACTGCCAGTTTGTGTTGAGTCTTCGTAAGATTCGGGTGTTTAAGGTGTAAAAGCGCAAACCAGGGGTCCCTGACTACATTGGTTTGGAAAAGGGATCGCAACAAAGCAAAATGTTT
Source organism: Nanorana parkeri (assembly GCF_000935625.1). Classification (NCBI taxonomy): domain Eukaryota; kingdom Metazoa; phylum Chordata; class Amphibia; order Anura; family Dicroglossidae; genus Nanorana; species Nanorana parkeri. Next base: position 646,708 of record NW_017306483.1, read on the forward strand.
GAGCCCATAGTCTGTTCACCATTGGGCATGTCCACCAAATATGTAGCACATCACCTTTCACAGCACGACCTCTAAAGCAGAAAGCCGACTGTTGAGGATGAGAATGTGCCAGTCTGACAGTGACCATGTACCACCGCATCATTGATTTGTAGGCTGTTTCCAGGGAAGTATTGTTGATGGTACATGATGCAGCCGTGGTCCAAATCTGCTGCCACTCCTCGTCAGGCATAGACTTTTGCAGGCCTCTTTCCCAGGCCAGCACGTAACTATGATTTAGTTTGTTGGTGACAGCATTGAGCTGAGAGTACAGTACAGATACCTGAAAACAAGTAACCCTTTTTAATGTTGTTACCACCTTTTCTTTGCATCAATGCGTTGGCACCAGCCCAATACCTGTCTCTAAAAAGTAGAAGCAATGGCTTAGAAACAACTGAACTCAGCTCTTTGAAGACACATAGGTGTGAACCATCTTAGACAGGAGCTTTATTCACTTTTATTTGGTCTAATTGTTTCTAGATCATATGGGTGTTAAGCCACTGTGCTGGATTTGGAATCATAATACGAATGAAGTTACATACAGTAATAAGAGAGCTAAAATGACAGTGAAATGTAATATTTATTCAGCCTAGGCTCCAAGTGTTCAATATAAAAGGAAGACCCCTGTGATTATATAGAAATGGAATAATAACATTTTCTGTTGCTGAACCCATGTTTCTAACATGGGAATAGTTAAAGTGATCCAAAGTTTAGCAAGCTCTTTTCTTGGCTGGCAGTTATTAGTTTTGGATCGCAATATTAGTTTTCTGTAAATTGAAGTCAAGTCATACATAATAAATTAGAGTCTTTATTTCTTTCTTTGCATTTCATAAAACATCCCTAAATGTGTTCTTTAAATGCAAGTGCCTGTATTTGATTTGGTAGCAGCCTCTTGCATTGCTATGTACAGCAGAGTTCCTCTTGCAATTCTATGTACAGCAGAGTTCCTCTTGCAATGCTATGTACAGCAGAGTTTAGACTGGGAGGGGGAGAAGCAGCTCAAGGAGCCAGTCAGCCGTGCTGCAGTGCTTGTGTGTAAAAAGAAACACGCTAATAGGAGTAGAGAGCAGAGTGGCAGAGAGATGAGCTCACCAGTCTGCTGCTTCTCATTTCACTGTCCAGTCACAAGCTGGGGGAGGGACAAGACCTGCAAGTTTTACTTAACTGCAGCAGATAAAAATATGTTCCTCTGCCCTGACAGACAGGCTGTACTATGTGGCAGAGCTGTGTAACTCAAAAATGGATGGACATAAATACAAATCATTTGGCAGCTCCCACATGTTATATGTATTTGGTCTGCTTATGTAGCCCTCTTCCTGTAGTTCAGCTTTAAAACCCAATTACATCTAATTATTTTTTTGTCTTGGCTAGAGTGGAGAAAGTTTAGAACACTTGACAGATTTATATTGCTGTCTCTGTTCCTGTTAGGATCTTAACCCAATGCATCCTTTACTGATAACACTTTGTGAACCAGGGTGTGGCTGGTGGTCACCAAGACAGGAAGTAAGAGAAAATCTCTCCAATGAGGACACTGACGTAATGAAAAACCCAAGGGGGGTTCTACCACTTCCCTGCTCTAGTCTAAGCAAAGAAAAGCTTTTGACTTATCTTTCCATCCACTTTTGGGCCTGATCTTTCCATAGTGTGTAACACAGTTCTCTATATGTGAGTTTCATACTACTGTATATACATTGGCTGAGTTCTCTTTGTTCTCCTTTTCAGATGACCCTTCCAGTCTCAAGCCCCCTGACTGCCCCCAGAATGTTGATGACTGCCCAGGGGGCTGTGGAGGTGATGCAAGGGGTACTTGTGTTGATGGGCAGTGCCAGTGCAAAGAAGGCTTCATGGGTGACAAATGCCTCCTGAAGACCTGCCCAGAGGACTGTAATGACCAAGGCAAATGCACAAATGGACGTTGCATCTGCTTTGAAGGATACTCAGGAGTGACGTGTAGCATCAAAGCTTGTCTAAACAACTGTCACAATCATGGGAAGTGTGAGGATGGAGTGTGCAACTGCGACAGCGGATATTCAGGAGAAGACTGCAGCTCCCGAGTCTGCCCCAGGAACTGTCTCAACCGTGGAAGATGCGAAAATGGACTTTGTGTCTGCTACCCCGGATACGCAGGGGTGGACTGCGGCTTTACAAGCTGCCCCAATAATTGCAACAACCGAGGCGTCTGCAAAGACGGCGCCTGCGTGTGCAACACTGGTTTCACTGGATCGGAATGCGACATCAGAAGCTGCCTCCATGACTGTAACAACAATGGCAGATGCAGTGATGGGGTCTGCGCTTGTAACCCAGGGTATTTTGGGGAGGATTGTGGCTATAGGGGTTGTCCTGAAGATTGCAACGAGCAGGGCCAATGCATTTCTGGCAAGTGCGTGTGTGATGCTGGGTTTGTTGGGGCGGACTGTGGCACCAGAATCTGTTCGCCGGAATGCGAGAGACGGGGCCGATGTGAAGATGGTGAGTGCATTTGTAACCCGGGCTTCACTGGGCAAGATTGTGAGATCAGAACTTGCCCCAACGATTGCCACAAACAGGGCCGATGCGACGATGGGAAGTGTATATGCGATCCTGGCTACACAGGACCAGACTGTAAGATAAAGGCCTGCCCCAACAAATGCAACAACCGGGGACGATGTGAAAACGGCATTTGCATCTGCAACCCTGGATTTTCAGGCCCGGATTGTGGGTCCAAAGCCTGCCCCAAAGGTTGTAGTGGAAACGGGCAATGTGTCAATGGCAAATGTATTTGTAACGCAGGATTCGTCGGCCCAGTGTGTGGGACCCGATCTTGCCCCGCTGAGTGTTCCAACCATGGCCGCTGCATTAGGGGGACTTGCGTCTGCTCCCCTGGTTACACAGGAGTGGATTGTAGTGTCAGGACTTGCCCCAAAAATTGCCACGACCGAGGTCGGTGTGAAGGAGGCGTGTGCTTTTGTGACGCCGGATATAATGGTCTGGATTGCGGAACCAAGAGATGCCCCAATGACTGCTACGACCGGGGGCATTGTGAAGATGGGGTATGCGTTTGTGATTATGGGTTTACTGGGCAGGACTGCGGGTCTAGAACATGCCCCAACGACTGCTATAACCGGGGCCGGTGTGAAAATGGGATGTGCGTTTGCGACGCCGGATATAAGGGAGAGGACTGCGGCATCAGAACTTGCCCTAACGACTGCCACGGTCAGGGGCGATGTGAGGATGGGGTGTGCGTCTGTGATTTTGGATACACGGGTATAGATTGTGGTTCTAGAACCTGCCCCAGTGATTGTTACAACCATGGAAGGTGTGAAGACGGCCAATGTATTTGTGAAGCTGGATATACCGGTCAGGACTGTGCATCCAGAACATGTCCGGAAAATTGCAACAACCGCGGCACATGTGATGACGGGAAGTGTAGTTGTCATTCTGGATACACAGGTCCCGACTGTGGATCCAGAACTTGCCGCAATGACTGTAACGGCAGGGGCCGGTGTGAGGATGGCATCTGCATATGTGATCCTGGATATACGGACATAGACTGTGGACTAAAGAATTGTCTAAATGACTGTCATAACCGAGGACAATGTGATGACAGTGTATGTATCTGTAACTCTGGATACACAGGCCCAGACTGTAGCGAGAGAACTTGTCCAGAGGACTGCCATAGCCATGGAAGGTGTGACAATGGAAAGTGTGTCTGTGATCCTGGATATGTCGGTTTGGACTGCGGATCTCAAGCTTGTCCAGAAAATTGCCATGTCCACGGACAGTGCCAAGATGGAGTCTGTATCTGTAACTCTGGTTTTACAGGGCTGGATTGTTCATCCAAAGCCTGCCCTAAAAACTGTAACAACAAAGGGCAATGTGTAAACGGAAAGTGTATCTGTGAGGTGGGTTATATAGGGCCGGTCTGCGGAACAAAGGCCTGTCCAGGGAACTGCAACGGACACGGCAAATGTGTGAACGGGGTCTGCACCTGTAAGAAGGGGTACAGCGGCCCGGATTGTACAATAGGTGAGTGTTGGAACCATCACTGGGTAGGTGTACAGAAGAATCCAGCAGTGTCACCCCTTGCAACCAGTTAGATCCTTCCTGATTCTAGAAACATGAAAGGGATAATCCAATTGGTTGCTTTGGGTCATGAGTCCCTTTCTAAAAAATTGCTGCATTGAGGGGAATAAACTTAAACTGGAGCAAACATTGTCTGGAGCAACTGTGCACAGTAACCAATCAGCTTCTATCTTTAGCTGGTTGAGTTAGGCTTTAAAAATAGCATACGCTATACGCATAATGCTAGAAACTTATTGGTTGCCATGCACAGCTGCTCCAGAGTCTGTCTTTTCCAGTCTTAGTAAATTCCCATAATTGAATTTAATTTTAAACTATAGTTATCTATGTTTCGTAGATTCTTTTTAATTGAATGACGTTTAGGCTTATTGAAAATAAAGTAAGAAGAAAGTCTAAATGTCTATCCTGTTTCCATAGAAACAGTGTAAAATAATAAAATCAGGCCGAGGCAGATCAGGACTGCAGCTTGTCACAGTTTTAGGCCTCATTTACACGACTAACAGCCGACCCGTACAGATCAGTGCTGCGTGCACGGCCGTATCGGGCCGCTCCCGGGAAGGACAGGTGCTGCGTGTGATCTGTACGCAGCAGCCTGTTCTTCTCTATGGGAGCACGCAGCTGTACACTCACCCGAACTGCACATCCATGCAAGTGTCCGTACTCAGACACAGACAGGATGTGTCTGCGTCTGAGCAGGGACACCCGCACGGATGTGCAGTATGGGTGAGCATTGGCCGCATATTCCCATAGAGAAGAACAGGCTGCTGCGTACAGATCACACGCAGCAACTGTCCTTCTTGCAATTGGCCCAATACGGCGCACGCCACGTGGATCTGTACTGTTAGTCATGTGAATGAGGCCTTAAAGTAAAAAAAAAAAAATGCATATACAATGGGACATTCACTTGAGTGAAAATGGTGACCAGCATACTTCTTTTGTCTTTTCAAATCTATATACTACTTTAAAGCACCTGACAACTGGGCCATTTAATGAGACCCTGTCACGCCAACAAATCAAGTATTTAAATTCTTACTTGCAAAGTTTTACCTTTTCGTAAATGGTTCTTAGTAACTTGCCGTGTACCTTTCAGCAAATTTTACTAGTCGATTCCCTTGCACAGCCCTCTCCCTTCGTGCATGTCATAGCTCTCTCCTGTACTGGGAGTGTTTAATCACTGTCTGTGCTGGTCCAGCATCTCTGCTCCTCCTTTGAAGTAGATGCTAGGGGGAGGAGTGAAGGTAAATACTATAGAGTATCACTTGATTGACAGCTCTGAGTCTGCTGGGGCTGCCGACATCAAATCCAAGATGGCGGCACCCAGCAGCAATCTCATTATGTCTAGTATGGCCAACCTAAGTCTAGTAGTAAGCTTGCTCATTTAAAATCATGCTCTCTCTGTGCGGGTGATCGTTTAACTTGACAGTGGCTAACACAGTGACAAAGTAATTGCTTTAAGCCACTTGGAGCTCCCTCTAGTGGCTAATCTAGAAATCTCTACATTGAATACAATGCCACAAATATGGAAGAGCAAGCTTGTAAGAATCATATGACAACCACTAAAACGACAGTGCTCAATAAACCTACACTATTCTTTCTCATTAAAATCAATCCCATGAGTAAAATATTAACATTGTAGCATCCAAATTGCTTCGATCACATATGCATTATAGGGCATGAGAAACAGGCACCCCATGGCACAGTCACCATCTATTGCCATTCGCTCCTCCTACTAAGGAGTATCTAATACCAGCAACAAACATTTAATATATTGCAGCTTCTTAGTCATTACTTTGCTCTGTTGAAGAGCTACTGCCTTTAGAGGAATGATCCCAATCCAACAATTCTGGGACTACCTAATGCCTGTGTACCCCGCCGCTTCCTGTGGTTCATCCCACCGACCCCCATTTCACTACAGGACACAACAGGGATGTAGTAGCTGGTGGGAGAGACCACTGTGCAGCAAAGGGGGGTCGGGAGCACAGTGATCGGACACTTCTAGATATGTCAGATTGTGAAGATTTTCCTGTGCAACCATTAGTGCAATACCAAAGCAAAAGGAGGTCACCTTAGCTGTCCTTGACACATACATACTGAATTGATGCTCCCGTAAGCGCTGCAGTTTTTGATGATTATAAATTGATGAGCTGCTTGCCGCTGAATTATAACGCATGCCGCAATGTACTGTCCATAGAGGTTTTCTGAGTTCCGCTGTGTTTTATAGACATACTCATAGAGATTGTCGCCGTCACCGGCCTTCAGGTCATTACACAGGAAGAATCCGCTATCACCCTGGAGTGGGATCGGCCACAAGCTGCCCCTGATTCCTATGACATCTCTTTCAAAGCCAAGGTATGAACACACAAAAAATACATTCTGAACTATTTCACACATTGATCATCAATGCTCTCGTGTTTGAACAATTAAGTGGAATGCCACCAAAAGGTCTTCTCAGTAAACAGTGCTGACATATTATGTACGTCTTTGCAGAATACAGGAGACCATTCACATCAATTATCGTTCCTGAGCAACTTAAGAAGTTTAGAATCCTGTACCCTGCCCCTGAGGAGCTTAGAATTTTGTACTCTGCCCCTGACCAGCTTGGAATTCTGTATCATGCCCCTGAGGAGCTTAGAATTCTGTACCCTGCTCCTAAGGAGTTTAGAATCCTGTACCATGATCCTGAGGAGCTTAGAATTCTGTACCCTGCCCCTGAGGAGCTTAGAATTCTGTACCCTGCTCCTGAGGAGCTCAGAATTCTGTACCCTGCTCCTGAGGAGCTTAGAATTCTGTACCCTGCTCCTGAGGAGGTCAGAATTCTGTACGCTGCTCCTGAGGAGCTTAGAATTCTGTACCCTGCTCCTGGGGGGCTTAGAATTCTGTACCTTGCTCCTGAGGGGCTTAGAATTCTGTACCTTGCTCCTGAGGAGCTTAGAATTCTGCACCCTGCTCCTGAGGGGCTTAGAATCCTGTACCCTGCTCGTAAGGAACTTAGACTTCTGCACCCTGCCCCTGAGGAGCTTAGAATTCTGTACCTTGCTCCTGAGGGGCTTAGAATCCTGTACCCTGCTCGTAAGGAACTTAGACTTCTGTACCCTGCCCCTGAGGAGCTTAGAATTCTGCACCCTGCTCCTGAGGAGCTTACAATTCTGTACCCTGCTCCTGAGGAGCTTACAATTCTTTACCCTGTCCCCAAGCAGCATACAAGTCTGTACTGTGCCCCTCTTACCCAATGTTGCTCTTTGCAATTCCTTATTAATACCTATAGTCTCAGCACAAGTAAATACAATTCAGCCTTATTAGTTTTTAGCAGTTTTGAGGCATGTATACTTCTGTAAGCATGGGATGACTTGCTTATGCCACTGCCTTGAATCCTGCTGACAATGTGTTATGTTGTTATGCAGAAGGAAAATGGCATTATAAGCACCACAATTGAGGGCTCATTGACCTCCTACCATCAGACTGGTCTGGCTCCTGGAGAAGAGTATATTGTGAACATTCAACCCCGCAAAGGCCCAACTTTAGGACCAGAAACTTCTATAACTGCTACGACAAGTAAGTGCATGCAGGTTTTATGAGGCTACGTCAATGCATATCAAATGCTGTGAAGAAAAAACTGCCACTGGGCCACTCCCTACTTCCTCCTAATCCCCCTGGACATATATGCATATGCTAACTCTTAAAGCGGACCTTTACCCATATCTTTCAATCAACAACAAACTCACCTTTAGAAATGTTTAGTAATGGCAATCTACACACACATACTTCTAGATAATTGCCGGCTTTGTATTCTTTGCACACCTTATTTCACTTTTCTTCCCCAGTCTTCTGACAGTGGCCATGTTTACTAAGGGCAGATTACTAGCTCTCCCTTTACTTCCTGGATTACATGTGACTAGACATGTGACTAGGACATGTGACCATGCACATCATCTCGGGGGAGGAAAATACCTTTCCCTGAGATGAGATTTCCCAGCAATGCTCTGCTGAGGTAACCTTCCCAGGATGCAATGCTTGGGGAAACTGAAGTCATTTTGCCCTTTCAAAGCAGGAAGTGAATGCTCTGCAAGTGTAAGTATTTCAATATCACAGCATTTTACACCTGACATGTCTATGTTATTATTAATTATCATACATAGAGGGATGCATGGGTAGAATTAGCTTTTGAGTGTAAAGGTCCGCTATAACTGGCAACCAGCAGGAGCACAGTTTAAAACCTGTGCCATGCAGCAGTAGAAGTGTTACACTTACACGTTACTTTGTATGCATGCACTTAACATGAACATTTATATCTCTAGCTTTAGGTCCACTTTAAGTTATATATTGTCTGTGTGATTTTAAGTGGATGGGCCCAGAACCTTATTATTGGACTGCATATTATGAGGACTCTTAGGACGGGGATGCATGGAGCACAGAACCAGTGTTGGGATGGATAGTGGACAGATGCTGTGCAGGGGGATTATGTCCCCTGTGTCTATTTAAATGGCACATTTCATGACTGTACAAGTGACTATCCTAGAGGGAGAGCTATGGCTTGAAATGCTGGAAAGTAGAGAGCCCCTACGCTTCCCCTGCAGATTTCTAAGCCAGCCTTTGAGAAGACAGAGGCTGTGATTCCTATCGACAAGCCGGCTGGTAGCGGGTTACACGTTCCACAGTTGAAGCTTTATTAGTGGAAACACCGGATCCGTCCAACACAACTTGGTCTGAACTCCCAGATTTTGTCCTTAGGAAAAAAAAACACCAATGAGGCTTAACACAGTGAAAGAGGTTCTTGAAGATTCCAGTGAAATGTAGATTTACAAGGTAATTTATTTTTTCGGGACGAAGTAAACATGGACTCTGTTACAGCGATTTTCACCACCGCTGGTATTCTGAGCGCCGAGCGCAGTCGGATAAGTAAGAAAGAATGGATTATTTTGCACTTATGCTAGACTAGTTTGGCAAGTGAGGGCGTCCCGCTGCTTTTGTTTAGAGGTCAACAAACCAATATACTTAAAGCTGATTCTCTAGCAGATATAAAACAGACAAATGAACGCTCCTCTGCATTCCTCAATACATAATGAAATATATTATTGTATCATGCAAGCTGAGTTGAGTTGTTGAAGACCTAATTTTTTGTTCTGCTGCAGTTAAGTAACACTTACAGGTCTTGCCTCTCTGCCAGTTTGTGACTGGATAGTAAAGAAGAAGCAGCAGACTGATGACCTCATCTCTCTGTCACTCTGCTCTCTCTTCCTATGATAGCTTGAGTAGGGATGAGCTCAGGTTTGGACCAGGCCCGGTCTGAACCTGAGTTCATCCAAACACGGAAGCTGCATAGGTTTCCTACCCAATCAGCTGCGGGTCAGGGCATTCCCTGCCCTGTCGCTGACCATAAACAATGGGGTGGGATGCTTGTAGGGAAGACATTTACCTAATATAGGCATGTGGCCATATAAGGTCAGTGACATCATTACACCACACCCCTTTGCTTACATGAAGCATAGGCACAGGCAGGGAATTTCCCACCTCAGCTGATTGGGCGGCTTTAGACCGGAGTCAGTCTGAACCTAAGCTCATCCCTACACACGAGCACAGCAGCACAAGCTGGCTGGCTTCTTCTGCTGCTTCTCCCTCCCCTGGTGAGTGATGCTGTATAGTGGATTGTGAGAGGCTGATACAAATTCAGGTACTTACACTGCATTTATTTACATCTTTTATGTCTACCTAAAGTTCATCTTAATCACTAGAAACCCATTGATAAAACAGCCAGAAAATGGGAATGGTGTATGGGCATGCAAATTCCCAAGTGCACACTGTTGTCTTTCCATTTTGCGAATGCAAAAAACTAGGTGTTATGTTAGGTGAATCTTTTTTTGGTTGACTTGGTTCATTGTGTGCTATCAGGATGAAATTCCACACGCACACCGCAGCAGCATTACATATTCAGTCAACTGCCACATGTCAGTTTCATGATCTTAAGTGTTACTCTGCTCCCTTTACTTTTAAGGAATTGAAACTCTACGGGGTCTCCGAGTGACCGAAGCCACCTCTTCCTCATTATTCATAAGATGGGAGAGACCCCAGGTACTACCTGATCGATATATCGTTACTCTGATCCATCCAGATGGCAAGGAGAAGAAAATGAGGATCCCTGGAAAGATGGACAGAGCCAAGGTATCCGGACTGGAGCCAGATACAGAGTATAGAATCATACTGAGAACAGAGAAGGAACAGGAGCAGAGCCAGGACACAGAGACCACTGGAGTCACAGGTGACAAAAGGGCAATGGTGGGGGTGGGGGGCGGAGGGAAAGAGAGCTAAACATATCGATCTGTGAATATTTAAGAATGACCATATTGGTCCAGTCATAATAAATTTTTCACCAATGAGTCTGAATCCCTTGTTGTCCCTTTATCGTTATAAAATATCCTCCAAGAAGTTCCTGGATCTGTCCTCTCCACAATGGATTCCTATTGTTGCATGCATGAGGACCGTTAGTGTCTTCTCAGTCATTTACAAGAATTGAATAATCCAACAGGGAGAGTGAGACCTCCTTGTTGTATTAATGCTTATTGTTTGAAGCTTGAGGGCTAGTTCACACCAGCCACAGTACGTTCAATGCACTGCCACTCCCCCTCCCGCCCCACAACAAACTGTGCTGGCCCCAATGAGATCCAGTGCGTTCTGGCCCAAATTGGCACGGAACGCACTGTGGCTGGTGTGAACTAGCCCTGGACCCAAGTTGAGATATGAAATGAGCAATGATTGAGCTTGCTAAAACCCATCCAAAAATATACTTTTGGGTGGGCTAACTCTTTAAAATTGAGGCAAGATCTATTTAACATTTTACTTTTTGTTGGAACAAAGACAGGGCTTGATTACCTGCCCCTTTTTTTTTTTTGCTGTAGATGGCTATGATAGGTATATCTCAGCGGAATTAGATCCTTTCCTCTGGGAAATCAGCATTTTGAATGCACTATAGCCATGTGTAGAGGAAGCACTTCAAAAATATTATTTCTCAGTAGAACCTTGTTTGTGTTGGACACATTGCAGATGTAGGGTGATCTCCCCACCAGAGTTTCAAACAAAAAGCCTGGGCAAGACCTCATAGTCTATATCACTTATCCAGGCCACCCAGGAATAAAAGAAAAATAGTCCCACTTTAAGATAGCACTGAAAGACCAAGCTATGAAAAGTGACTCATCAACCATTTCATCAAAGTGTTGTGTTGTATGACGTGTCTTTTTGTTTTCGGTTACAGCTGAACAGGGATCTTGCTGGACCTTTTGGACCAGGCTAGCCGCTGACTTTATTTTACCATTGAACATTTCTCTTTGCAGGATTTCCTCCCCAGGCGCAGCGGAGAAAACCTTTCCTTCTAATTTCTGAACTGTAAATTCTTCTTATTCCCGATCTGTAAATGTTCAAGGTTTTTAAAGATGTGCACAGTTGTAGATCTCCCTCTATGATGCTGGGTGACCAGTTTCCTGTTGGATGTGGGCACTCTAAATCCTCCTGAGGGTCACTTTTTAATGAAAAGATTCTATTTTTAACTATATTGAGTATTCTGCTGTTGGTTTAGGATCATCTTTGAATATTTAATACATTAAAACTAGCAACAATATGCTCTTGACTATATTAAGATGCATGAAGAGGTCACTACCTGCCAGTATTATTTATTAGGAAGACTTATCCACTCTTCAGCACCCATTATGTCTGTATGGTTGACTTGTAATATCCCACTCTACAAGCAGTTTTGACTGTAGATACATTTTGAAATATTGCCACTGGTCTCAAGTGAGGACACCTTTAAGTTACTACAACAATCTACAAAATATGGCCAGATGATTGTGGACAACTGACCATCTTAATCAAACTATAAGTAAACTACAAAACTATAAGCTAAGCCTTTCCAAATGATTGAGTTCAGGTGTGCTAATGCTACAGATTATTAAAACATCTTAGACAATTATGCACATGGCAGCACTTTGGGGAGGGCCCCTGTGCACAAAGCCAGCGCTCCATAAAGACATGGTTTGATAGGCTTGGTGTGGAGGAACGCAAGTAGCCTTCACAGAGCCCTGACATCAACCCAACAGAACAATTGGAACGATGATAGTGAGTTGGGCCTTCTTGTCTAAAATGAATACCCGACCTCAATCCTACTGAACACCTTTGGGAAGGATTGGAATGTTGATTATGAGTCAGGTCGTCTCATCCAACATCAACACCTGACCTTGCAAATGTTCTTTTGGCTAAATGGGCACAAATTGCTACAGACACACTCCATATTTAAGTATAAAGAGTTTTGCAGAAGAGTGGAGGCTGTTATAGCTGCAAAGGGGTGGGCCAGCTCCAGTATAATGCCCATGTTCATATAGTGTAATGGTCAGATGTCAAGACAATTTGGCCCTATAACGATTGCAGCTACTATTATTATTTTTACATTGTATCCAAACCCAAAAACAGAAATTTAAATATATTGGAGTTTACCAGTCCTGATGAGGGGATGCATTAGTTTCTTTTTACAAGGCTTCAAGACTTTTGTTTGACTTGGTAATCTAGTGATTATGATTTTTTTCTGCCCTAGGGCAGTTATGCTCACTCACTCCTCTTTATCTATGGATGGAGCCAGGGTTATCACCCAGGCTGGCACTCAAACATGTCTTCCTCTCTTCCTCTTCATTACTTGGGGGGGTTGAGACAATTAGTATTTTACAGAAGTAGAATAACATTGTTTGTGTTTTTAGCTCAGCTCACAGGAAGTGACAAGGACAATGCATTTTTGACAAGATCATCAGGTATTTTTGTCACTTGCTGAAAATGTTCTTAACCTAAAAATAAAAACAAATGCAGCTACCACATCCAAGGACTAGTACTCTGCAATATATAGCATTTGTGTTCTCAGGGTAGTTATCATTTGAAGCTTTCACTTGGACTAAATCATCCATTAATTACATTTTATTCTTAATAACATTTAAACATGATCCCTTAGTTATTAATGATATCGGCTATTTTTGAATCACTGATAAATCATTTGATAATGATTGCAAATGGCAATGTAGTTTTTTCTTTTGCATAAAACATTTTAATTTTGATACGATAGGAACAAAATCTTGACAGAGCTATATTCGATAGCATTTCAGAGAACATATCATATTCCTGTATGCACAAATTTCATTTTTTTTTATCAACTTGAAACAATTAAATAAATGTGTTAAATGTTTCAAAAATGATCAGGTAACTAACTTTTATCATTTTATTTCACCACAGTTCCACAGCTGTTGAAAATCTAACTCTTTCTTTCTAGGCAGGACTGTTAATCTCATTGTAACTTTGACAGATTTTACAGATGATTACTTTTATAAATTTTGATCAATATAGTTCATCTTAGATTTGATTATAAGTAGGGTAACTGTCATCTTCTTAATTTGGTGCTTTACTAGCTGGAGAAGAAAGAAAGCGTTCGAATGTTGAGGAAAAAGACAAGGATCGTGGATCAGTGGGGACATCTCGTACTGTCGATACCTCTGAAACTACAATACAGAGAAATCAACATTTTTCATCAGTACCCAAAAAAGACCTCTCGCTAGGAGGGGAGGATGATGGTATTCTTACCAAGGAAACTAGAGAGATCATTACAGGAGGACAAAAAGGAAGCAAATTAATACATACAACAAAAAACATAACAACCATTATTACAACCATATACCAAACCCGTCATCATCAGAATGGGAGGGTAGTTAACGTCCACCATGAAACAGAAGATTTAGATCACTCTTCTACCATACCACCCCACAGTGAAGAGGACTTTGTAATAACAAGTGTGAAGGTAGATGATGATATAGATCAATTAACCCCATTGGATAGTATAAATAACTTGCCAGGAAGGAAAGCAGAAAAGTGGATGGTTACAAAGAACATTACTCATATCACAACAGTTTCTAAAGAAAGTCCTACCAAACTGCAAGAAGAAGAAATAGAAGAAGATGTGCATCGAACTACAAGCACCCATTCTAAAGTTCGTTTTCCTGGAGGTGGGCGGCTACCAGGAACTTCTAGTGTTGCCAAAAAGCTTCGGGAGATTGAATTATTGAAGAAGAAAAGTGTAAGTCAGTCTAGTAATGATGAAAAACCAACCCCAGTTTATCCAGAGGGTCCATTTGGTCCTTCAAAAACTGAAGATATTCTCCATAAATTACCTCCCCCTGTACATCAGGATCATCTGGAGATTTTAGAAAGTGAAATAACATCAGAAACACCAACAGAAAGCAATTTTGAAACTGAACAGACTGGAGGTATAGGTGGAAATAACTTAGGAGGTGAACACTCTGATCCTACAAAATCTAGAAAGCAGATTACGACTTTAGTCAAGTTAAACAGAACTGTTAACACCACCAGAAGAAAGGTGATAGGTGGAGATGACAACAAGGTAACCCATAATGAGACAGTAGTAGTAGAAAGTCATAAGGCTGTAAGGGAACCTGGAGGAAAGGTCAAGAATCACACCAGAATATTGGGACCTCAAATGAAGTCTGTTATTGAGAACTTGCCAGAGAAACTTTCTTTATATAATGGAACATTTATTCAGCGATTGGAGAGTTACTTAAGGTCTACTTCATACCCACTAAAAGGCAACCAAACAGTTGAAACTATAGCCAGGGCAATATATCTTTATTTAGTCAAATGGAAACCAGACAGTTTTACAGAAATGGTGTATGATCGCCTACCTCAGAAGACTCCGGGTGCCACAGGGTACTCAGAACCCATTGGGGCATCAAGATTGCAAGGCAATTTTGGAAACGCAGTAGAAGAAAGTAGAGTAAAGAATTTAGGCAATACTACAGATCAAACAGATGAGGGAGCAGTATTGGTGAGAAGGCCAGACTCTTCGAAAACGTTTTTGGTTGTTCCAAGTGTAAAGACACTAGGAAGAGTAGAAGCTGTTGGAGAGATAGAGGGTCCTGACACATTACCAGTAAGGAACTATGACTCTACTTCTGAAGTTACAGATAGAAATGGGGATGTACAAGACAAAGAAAAATATGAATTGACAAATGTGATTGATTCAGACTCTAAACCTGCTCCTTCTAAGCCAGTATTAGATAAAAGTAAAGGTTCACGAAAGCCACCTCCTAAAAAGCCTACCACACCAGAGAAAGAAATTGGGAGGAAAGAAGATAAAAAAAAGCCAATCTCTGAAACAAAGAAGGTCGAAAAGGCCACTAATCAAGAAGAGCTGGAGAAGTTCCCACCAAGTTTGCATGTTACAGATTATGAAACCCCCTCAAGAATAGGCACTTTAGGAAGGCCGACCAAAAAACCCAAAGTGAAGCCATCTTTAAGCTCTGTGGTACAAAGCGGTACACTAAATGTTGACCCCACTCCAGGTACCAGTTTACCTAATAAGGAGACAGACAAAAGAGTGCACCTTTTACGGGTCATAGATGAACCTAATAACCAAGATAAATCCTCAGTAGTTAACCAGATTCCAGGCTCTGGTGAAGGCCAAGGCAAAGCAGATCCAATCCAAAGTCCATCTTTAGCAAAGGTCCCAGGCCCTGAGGCTCAAGGAAGACCTAGCATCCACCAGAGAAGTTCTACCAGCTTGGTCATATCATTAGAAGGCCTTGGATTTCTGTGGGACAGGGTAATCATTCTTTATAGTCCATGGCCACCCACGGATGGTGTGACTCCTCAAAAGATGGAGGTGGACAGAGGCACAAGGCAGGTGGAAATTCAGGATCTTAGACCAGGAACCAGCTACAGATTTGACCTTCACGGGCTGCTGAGGGGCCGCTCATCCAAGTCTTACTCATTGGTGGCGGAAACAGGTACTGCGTGAGCTAAGTTGCAATGATTGAGCAAAAAAAAGTGGGAAGTAGGGAATACTTTTTGCTATTTTGTTGGCTGTCCTCTGAGTTATCTGCTTTTCTCTCAGCCACGCACCCAGATTCCATTTTGCTGGGATAATGCCATACTTAAGCAAAATAGGAAAAGTGCTATTGATGGGTTTTGTGATGATCGGTCTGAATTATATCTCAATGTGCTTTCTTTTCCCTCTTGTAGGAGTGCTAAACATTGGGATCTGTCTTCTTAATTTATCTTTTCTTCCAATAAAATTCAGTATCTTTGTCCGTGATTTTTATTCTGCTTTTCCTCCATTCTGACTGTTCAGTTGAACATGTATCTCACAGCCTTCTATTTGTCAACCTGCAAGTGGACCTGTCTTTTTAACAATAATGGTTAAAGCCATTAAGCCATTTATTAAACTGCCTGAGTGTTCACTACTTCTTTTCCAAAGTCCTGTTCTAAGTCTTCCAAAATATATTAAAGTTTGGTTCTAGGTCTCATTCAAGCCCCCCCATCCCGAGTGCAGGCCTGGCACTGAGCTCATTCAAGCCTACCAGATCTGTGCATGTGCAAACTTAGTGCCATACACGAGTATTCGATCCAGCATGAATCTACTGAAGGCAACCATCTTGTTGGTGGAAACTATATCTAATATAATAATACTACTAACAACCAGCAAAGTTGCATTAAACATTAATGCATTATACAATTCCAGCATCATCTACTTATAAATTAGAAAACAGAAGCTAAAACAGCTAAAACCTGATTAGACATGGTGGGCAATGGCAAATTTGTGTATGTACCCATGTATGTTATGAAGACAGGTCCACTTGATTTGTGTTTATGTTCAACAAAACCCAAATATAGTTGTTTTACCCTTTTTCTTTTTTTTGCTTATTTATAATTGTTCAGTCCCCCCTCACCGTCTCAATTTCCGTTATCCGTTTGACCACTTACAGATGAATAACAGCACAGTTTTACCTCACAGGCCTCTCTCTTCCTCTGCCGCTCGCTCTGTGCTCACCGTATGGCAAAATGACACCGCGACTGACCTGCTGATAACACCTTTACCCTTCAGGCAATGTGAACGCACAATTGTATATATATCATATTGTAAAAGAATGATGTGAATGTTGAAGAGACGTGCGTAGGTGTGTGTAGATATATAGATATACATTTTACATGTTTGGGTGCACATGTTTCACAGAATGGAACAAGCTCATGGCCAAAATTATTTTTTCTTTTCCTATCAGCTGGTAGCTGGAGGGTTTTCTTAAGCAGCAACAGAGTAGGTCATGTGATACCTCATCAAATCGGGCTTTATTAAATAATATAGAGTGATGTGGCTTAAAAGGCGAGTCCATCCAAAATAAACATCAGCTTTTGAAGCATGTTGGCACCTGGCCACTGTCTTTTTAGCATTTTTGGGGACATCAACATGGACATTTCCCCTGCAGGGAGCGCTTTTGTGAAGCAGTCTACTAAAGTTGCAAGAACTAGCTCCTGTGAAAGTCTAAACTGTCAAGAAGGCCTTTTCGTGTGGAATTCAAACCTCTTTTTCTCCAGGTGCAAAAAGCTCCCCCTTGTCCTTAAAATAAGTAAAATGCAAAACCTATCCTTAGCAAGAGACAATGTAAGGAGAATTATGACAGCTGTCGAGATGAAGAGCTGATCTCTTTGTTATGAAATCTCACTGCTGGAGTGCCCAAGATTCCTAAAACTTGAAAGGAGATTAAATATGTCAACATCCACCCAACAATCCAGTGATCAATTTTTAGTGGACTTTCCCTTTAAGCATCAGCCACTCTACTTTAAACTTAAACCAATCAAAATGAAAATCTACAGAAAAATCAGTTAAATCAAACCCTGTTCATTGGGTTCTTTTTTTAATGACAAGTATAGAATGTATATCTACACCACGCACAGAGGTACCGGTGTAATGAACAGTGTGAAAGTGTTGGTATGTGTGTTTATGATATATATATTAATGACAGATCTGTATATCTGTGCTTTCCGTGTCATCTGTCATTATTTTATGTAGTATACCCTGATGTTGATATATAAATAAATGCACTCTATAATCTTGATACATGTATGATATACATAGATCAGGTCATGGTGTATGTATATAGAACATACAGTTCCTCTATATATGTTTGTGTATGTGTGGGAAGAGCTTTTATGGACATACATGCACCCCGTAGTCACCCATACATACATAATCATATATGCTCACTGCTTTGTAGCATGTCGTTGTGCACATGTTGCATGTAATGTTTCATGATCCAGCATGTCATTGACAACAGGAAGTCTTTAGAGTTATAGATATGGCGGGAGGGGGAGGTGTGGCATGGTTGTGGAGGATACACAACGAGAAAGCATAATGTTTTTTTGTAGGAGCTACAAAGATAACATGTCTTTTGCCCCCCAACCACAGCCCCGTTAAACACCGCGCCACCTCACACTGAAAGGAGCACCCTTCCACCATACACAACCACAACCACGGCTTCTACAGGTAAGACTGTTTTTTTGTTAAGGGCCTTTACAACTTTATAGAATGCTGCCTTCTATCTTCTAATCACTCACTGGAAATGAGTCCCGTGCCAGAGGAAGAGGATGTAAAGGGATGTTTTAGATAAGCAGGGATAACATTCAGGCTTGACTACATCTGGTCATACACTGGTAGATTTTTGTACAAACCTTTATAGGAAAAATCTGGTCAGAACATTCAATAATGCCGTTAAAGACTTGATGAATGTCGTTCAAAATGTCATTTGGTTTTAAAATTACATTTTGGAATGAATGGAGTTTCTTGAACGAAAACCACATTCACTGTTATAAATGTATTTGTTTGACAAAAAGTTTCCAACCCACTCCTTTGATTTTTTTCATCACTATGATCAAAAACGAATGATCAACGATGATTGAAAATCGAACCTGGTGTTGAGAGGTGTTGAGAATGAATGGAGTTTTTTGAACGAAAACCACATTCACTGTTAGAAATTAGTTTGTTTCGAGAAAATTTTTCCATCCCATTCTTTTGATTTTTTTTCATCACTATGATCAAAAACAATTGATCAACAATGATTGAAAGTCGAACGTTCCAAAAATGATTTTTTTCAAACAAAATTCCACTGGTGTATGGCCAGGTTAACAAAACCTTTTACAGTAACCATTTACAGGGGGCTCTAGAAGACTCACAACCCTATTTAGCAAGGTTTTCTTATTCTTTACCAATCAGTGTTCATCTTGTAGTGGTCTGACTTCAGCAGAGTGAACGCTGATTCGTTTTAACGGGTTACCACATTTAGGAATATGGACTCTTTATTGTATTTTGTGTGAATTTATGTCTGACTACGAAGTGCCCCCTGTCGTAGTGCAACTGGTACCTCGCCTTCTGGGTATAGTAGTCCTTAAAGTGGAACTTCTTTTGTCAGAGTAGTAAAATTGATCTCAGAGTTCTCATTGAGGAAATTCTTCCTTTGTTCCTGGTACCAGTACTGGAAAATCTCCCCAAGAGAACACAGCCCCACAAAAATACTTTGTAGGGTAAGGTTAGGACCTTTGTTAGGTTTGGAGTGTCAAACAAGTAGTAGAGTCCAGATAAAATGTATTTTTTTACAATATCTGTTAAAGAGCCAGATTTTTGAGGATTCTGAAGGACCCCCTTCATTAGGGCTGAAGCTTGTGCGTAAGGCATTTTCCTGACCTTCAAAAGACAGACTTTCGCATGAAGAAATCCAGAAACCTTGGGAAGTATTCCTTAAATTGTATGTAAACCCAAGCAATGAACATCTCTTGTTTGCTGCCATTTCTTCTGTCAAATATACCATTAAAAGCCTTCTAAACAATAAGTGTGAAAGAAAAACTGCTGATCCTTCCAGAAATCTTGATAGCTGAAAGCTTCCTGTGCTGTTTTCCTCTCTGTTAGCATTGTTCCCAGCTCTCTATGTGGACTACAGAATATTTTCCCTCTATGTTATAGATGAGAGGAGGAGATTTTCTGTAATCCCAACCTAGGGTGACAACACTGCTCTTCCATAGCTACAGTACTGTAAGCGAGCGTTGGCACCCTAAGACAGGAAGTGTGTTATTGGCAGGATTAAAAGGTGAAAATAAAGGAAAGACATCCTGAAAAAAAGAGGTGTCAGAGAAGCAAAGATTATCACTTCATGAAACTGAAGGTGTCATCTGTTAGGGTAAAAAAATGGGCAGTCCTAATCTCTACCTGCAGAGTGATTTAACCGCTCGCTGACCATCCCCTAACCTACAGCATGTTGGTTCCAGGAAAAAGTGATTGTCAACAAGATGTTACATTGTTGAGTAGCAGATGAACATCCCTGTGTAGCTTAACCCTAAGGCCATTCCGCATATTAGAAGTCAGCTGCATAAAGGTTAAAAAAAAATATAATGCAACCACCATATCAAAGGACAAGTTGCAATCAGTTCCATTTTTTCTTGGGTTTAGATACACTTTAAAGGTGGAAACAATGAAAACATCAGGAAAATGCCCCAGATTGAACTCTCTTTCCATTGCTGACCACACACACATGGTGGTCATGTACTTATAAAAGAAGTCACCGCTCAAAACATATCTCTTGAAAGTGAAATTAATATTATCTTGATAAAATATTAACTGCAGTTTATTGCTTTTGTGTAATTTTTATACTAATTAATAAACATTTCTTTATCCCTAGTATCTCCTAGACTTCCACTGGGTGGTCTTGAAGTGAGAGACATCACAAGTGACAGTGTCTCCCTGATTTGGAAGGCCAAGTCTAATTTTTTTGAATCGTTCTTGGTCCGCTATGAAGACGTGAGTGGTAGCGCCACATCAAAGGAGACTTCTGTTCCCGGGCAGCAGCGCGAGGTGACACTGCGGGATCTGACTGAGAGGACCAGATATGCAGTGTCAGTGTATGGCATAAGGGGAGGGAAGCTATCACGACCACTGAAGGAAGAGGTGACAACAGGTATGTGAGTGTTTGAACAATAAAGTGGACCCTTTTGTTTTATAATGAACCGTGTTTATATTAATTTAACATCCTCCATGTTGTACTTACAAATTAAAGTCCAACTGCAGTGAAAAGTGTTTTTTGGGAGTTTTGGAAAGGGTTGGGAAGGGTTACAACCCATGCCAGGTTTTTACAGCCATTGGGGGGAATCGGGAAATAGTCTTTTGTGGTCGCCTAGACAGGAAGGGAGCATAATTTCTCCAGCAGGAGCCCAAACAGTGAGGAAGGACAACTTTTGTCAGATTTGCTGTCTTTGTCTTAGTTTTTAAGACCTTCTCACGTCCCGTGTGGTCACCAGGACAGTGTCTCGGCCTGAACAATCTCTAAACGCCTGTTTCCCGTGATCCTCTACTTTGGCCGGAACATCAGATATCTCCAAAACATTGATCATTTAACTGAGCCCCAAATGATAAGGGAATTTCGTAAAAATGTATGTATAACCAAAGGTTTTTTTGTAGTTTTTAATCAAGAGGTGAATGATTAAAAACCCCACTGGTGACATATCCCTTCACTAATTGTCCTGGGGGCCTTTATTACCAAAACAGAAAGTCATAGGAAATCATAATTCTACAGTTGCCACCGGATCAGGAGGTATGGGTAATTCTTCCCATGCTCTGGTGACAACTGTCTATAAGGCGAAGTCCCCTCACTTTGGAGAGATATCTTCTCACTACCTGTTTCCAGGACAGCAAGTTGAGCGTTAGCTCCTGAGCGGGACACAGAAAGGAATAAATACACTGACGGGGTTTTAACCTTTCCCCTTTTCACCCAAAAATAAAATAAAAAGTTTGGGTTATAAATGGGCTTTCGAGTGAACATATTGATATAGAAATGATAGAAATATGGAGGTACCACCGTCTTTTACTTTTTTGCAGTCTCTGGGGCTGGTATACTATTGAAGTGAAATATAACATAATGATAAAGAGCAGAGGAATTGGTTAAATGGAAATAGATTATTCCATCAGACAGATGACCAGAGCAGCTCTATAAAAACAAAGAGGGGAAACTGTCAGAATCGATATTTCCCATGAAAACAATCAAGTATTATATTTTTAGTTCTGAAAGGCATCATTATGGTCATGTGGTTTTATGTCTGTGTACCAAAGCTGACCTCCAGGCTGATATAAGACAAACACATTGAAGTTAAGTCTTGTTATAACAGAAAAAAACATAATTATATGTATTTTTATATACAACAAGTATAAGTATTTTAATGTAATTTCATGTTCATCAGCATTCGCTTTGAGGCCAGGAGGGACAGGATTCTATTTGCTCTGTTGCTTAGTACAGTGCTGTCAGTCTAAGGACCCATTCACACCACATCCAGATCATTTCCAGACCAGACCAGATTGTTTCCAGACCCAAAATGCATCCTAAAGTATCCCTATGCTATTTCTGGCCTCTGTTCACACCGGACCCAAAATGCATCCTAACGTATCCCTATGCTATTTCTGGCCTCTGTTCTAGACCAGACCAGACCAGAAAAATCCTGCATGTTTCATTTTGTCCGGTCTGGAATGCACTGGAACGCATAGAAACACATAAAAAATGCATGGAACCCACCTAAAAGCAGATTTTAAGCTGAAAAAAAAACTGCTCCGGAACGTGGCAAAATCACGATAAACTTGCAGTAAAATCGTGATGCACTTCATTCCAGATCTGGTCTGGGAAATGGTGTTGACCCAGCCTAAGGCAACAAGCTTACCACCACAAGTACAATCCCACCTGTGTGCTGTTGCTCATCCAATTAAAAGGCTGGGTGGGTTTTTTTTACACATCTGTATTGTCAAGTACTTGGCTGTGATGTCTGGCAGGGGTGAATCACAGGCATGGCTGAACAGATTACAAGTAAACTTTTTTAATTATTGGATGTGCTGCTCTCACTTGTCTCTATGATCATTTTGTCAAGATGTTCCAGTTGCTGATCTTCAAGTTGTAGTTCCAATCAGTTTTATATTCATGACTCATGGAAACTAAAGCATAAGCCTACAGATCTATATACAACAATTGGAACAGTTTGTGAACCCCAAGGCAAGAAAAATCTTTCCATGTTTCTAGTAGAGACCATCAGTCTGTAACCATCACTTAGATGAATGACAGCTGGAACGTAATTGGTTGCTGGAGGGAATCTTCCTTCACAGAATTCCGCACAGCCACCGTCCAATTAAGTATGTTCAGCACATCTCTTTCCTATAAACCAGGACAAGTCCAAATACGGCATCTATTTTTAGATCGACAACATCTGCAGTTCTTGGAGACTCAACCCCTGGAAGTTCTTTCCCACGAAAGCTCTATTATTCGTCATTCCCTGATATAGGCAGAGATCCAGGAATGGAGATATAGGTGTCTGAAAAAGATATAATGACGGCTTTTGCCGTGGAGCGCTCATGGTTTTACTAAGTTACTGGGAAACAAAGATATTCAACTGATGGTCTTCTGAAATGTTGGAAGGTTTTAGAGATCCTTTGTCAGGATATTTATGATCATCCAACTGCGCCTGGATATTTTATCTACCCTCGGAGAAGGGATGATCTGATGATGGTAGAGGAATGATCTATGAGGATCTGCTGGTAATATGAGTATCAGTATGATCTAATGATGAATAAGTCACTAACAACTTAGGATTTAGCACACACATTTTTAATTAGTGAATTATTTGGCATAACGACAATTATCTTCATTTATGTGACTTTTTTTCAACTGTTATTGGCTGTTGTTGGTGAAAATAACAGTATTTTTTCTTTTTTTTGCAAATAGCAACCGCTATGGCTTATTAACTGAAGCCTATTGTGATCATTTCTAGAGAGAGAAAGGAGTTGTGAGGCAAGTGGGTGGCACCACACTCCTAATTAATATGAGAATCAAAAGAAAGAAAATGGCTACAAAAGAGCCTTGGGCTTATATGGTGCCACAAAAGAATACAATTTTCAGGATACTATTAAAAATCGTATCTTATTTATAGCAAATTTAAAACCTAATCAAGAGCATATTGGCCATTGCAAAGGTTTACACATATGAACTCATATTGGAAAACACTCATATACTGTACATATCTTGGCTATATTCCATAGGCTTAAGCAGATTATGAGTTCACAATAGGTTCTTCGCATTTTGCAGAAAAATAGCTTCTTTAGGAACCTTTTGTGGAGCTCTATGGTTCAACCAGGGGCGTCCCAAGGCCGGGTGTCACCCGAAGCAGTTACCGGGTGACACCCCGCCGAGACGTCACCGTTCGTGCGCGATGACGTCATTGCGCATGCACATTATTGATACCTGCCGTCGGCCATCTTGGTGATGGATGCCGGAAGAGAGAGGAGGGGACAGTCACCCGGCGGGATAAGGTATGCCGCCGGGTTCCCTCCTCTCTCCCGAAACTGTTGGGCTCTTGGTCCATGACCGAGGGCACGACATTTCAGAGGGGGGTGACATCAAAATGATTGTCAGTCATTTTGGTGTCATCCCTCCAATGGTGTCACCCGGGTGCGGGCCGCCCCCCTCCCCCCCACGCAAGCTTCTTGTGATGCCACTGGGTTCAACAAATCGTATATGTCATACATATCCTTTATATCCTTTATATATAACAGATTTCATTATATTTCATTGGACATTACTTCCTCTCATTGTATTGTGATATTTACTGAAGGGGCTAAAACAATTTAATGATGGCCACTGGCACAGGCAGTGATGAGCTAATGATGATCCGCTGAGGTCTGTTACACATGATCAGATCAGGTACAGCTCTCAAACAAACATTACAGCTGAGATTGGCCAACAGTCCCATTAGTCACCAAGAGCACATCTCTTCAGGGGAGATGATGCGTTTAGTGGGAGACTGATGTCACCACTTTTCAAGGGGGGAAACAGAGGTCTTTGCTGCAAGTTCTCTGACCTGGCTGATTGTTCCCCCAGAGAACTATGGTGGATGTGTGTAGGTTTGATAGATAAGAGATTGGACAACTTCCGTCCCATGTTTTTGGGTAGCTTTAGGAACCATGGCCCAACACTGATTTGCAAAGCCATGCTTTAGTGATACTCTGTTGTTTAAACTACTGCCATGGTGAAAAACTATCTACTGACAGCTCAGAGATGACCTAATGATGTTTTGCTGGTGGTATGTCATATTCTTCATGCACTGCTGCTATTGTAGTGATGGTCCAATGGTGATATATTAAAAAGTATTAAGAGCAATTAGAGGTACCAAGGAAAATCAGTCAGTGAACCTCCAAACGCTACAGATTTATACACAAAAGGTTACTCAGTTTGGCGTAATTTGAGCTCACAGTAATCCCCTCCAGCCAAATAACACCTCATAGTGTCATGTGAAGCCCATGCTGTGGAGCTTATCCTCTCTGATTCCTCTATCACCAATCACATTCAAGCTTTGAAGGTAGATTTCAATCTGAGTGGTGGTGAGGGAAGCTCCTAAGTACTTATATTCACTGCACATCTTTCTGTATAGGAGAAAGCAATGGGCCTGCAGTGGGTGCGATTGGGAACAAGTCCCCAGCATCACAGGCATGGGTCAATAGGTCACCTGAAGAGCCACATAGATGCCTGGATGAAAAACTGAAGCCCCAGCACTAATCTCTGTTCCCTATGTACGTCTCATGGATCAATTTTCAATTTTGACTGGAGTGAACCTTTGATGGGATAGGGATCTCCTTGTAATGGTCATCATTTGATGTTCCACTGTTGACATAGTGATATGATCTCACAGTCTTTAAAACAAATATCCATATTTGCGTAACCGTACTGCTACGTAGCTACGCAATAGCTCAACCTAAATTAAAGTTACCTTTTAGCCAATTTATATATTCATTATTGAGTCATTAATATAATGTTTCAGTCTAGCAAATGTATATACATAAGATATGGCTATAATGAGATGGAGCCAACTGATAACCAGCCTGGCAGTGGGAGTGGCTCTGTAGTTAAGATAGGGGGAATTTGCTTGGCTTGTAGAAGGGTAACTAAGAGATGATGCATGTCCCCAGTGTGGTGTTATCCACTAGTAGCCCAGACAGAAGACAGAAATGCAGCAATGGTACTGGCCCTGCCGAATTCCATGCTCTTAACCCACCTGACCTCTCATGGTGCCCTGTGCTGAGAAGATGCTAATTTATCTTCTATTGCAGAAGAAGGAGCAGCCAGCTGCGTGTGTTACTGACAACTGCTGGACTACACTAAGCAGTGGGAACCAACCTGCCTGGTTCCCAAATATGTGACCACCATGATAGCCATATACGAACAGACCGCACTATCCAGAGAATTCCAATACTTCAGACCTTATTGAAATTCACAGCAAATCCAGTGTAACTGTGAATAAAACAGCAAACACCAGCACCGCGAGCCCCCAACCAGCTCCAACCTATCACATGTTTTCCCATAGGCCTATTCATAGAGCTCTATGATTAAGCCTACAGGTGAAACATGTGAGAGGTTGCAGCTGGTTTGGGGCCCGCGGTGCTGGTGTTTGCTGTTTTATTCACAGTTACACTGGATTTGCTGTGAATTTCAATAAGGTCTGAAGTATTGGAATTCTCTGGATAGTGTGCACTGTTCGTATACTACTACATTCTAAGGTGGAGACACACCTATAAGACCAGCAACTGGGGAGTCCTGACGGTGGCTAAGGAATTGGAGCGGTGAGATTTCTTTTGGGTCTTCAACATGATAGCCAGTTATGGTGATAACATGGGGTTTGTTTACCATCATAGCTGCTGGTTTCAGCTGTCACTGAACCTCACACAGAGAAATGCACAGTGACAGTCACAGCCAGCAGGCTTCAGCTGTCACAATGCAATTCACTTTAATCTTTAAAAATTTATTAAAGACTGTTATCTGTAACATAACATAAAATAGTTATTTTTTATATAATTTGTGTCTATATTTCAGCTTATAATAAAAAACATGAACAGGGTATTTTAAAAACACTTTAGAAAAGTATTAAATGTAAAAATGACTTAATCAGGTAAAATTGTCACTTTTACCAAGGCATCCTGATAAATTGGTCTGGGACTCTAGGCTTCAATAAACTCTGGTCATGAAAGGGGTAAAAGTGTTTGCTGCCTCCTTAGTCTATGTAGTCAGAGCATGGAGGTGGGTAGATGACAAGATTATCTACATTGCCTTGCAATCCATTTCTTTTGTCTATTTCTGTTCCCTATTTACTATTCCAGAAGTTGCACATGTGCCCATTCATGAACTGAGTCATTGTGGGAGTGGGTGCATATGCCTGAGTGAAGTCATCCTATTCAGTGCGTAGCCTTTGATCAAAAATATTTTCCAAAGGCAGATCACGCTCCGGCACTCCACACTTCATGCTGCAGTGCAGTCCCTGGGCACAAGGATGAAACTGGTCCAACTAATAAACTGAAGCTGGCACAGAGTGTTGCATATAAAAGCAGCCCTTTACTGCATCTTCATGCAAGCAAAATCAAGCACGCAGAAGCAAAAAAAAAAAGTTATTTCTATATAGCAAATGTCTATATGTAAATGTTTCAGGTCTTCCAATGGGGACAGCTGTTTTGCTGACAGATTTCTAAAAGTGGAATTCCTCTTGCTTTTTAGAGTTATCCCCTTATTTCCTGTTGTGTCTCTTGGGCAGAAAGTGAAGTGTAATCTCCTCAACTGGGCAGAAACAAGGAAAAAAAATAAAATGATTTGGCTATCCTTAGGGATTCTAAGCACATATCCTGATATAACAATGGCCACTAGAGTGAGCAATCATTAATATGAAATACAATATTTAAAAATGGAGGAGCAAACCAGTAAAACATTGAAAACCAGTGAAAGTCATGTGAGGAGTTACTTTCAGGTAAACTTCACAACAGTGACCCAAAATATGCCCTTACCAAACGTGCACTACAGTTTCCCTTTAAGGGAAGATTGGACTTTGGAGATGAGATCGGATTGACTTTTCACCCTTCTACAATAACAGATGATGTTGATAAGATTTCACCAGTAAATCACGGGGAATCCCAAATCCACATCAATATTGTTGTGTTACTTATAAGTAAATAAATAGCAGTGCAATGACTAATCTCATAGCACATGACAAGTGAGAGCTGAGAAACATCTTCACCCTTCCCAGAAGCGGCACATTCAGTCATTTCACAGCCTGTGCTTCTCCCTATCACAAGGCCTGAGCTAAATCTGGCCCATATGTGGTCAGCGCTCCGGCTACATCCATTGTAAATTTCAATTAAAAGGCCAATAAATTCTCAGGCGGATCTCTTGTATCTGTTCATGAAAGAAAAATGTTTTTTTTTTTTATATTCTGCCTGGTGTATTTAGCCAGCCAAAGTCTAAAAACACATGACCATTCATCTAAAAGTCCAGAGACAAAGAAAGCTGATCTGAGGTTGTGTCTACTCTTATGTTCAAGGCTGTGTTTATCATATTGGCCCTTATAGGACCTAGTTAAGGGAACAGTGCCAAGCCTCATGACCAGGGACTCATCAATTAGGTTCCTCAAACACATTTCCCTCCAACATGTCCACTGCATGATGTTGGGTTCAGCTTGCCACAGCAGCCTTTTATTAGACAATAAAGAAATATAAAACAATTTTCAATTACAAATAATAACAATAGTCAAGATCTCAGCATGCATTAGACAGAAAAACCTAGTGCTGACACAGGAACCGCTTACTAAAGCTTGGATTTCCTGAGGAACCGAGCCCCAAGGAAACCATGACAGGCACCAACATAAAATGGGCTCCTTACTACCACATGCTTTCCCCCTTTACAAAAAAAACACTTTTTATAAGTGCCAAGGACCCTCCTATCCACCTTACAGCCTTTAAAAATATCCTGCACCAAAACAAGACCAAACCCACCAGAAAAGTGGGCCAGCTTTAAGCTCAGCAGAATCCTCTTGAATGGCTACCAAAGCTCAAACTCCACCCTCCCAACCCTTCTGATTGCCATCTTACCTGGATGTAAGCTTTATCCCATTCACATCTTTTCCCTAAGCCCTTAAATTCCTTGCACCAGTCATTTTTAACTGTGCCAATGTGTTGATGCTCAATTAATGATGTAACCAATAAAAGAGAATCTATTGCAGGGATCTCAAGTCTCCCTGATGTTCAGGGAGTCTCCCTCTTTTGGACAGCAGCTCCCTGATGTCCGCGAGAGAGGCATTTTCTACCTGAAAGGTTTACTCTGAGTAAACCTTTCCGGTAAGATATCAGTGGGTAAGGTTTCAGAGTGAGGCTTGCCTCCTGGAGGAAGGTCATGTGATCTCTAGAGTAGCCTCAGAACGAGGCTTGGCTCTCAGAAGGAAGAAGCTACTTGCTGCACAGAGAGGGTGGACATAGACTACTATTGAGAGCAGGTACTGCTGCAGGGTTGAGAGAGTGCTGTTAACCCTTTGTGGATAATATAGAATCAATTATATGTCCTGGTTGTCTAGTTATAGAGAACATTTATTTCATTTGCTGCCCATAGCAACTAGTCAGCTGTGTATCAGGGGCTTTACTCCTCAGTGTTTTTAAAAAAAAGTATTGGGCTGTCTAATAAATTGTGACCTTTACACTGACAGATATTAACACACACCATTCAACTGTACACACTCCACCCCAAAACTGCTGTCCCTGTTCACACCTGGGCGTATTGACGCTCAAAGCTAAGCACGACAAAACTCTCAACACAAGAAATCCCATTCGTTTCTATGGCCGAACGCTAGAAAAGGTACATGAGCTTCTTTCAGTCAGATAACAGCACATTTGGCCGCATAGATTTCAATGGAAGCACATGAAAACACGCGACACAAGTGGTTTGCACATTTGCTCATTCAACAAATCCTGTTGCCTACCCCGTGGATTGCTAATAGGCAAATGAGAGAATCTCATAAACCAGTCACTCGGAATAATGTGTTGTCTGTGCCTGCCCTCATCATGCTCTAAGACAGGGGCTGGCAACCTCGGCACTCCAGCCATTGCGGAACTACAGGTGCCATAAGGCATTGCAAGACTCTGACAGCCATAAGCATGACTCCCGTGTTTGCTTCCATCACTGACAACTAAGCTAAGAAACAGCGACACGGTGCTCAGTCTATATGGCTATAGACGGGGATCCCACATTTTTTTTTTCTGATATGACATTGTGGTTATGCTACATTTCCAGCATGGATGTAAATCATGCAAGGCAGAGTTCTCCTTTAAGCCAGCTTTCTAGAAACTCTCCTGTGTGAATTCTCTTAGGCAAGCCGCTGGGAATTTTTTGTTGACGTTCCGCTGGGATGCAGCTCACTGAGATTTGTACATGTGGATGAGTGCCAGACCTCACTGCTGAAACTAGCTTACCATCTGTCATTACAAAATACTGACACCTGCCCTCATGGAACAGTCACACAGAGCCAAGCCAGCTGAATTCCATTCTTATAAATGATATTCGTATCATTATATCTGTCAGACTCTTTATGCTATTTGCACATTGTGTCATTATGTAACAGAGAGGGTGCAACTTTACACCTACGGCACTGGGCCAACAACTTTCCAGGTGCCATTCTGAGTGCAGGATTCTTAGGTGCTGAAGGGTTGGCACTTTTGGGTGTAAATTTCATGTTGTTGTATTACTTTTGATGGTTTTGGTTGATGTAAGAATTCAATTCAGGTTCAGAGTTACAGGGCTAAGTTAGATTTAAAGCAGAACTCCCGGCAAAAAGTAAATGTTTCCCCCAGTCCCTTCCCTTGTCTGTAGACAATGTACATTGCTCACTTATGTTACATTTCTGGAGACACTTTTCTCAACCTTTTGTAATGTAAAAAACGTGCGGTCTGTCCGAAAGCCATACCAGACCTTAGCTAAGATAGCAGTCTGGAATGGGTTTTAAGGGGGGAGCCCATGCAAAAACAGTGGGGGTTCTCCCTTCACATTAGACCTCATTCACATTAGGAGCCCCCTTTACATCATTCCTCT
>NW_017306483.1:677593-685668 GCF_000935625.1 Nanorana parkeri
CCCCCCCCCACATCAGAGTTCTACCATCACATCAGGAGTTGCAGCTATGACAGAATATCAGAGGACGAGAGGTAGAGAGGGTCTGGATGGAGGTGAACTTCCATCTTTTTTTGAATGGATCCCACCCTTCCTGGGTTAGCATCATTTTCTTCCATGGAGCTGGCGGCCAGCCCACCTGCGCCATGGAAAGGCATGATGCTGTGCAAAATCTTGAGGCGCCTCTGAGGAACCAAAAAGACTTATATTGCAGTCACATGACTGCGCCAGTCCCATTTTCCTCCTTCCTATGGTATGATGGTGCGCAGAGAGTCGCGGCAGCACAGGAACTACATGTCACAGAAGTCTGTGCGGCTTCTAGCCACTGTGGTGTTTGAGCCAATAGTAAAGCCCACTGGCTGAGCCGGCTGCAGTATTATGTCGCCGTCACCCCTGTAGTACTAAGAACCAGATGAGGGGCATTAACACAAGAGCTGGCTACGACAGGAAGCATCCAATGTCATGCAGCTGGAAGTTCCCATAAAACCATGACAGCATCAAAGAACACAAAGTTGCCATGCATGCCCTCATTCACCTGATGATAGGTCCATTTTAAGTGCTAATTCTTTAATGCAAACTAATACGAATTCCCTTTCCCGAATCAGTTATTGATCAGGGAGGCTTATTGATTGCAGAGGAATACAGATGACAACTAGAGGAGGAGACTATCAATCTGCATAGAAAGTAATGGACACATGGGAAGGCAAACATGACAAATGTGAGTTACACCCAAAACAATTACACAAAAAGTAACAATTCCAGTAATAAAGAATTGTGCTCACAGGAAATAGACTTTTGTTTCTCTCTAAATATTGATACATTCTATCAGATGTATATTTACATATTTTGTACTATGGCTCTGGATGATCTGGCTTGACATTTTATACAGGGTGGTGAAGTGATCGTAAAATTCCATGCCCAGGGCTAGAACATTACAATACTGCATGGAAGGAATTAGCTGTGCGAGATTGTGGGCTTGTTTGTTAGTACAACAGATAATGAGAATGTGATGTGCCCGGCTGAAAAGAGACGACGCAGCTGTTGTTTGTGGAAGTTCAGCTTGCGCGTTGTGCCTCCATGAACGTCAGGACATGCCGATACTTCACTGAAATAAATGTTTCTGTTGTATCGGAGGCACTCAGCAATTGAAGCTGAAGATGTATGCCCCGGTTGCTTGCTCGCACCCAGGTGACACCATTGGAGGGGTGACACCAAAATGACTGACAGTCATTTTGGTGTAAACCCTCTGAAAAGTCGGGCACTTGGTCACGGACCGAGAGCCTGACAGTTGCAGGAGAGAGAGGAGGGGCCCCGGCAGCATACCTCATCCCCGCTGGGTGAACGTCCCCTCCTCTCTCTGCCGGCGTCCATCACCAAGATGGTCGCGTATGCTTGATGACGTCATGGCGGGGTGTCACCCGATACCCGCTCCGGGTGACACCCAGCCTGGGGACGCTCTTGCACCTGCGTGTATATGAGATGACCACCAAGAGCATACCTCCAACTGTCCCTCAGTTGGGAACAAATCTTTCCAAGTCCCTCTTTCCTTCTCCAGCCAAAGCTGTTGTTCTTTTGGATGGTCTTGGAAAAAGTAAACACTTCAGTCTCTCTACAGAAAATGACTCTTGCTCTCAGTGTGGAGGCAGTGGTCTCTCTGCTATAATCCAACCCCCCTGCTAAATCAGAGCTAGAGCTCACCAATCAGCAAAGCTTATGTTCTCTGTAGATTGAAGAGCTCTAGCTCTGACTCAGCAGGGGGGAGGGATGTCGAACCTCTGTAGAGAGACCACTGCTTTCACACACACAGAGGAAGGGTCCTTCTCTGCAGAGATACCACTGCTTTCACATACAGAGAGCAAGGGTCAATCTCTGCAGAAAGACCACTGCTTCCACACACACAGAGAGCAAGGGTCCTTCTCTGCAGAGAGACCACTGCTTCCACACACACAGAGAGCAAGGGTCCTTCTCTGCAGAGAGACCACTGCTTCCACACACACAGAGCAAGGGTCCTTCTCTGCAGAGAGACCACTGCTTCCACACACACAGAGCAGTGGTCCTTCTCTGCAGAGAGACAGAAGTGTTTACTCTTCCCAAGACTATCCGAAAAAACATCTTTGGCTAGAGCTGGGCTTTAATTGGAAATATACAGTTCAGACTTGTTTCGGAAGGCAAGATTGAGATATTGTGATCAATATCTCCTAAGACATCAAAGCTTGGAGAATGTGGGAAAACCCAAAACTGCCCAAAAAAAGTAAAAGGCCCGGGCCATAATAGCTCCTTTAAATGCCAATTCAGTGGATTTCCCCTTCAATAAATATTTTGGCTGCAGTACATTACAAATCTGCAGCAACCACAAGCTCCTCAGCGCCATCACGTCCCATCTTGATACATCTCTTGGCGGTTTAGCACCTCATTATCAATTCACCGCAGTGTCATTACCAGGGAGGTTTAGTCATATGATTGCCGTCTGACACAGTTCAACACCATTCTAGTAAGTAAGCTCACTGGAAGATGTGGTAACGATGTGGTGACTGTACTGAGCTTCATGTACAGTTATCAGCTTTGGATGGGCTGAGCTCCTAAAGAAACATGGCCGCTCCATCATAAAACAAACTGTTATCACACTGGGTGAGAGCTGCCCAGCAGCATGCAGCTCTACAAACATTGTTTGTTGTTATGCAAACCCCAACTAAATGCTTACTTTTCATCATAACAAATTACTTTTATCTGAATAAAATACTTGTTTTTACCTTTTTTTACCCTTTGTTGCTGCTGATCTCCTGCAGCCATATTATAATCTACATACAAGCATCCATTATTTTGGCTGCAAGGCATTTCCTGATGGTGACAACAGAGGACCCTGCCTGCGTAATGTGTGTTCAACTGACAGCTTGTAGTCTCTAATGGAAGCCCCTGTGACAGGGTGACAAATTTAGTTACATAGTTACATAGTATTTGAGGTTGAATAAAGACACAGGTCCATCGAGTTCAACCCATTGCGTGTATGCATGTTACTCTGCATGTGTATGCTTGTGTATGAGTCCCCGCGTGTTTTTTGAATGATTCAATACTCACAGTGAAATCACTTTCTGCGGCAGTGAGTTCCAAACCCTAACCGCCCGAACTGTGCAGAAGCCCCATGTGCTGAAATATTTTCTCCACCAGTTTTAGGTGGTGGCCTCTAGTCTTTGTCATGGAGTTTACCGTAAAAAGTTTGTTGCTGATGTTGCTCTCCCCATTGAACATCTTGTACATGAAAATCATGCCCCCCCCCCCTTTATCTCCTCACTTCCAGTGTGAACATAGAAACACAACTGAGAAACAGGGACAGACAGTTGTCACCCTATAACAGGAAGTGCCTTCATGTCAGGATCACGCTATTTTAATAAAAGCTGCAGATTTGAAAATACTCAAAATGACTTTTGAAATTGCATTAGCTTAAGGAAAGTTTCCTTCTAGTTACGCTTGTCAAGTTTTATTACCATCTCCCTATCCTGGTGACACCTTTACCCCTCGTTCTTTGTCCTGGTGTCAAAAAGAATCAAAAATAAGGAAAAATCTCAACCACAGCTTAAAACTTTTTGGAAAAAACCAAAAGCAAATTTATGGATGGCTTTAGTTTTGCTTCAAAGCCAAGTTGTGTTAAAAGTGCAGGTAACTTCTAAATGCCTTTTTCGTTATTGTCCACAGAAACTTGTGCCCCATGTCTATGAATTACTATATGCCTGTGTCTTTCAATAGACTCCAGAGGCGTAACAATAGCCATAGCGGCCCATGCGGCTGCTATGGGGCCTGGGGGTGGAAGGGGGCCCCAATAGGGATTGCAGAAGTTGCTGCGGACGCTGACATTATTAATCAAGAAGAGCTGGCATCAGATATACAGGGGAGGGACTATGTGGGCAGCTCTCTTGCTACCTGACTTTAATATCAATGACAGTAAGGAGGTTGCTGGGGGACCCCATCAAAATTTTGCTATGGGGCCCCATGATCTGTGGTTACGCCCCGATAGACTCCATGAAAAATATTTTCATTTTCTGATTATTTACATTATATATTGATGTTGAGACATAACCCATAACCATTGTATAATTCAAATTCGTATACAGATGCTGCCCCTGGTGAAGACATCCCAAAGCCTCCTCGCCTTTCCCCAATCTCCGTATCGGACGTGCAGACAGATTCCTTCCGTATCACCTGGGAGCCCCTTGATGGAGATTTTGATGCTTTTGTCATCCAATATGGCCCCCCTGGAGGACCCACCCAGGAGGAGACTGTGCAGGGAGACCAGACAACGTTCCTGATCACGGGGCTGCGGGCCCAAGTTAATTACACAGTGGAGATCCGAGGTGTCTGGGGAGACAGTTACACCAACCCGGAGACTGCCCATGTGTTTACAGGTGAGGCACAGAGGGGTGTGGGGACTGGAGCTCATATATAAAACTTGTATGGAGGAAGCAGGTGTCTTTAGATAAAAGCTAACACGTGATAGGTCTGTCTTTTATCGTGTGCTAATCTGGTGCCAGGGGCAGCAAAGGGTTTATGGTATGTCTGAATACATAGTAGAGCCCATCGCACTCCTGACCAGAGAACCCTCAAAAGTCAGGCGGGTGCTGGAGTGACTGCAGATGTCTCTGCAAATCAAACGGAACTAGTCAAAAACTCACTCTAATTCAAATTATAGGGAATCTTCTGTATTGACCATGGTACTGTCACATTGCTGCCATGGTCAATGGTATGTCTAAGACTGATGCAAGGGCATCTGGTGAGGGGCTTGGGTACCAAAACCAGGTAATTCATGGCCTCAAAATGGCCCCAACACATATCCTACCCCAACATGGGTACCCTACCACTCTAAAATCCCCCTGGCCAGATACTTACATCTTCAGCATCTATTAGATGGTGATGACTTGGACCAATTGATGGCACAATGTAACTCCAACACTTGCATAGTGGTGCTCCATCATCACTGGCCGCCCAATGCCAGGTGCAGAAAAAACATCAGAAGATTGTGGTGAAGGAATAGGCACCGAGACACGGAGATGTGATGGGGGGAAACTTAGGGGCAAGATCGCTGTAATGTGCAAGCATACCATGCATACTTGTTACCCCACTGTTCCACTTTGAGGGTCCATATCCGCTACTGGTGCATTAACTACTGTTAATGTGCACTTTGGCACATGCTGACATACATTAGGCCAGCTTGTTCATTTAAAAATGGCTGCCCATGGATTGAAAATTGGACCTGCACTACTTTTTCAAACACAGGGAACCACAATGTGCAGCAGTGCATTACCATACACTGCAACATAGGTGTGTTGGGGGTGTGAAGGTCTATTGTGTTGTGGTTGCCATTGAAAATGAATGTTACCGCAATGCTCGCAGTATGTGTGTTTTGCGTTAAGGCATTTTAGAACACAATTTCTATCCCAAGTGACCACAATGTAACATTGTCAATGGTTTCAGAACTCCTAACTTCCCCTCATCACTTAAAGTGAACCCTAACCGAAACACTTAGAGGTATAGTTATACAAATTTGAAGAACCATTTGGCATGTGAAACTGCATGTATATTCATTCTATGTGAATGGAGTAAAAAACAATGTAATATCTGTAAAATACCACTTTATGGCCACTAGATGGAGGTGAGGATCATAGGAAATAAGTATGTATTTCCTATGATCCCCGGCTCCATCTAGTTCTTCATTCTTTCCAGGTCGAATGTAATTAATTCATAAGATTAGAGTGAATCAGGAAAATACTGCAAGCCAGTAGATGGCGATGAGGATCAAAGGAAATAAGTATTTATTTCCTATGGTCTCCAACTCCACCTAGTGGCTATATTGTGGTATTTTCCTGATTCGCTCTAATCTT
The DNA here is from genome assembly GCF_000935625.1 of Nanorana parkeri. Classification (NCBI taxonomy): domain Eukaryota; kingdom Metazoa; phylum Chordata; class Amphibia; order Anura; family Dicroglossidae; genus Nanorana; species Nanorana parkeri. The sequence continues at coordinate 683,500 of NW_017306483.1, forward strand.
ATCAATGAATTGCATTCGACCTGGAAAGAAAATATACTAATATTCCTTTTGGCCCCCACTCTCACTGAATGATTGTACATGAGGTTTTGCAGGATGAATGGACCTGCAAATTTTTTTGAACCCAAAAATTCACCCATTACTTAGGCTTTAACCCAGTTAACAGTATGCCAGTATGCCTAACCTACCCCCTAAATTAACCTTCACAGGGTGATGTTAACCTTATCAGGCAATTGGATCTCATCAGTACCTACTTCAAGAAATACCGACACTCCCCCTTTAACCACTAGAGTGGAAGACATTTTTTTATGCCTACCACCACCCCCAGCACCATGATCAAATACAACAGTTTGCTTTTTTGATGCATAAAATCTCTATCCCTACAGCCAATAATCTTTGTAACACTTCTATTATGTTCCTCCCTTCCAGAAAAGCTTCAGCCTCCGAGACTGGAGTCGCTTTCCCCATCCGACATCCGCAGCGATTCTGTCCATCTCACCTGGGAGGTCAAAGGTAGCGACTTTGATTCCTTTCTTCTTTCCTATCGGGATGGAGAAGGACAACCACAAGAAATTCCTCTGGAAGGAGATGTGAGGTCCTATGATGTGAAAGAATTGAAGGCCGGGAAGAAATATAAATTCACCTTGCATGGCCTAATAGAAGGGAAGAGAACCAAACCAGTGACTGCCGAAATCACTACAGGTGAGTGGAGGGTGGGGCAAGAGTGGTAAAGCCGCTCACTGCAACACTGAAGAGTACCTGTCACCTCAGACAGCTGTTCTGTTGGGTTGGTTATTGTTGAAGAGGACGCAAGAGTATACATTTACAAGGGAAATATGACATGGTGAATAACACTGCCTGGCCAAAAAAATGTCACCACCTGGATTTAGCTAAGCAAATGGGTAAGAGCTATATGGGTGGCTTCAGTTGGTCAGGTCTAGGTTCAGCAACGTTATGTGCGCCAAAAATGAGGTCAGCTGCCTATCTGAATATACTGAATGATGAGGTTTTTCCATCAATGGATTTTTTTTCTTCCCTGATGGCACATTGGGCATATTGCAAGATGACAATGCCAGGATTCCAGTGGCTCAGGGGGCATAAGACATAACTTTTAAACACATGGATTAGCCACCACAAAGTCCAGACCTTAACCCCATTGAGAATCTTTGTGATGTGCTGGAGAAGACTTTACACAGTGGTCCAACTCTCCCATCATCACTACAAGATCTTGGTGAAAAATGAATGCAACTCTGGACTGAAATAAATGTTGTGACATTGTATAGGCTTATCGAAAAAATGCGACAGCGAATGAGTGCTGTAATCAAAGCTAAAGGCGGTCCAACGAAATATTAGAGTGCGTTTCTTTTTTTGGGGGCCAGGCAGTGTATGTATCCCTCAAGAAACAATTCCATGTTAAATAAGCCTATGGTGTTTCACAAGATTTGTGCCGATACCAGTTCAGATACTAGTGCCGATACTTGGCATTTTCACGAGAACTACCAGGGTTGCAGAAATCATTAGTCTGTATTGTTTTAGAAAAACTGTCACATGACAACAAACAAAAATGTATCAGTACTCTTATCTGTGAGTACTTGTACTTGAAAAAATGGTATCCATGCATCACTTATATATATTTCTAAAAAAAAAAATGCATTAAAATGGGGATGTAGAAATGCCAGGAGCTCCCTAAAAAATGACAGCTGCCTCCTAACTTTTGAATTTTGAGCTGGAAAAGTGTCTGTATGCAGGTGTATAGTAGTGTATAGGTGTATAGTAATAAGGAACGAGCAGGGAGACGCATGAGGCAATGCGGTTTACCAACTGCAGAAAACAACTCCTGGTTTGCAAATTAGCCTTCTCCTAATCCAAAAACCAAAAGATGCAATCACAGGGGATCAGGGTCATTATCAAACCAGCACAGGCTAAAAACCAGGAAATGAACGGTTGGTAATAAAACTGAGCGATTTTGTTAAATATTTACCAAGCAAAGTGTTGTAAAGCGTTTAATTGAGCGTTATATAAATACGCGGCTCAGAATCCCGAACGTACTTAAGGAAAAAATGCATTGTGTGTTTGGCCAGACACGGCCCCGGTCTTCTGCTGCCTTTTATGTAAAATATCTCCTGCAGACTATTTTTGTAACATAGGAAAAAATAAATAAATAAATAAATA
>NW_017306483.1:685727-709380 GCF_000935625.1 Nanorana parkeri
ATCTCCTCCCATTGGAATTCTTCTCCCTCAATAATATTTAAAAGTCACCTTTTTCCCCCTAGCTTCTATATTGCTTTTCTTCATTGGTTTGCACCAGCCCCCTTCCATCCTCCATTCTTGCCTAGGCGAGTCTGATGTGTCAGCCTCTATCCTGTAGCCTCCTGGGATACCCAACGTCACATATCCCGGGAGGCAACAGATCTGCAAACAGAGAATGTGTGCAATGTCTCCCTTCTGCGGCTATGATAAAGGATAAAAAGAGACCGCACATGTGCGAGAACTTGTGCCACGTCATAAGGTGACTGGATGCAAGGATTAGGAAGAGACAGCTGGTTCCTCATGGCGAAAAAAAAAAATGGCGGCACAGAACTGCAGATGAGGAGAGGACAACGCTGAAGTGGATTTATTCCTTTTAATATAGGGGGACATACACTGAGTGGCCAGATTATTATGACCACCCCATCAGTACTTCGTTGGGGCACGAGATGACTCCACGAGATGTTGAAAGGTGATGCGAGGAATCTGACACTGCACTGTTGCCCTTCTGTTGTCTTGTACCAGTCTTGCCACTCTCCGTTCTGCCCTAACATTGACTAGTCGCTGACGGCCACAATTCGCACGTTCAGACCCAGATTTTCGGCTGACAGTCCAGTCTTTAAACACTTTAACAACAGCTGCTCTTGAATATTGAACGAATTCTGCTGTTTTGCTGATACTCGCTCCATGGCTCCGAGCGCCAACAATCGTCCCACGTTCAAAGGCTGTTAAATCACGTTGTTTACCCGTATCTTCAGAAATAATCACTTCTACTGTCGTGGTAAACAACCTGCTTCCCTATTTATAATGGTCTGGCCCTCTAGCAACTTCAGTGCGAAATTATAGCTAATTATAGCTAATTTGCCTACAAACATCAGGTGGTCATAATAAACTGGCTAGTTCTGCATGAGAATATGACATCATCCTAATTTAACTTACAATTACTGTTTTTCCACTTCCTGGTCCTCTTGGGCATTAGTGATTTAATGTGCGGAAGCAATGCATCTCGGGTAGGTTGCATCACAGTGCATTGCTTTTCAGCTCCATCTAGTGGTCATAATACGGTATTTTCCGGTTATTACATTTGGCCTGAAAAGAGATTCACAGAGTGAATGGCTCTGCAAATTGTTTATAAATAGACCCCTTTAGGTTCTCAGAGGTCTACCTGTGCAGTACTGATACACTGAGGTTTAGAGAAACAATAAAACCAAATAAACAAGTAAATACATAGATAATATTACACACGATGTTCAACATTTATAAAGTGAAATTTACACTTTATTTCCTGACCCTGGAAGACATTTCTAGAACCGAGGATGGCTGATTCAGCGTCAGCCTCCTCCCCTCTGTGTCTGAATGAATTTGAAGATCTCATTATTATAGGAAACAGATTCTCGGATGAGTGCTTTGGCTCTGCCATCGTTCATGGGACAGGCTGTAAAACTCGGCTTTTGATTTTTTTTTTAGCCTTAAACTTGGAGCCAGATTCCATCCCAAAACATGTTTCTAATTTGGAGTTTATTGTCATCTTGGGACTCGTTCCTGAAAAGTAGAATGTATTTTATTTAGTCCTCTAATAAGATTGTCTATGTTGAAGACTCTATTTGTGAGAAGTTTGAAACTTCTTCAGTCTTGCACAGTTGTACCGGCTCCTCTCCAGGACTCAAATGGCTTCCTCTGATGTCACTGCACACTGTGCACTTCTCACAATGTGCATTAGACGCTGCAGCAAGTCAGATAGAGCCCGACTCATTTCCGGGTAGGATGTCTAGCAGAGATGCACTGATACCGGTCTTTTGGCATCAAGTATGAGTACCGATATTTTTGTTTCGGTACTCGCCGATACCGAAAGTCCCAAAAAGGAAGCCATGCGGCATGTAATCACCAGGTAACGAGGAAGCATGGAGCCGGCTTTCTGGCCAATCAGGAAGCCGGGGCGCGGGTAATGACTCGCCGCCTGACTTCCTGATTGGCCAGCTTCTCGACCAATTACGAAGCCAGGCGGCGAGTCATTAAGTTCGGGTATCGGGCTAGGCATTGGAGCATTTGGGCGAGTACAAATACTCTCCCAAATACTCGGTATCGCCACAAATACCGATACTAGTATCGATATTGTTGCATCCCTAATGTCTAGCATCATCTATCCCTTTCTCTGCCAGCTTAACTGCCCTTGGCCCACCACTTTTGGTCATTGGAATTCAGTTCTTTCAATCATGGAGGCTCAGCGTCACATGTGGGTGTTACCTAGGGCATTCTGCATCCAAATACAGCCTTTCTAGGAACACATACTCCTCCTCCAGACTTAACAGCACCTTCTGGAAGATGTAGTTCACAGATGGCTGGGTACATAACCAATGTATGATACACTCCCACCATTCCTATTGTCACTCATGCAGCCACATAGTATGAGGGGAAACCAAAATGTCCATGACATGAAGGGAAGAATTAAAACTTCTGTCTGTTTCTTTATTGCTTTTCAGGACTTTGTTATATCTGGTCGGTGTGATAGCACTGGACCATTTATCTATATAAAGAGGCAATATTCCAACCACTAGCCAACCTCTGCACTTCAGCTGCGGTGAAACTACAACTCCCACCATGCTTCTGCTGCTGGAGACATGTCTGTGGGTATCAGAGTCTTGTAATGTCTCATGGGACTTGTAGCTTCACAACAGCTGGAGGGCTGAGGTTGCTTACTCCTGTAATACTCTATAAACCTATAGTGGCTGCATGTATAGAGACCTGATGTTGTCATAGGCTGCTGCCTCTTTAATCACAGTGAATTAACTGTTCAACACATAATCTGTTCTTGGGTGTGGAGTTAGGAGTAAACATGATCATGTAGCTTGGGGATTGGTTTAAAATGTTTGATTAGGAACAGGCAACAGGTTTCGGGAGCAAGCCTCCCTCTTCTTCAGTGATTAAATGTATGAATTGTAATAGAAGCCAGACATTAATGTTTTTAACCTTATTCAGCCACTTTCATTTCCATGAGGAAACCCTGACACTTCAGCTCTATTTTATGAGTGTGTAAAGTCAATGTACGCAGCACTTTACATACTATTAATTCACATCAGTCCCCACCCTCAAGAATCTTACAACCTAAGGTCCTTATCTCATATGCATACATACAGTACATCTACTAGGGCCAGTAAACCTACCAACTTGTCTTTGGAGTGTAAGAGGAAACCCACACAAGCACAGGGAGAACATGCAAACTCAATACAGATAATGTCCTGGCCCTGAACTGGAGATTCCCAGTGCTCCAAGGCAGAAATGCTAACCACTACGCCACTGTGCTGGTTTTAGTTACAAAGCGTATGTTTAAGCCCTGAAGAAGGGGGTGGGGGGAATGGGGCTTTTCCCTGTAACATGTATTCTGACAGCCAGCACCCCAGCGCTTTCAGAATACATTTAACAGACCAAAAGAGACCAAATAGGAGAAGGGCGTTGTTGGGGTTTATATAACCTTTAAAAAGGAACTTCCTCCCTATCTTAAAAATGACAACAAAGGTGCCATTAGAAATGTTTAGTGATGACCATCTACAGACACTTCTAGATAGTATTTCTAGTACAATGCTGATGTTATAACATGATTGGATATGCTGGGAGTGTTTTTTCTAATAAAAGAGTCAGTCATTTTTGTATCTTAGTACATCTTGTATTCAGTAATCATCTGATGGGTGATGGAGTTCTGATACTACTGTTCATCTCACGCTTTTCCTTCTGCAGAGAAATCCGTTCCTCCTCGCCTGGAGTCACTTTTTGCATCTGACATCCTCAGTGACTCCCTCCGTCTCTCCTGGGAAGTGAGTGGAGGGGAATTCGACTCCTTCCTTCTTCTGTACCGCGATGTGGAGGGCAAACCCAAGGAGCTCACATTGGATGGAGAGCAGCGCACGCTTAGCGTTGAAGATCTGAAACCTGGGAAGAAATATAAATTCATTCTGTATGGGCTTACAGGAGGAAAGAGGAGCAAAGCCGTTACACTGGAGACCACCACAGGTAATGGAACAACCAACACATGCTGTCAACCAATAGACATTGCCCCTTTCCACGTGAACTCTGTAAGATCATGCATTTCTTTTTGTCTTCTCTGTGTATCAGTTAATTTAGAGAGACTCTGAAAGCAACTTCAAAAATTGCAGAAAAAAGCACAGAACAATTAAGAGTTTGAAATGTTTACTTCCAGTGTTCTTCCTTCCCATAAACACTTTTTTGGCATGCAGTATGCCTTTGAACTTGCTAGGAAATTTGACCACTCTAGGAAAAGCGGATTCCCTAGTACAACCCCCTCTCTTCTTGCATTACTTAGCCTTCTGCTCTTCTGGTAGTGTCTAATTACTGTCTGTACTGGCCCAACATTTCTTGCCCTACATTCTTGCATGCCATAGCCCTGTGCTATCCTAGGAGTGTCTAAATAATACCCGTGCTGGCCAAGCTCCTCCTCCCCTCCTCTCATTACTTAACACTCTATGTAGCAGGCAGTAGAGAAGAAAAGGGGGATAGTGTAGAGTGTCACTTGACTGTCACACACTGCTCAAGGAACCCCTATCAACCTCAAGAGGAACATTGGTTGAGTTAGCTGCTATAGAGTGAAAATGTGAAAATTCTCGGCCGCAAAGGATCTTGGGGCGGGTGCATGCGCAGATCACATTTTCGGCCGGGACGCGAGGAAAGACACAAGGTAAGTCTATGGACGTGTGCACCCACATGCAGACACCGTGGGACAGGAAGTGCCAGCAAGCTCAGAGGAGTCAGCGCTGGATCGGAGACCCACCGCAATGCTGGAGGGACAGATGAAAAGGACAGGAAAGAAGAAGATCAGATTAAGAAACATCATTTAAGGTAAGTCCTGACATTAACATTGGGGGGAGGGCAAAACATTTTTGACTTTAATGTCACTTTAAATGCACAAGAGAAGATTGTTTTTGTAAATGAATGGTCTGGCAACAGTATCTCTTTAATATTTTGAATCTAAAGTGAATAGATTAATCATATTCTTTCCAAGAATGTCCTTGGCTATCACTCTGATGCTTCTCATACATGTCCCAAAAGAAGACTACCATTTGCTTGGGAAAAAAGCAAGGGAAATAATTGAAAATATTGTTGAAATAAACGGTCTGGTGACAGTCTCTCTTAAGTGTATTAAATAAAAGTGATTATATTTATAATTCTCCATCCAAGACGACTTTGGCAATATTGACTTTGATGCTTCTCATACAGCTCCCAAAAGAGGACTACCATTTGCACAGAAAACCAACATGACAACTGAAATCTTTCAAATTAAAACTTAATTTTATTTTTTTAAAGAAAAAAACACTAGATCAAATTTAACTTTGTTTATTCAACTTTCTTACAGTTTCTTGTTTATGGCAACTTTTGAAATTTTTCAAAATGTGGGCCCAGCGGGAGGTTCTGATTTTACTATAAAGACATGATCAATCCATTCTAAAGTGTACAAGTCCTTGTTTATTTCTTGAAAGGGCCGAACTGCATTTACTGAAAGCACATGCAAAAATCTTTATAAAGACAGGGATCATGGTTCCTTATAGGTTTGCTTTTTTCTTTTTTTTGCGTTTTCAGTAAGGAGTACATGCTGAATCCCAGCGTCATGAAGAATTATAGCATCCTCAGCATCCCCTTGCACTTTACTCTCACTCTGCAAGTATCTAATTTGAGGTTGAGTTTTCATTACAGGAAATCTTTCCAAAGATCGAAACCTTATAGAGCAAACTTAGTTCAGTTAACCTTTCAGAGATCTGGAGCACAGGAAGGATTTCCTGCACGTTGACCTTTCCTTACAGTTGAGGCAGAGGATGCCATATTTCATGTGATGTATCTGACACTAGACAGACAATTTACTATTTGAACCTAAGTCTACAAAATAAGGATAACATAAGTGCCAAATGTAACTGTCTGATGTCCATAGTAATGTCTTACCTTATTACAGCCCCAGGAAAAGTTGTTCCAACTACACCTAGTACTCCTGTCACTCGTCTGGTGAATTTCAAGTCTACAGAAGTGACGAAGGACTCTGTAACATTGTCATGGCTGGTGGAAGGAATATTGTTCTTCGACTGGATTGTACTGCAGTATAGAGAACCTGAGGGAGGTATAAGGGAGCTTCAGATTCCAGGACAAGACTCCAGCACCATCGTTCAAGGACTGCTACCATCTCAGAAGTATGAGTTCACTGTGTACGGACTAAGGGGAGACAAGAGGAGCGAGTCACTGTCCACTCAGGTCCAGACAGGTACTGTACTGAAAACTGGAGACCACTGAATTGATTTAGTAAAACTAAAGCAAAGGAAAATCATGTCTATAGCAACCAGCCAGATTTTATCTCTTACTTTCTAATCTTTATATGGATAAGAACATGGAGCATGACCTATTTTCTTCCAGTTGCAAAGTGTGTCCTTGAGTTCTTTGTGGTGACCTTAAAGCAAACAACATTCCACCACATTTCCTATAGGACCCATATCCTTGTCAACAGCCTCATTAATTGTCTATTTTCGTGCATGAATAAATTCAGTTTAGTTAAAGTGTATGTCCAGTAGAGGTGAGCTCCAGGTTCAAGTCAACCATGAGTTTGACCCAAGCAGTTTGCCGAATGGGTGAACGATTTGGCCAGTCCCCCCCCCCTCCCCCCCCTCCAAACCTCTTGTGTCCACATCACCATTGATTGACTGGTAGCTGAGCCTCACAATATAATTGGTTGCTAGGACATAGGTGGGCACACCAAAACAACCTGTGAATATCTCCACCTCTAGGATGGGGCAGTGCACTTTCAATTCCAAGTCAGCTGCTGAAGTGCTTTATGCATTCTCACACATGGGACAAAATGGTAATCAATTTCAAGCCAATACATTTGGCTATTTCTATATTGTACCCTCAACCCTACATTGAATAAAGATGTATCTGGACTATTAAACAGCGTGATGCTTCAATTCACAATCTTGCAATTTGATGCCACAAGCCAAAGAGACAGTTGGGATCCTCTGGGATGTAAAAGCTGCCTGTCCATTACTCAGATCACCTATACTGACTCTTTCACATGAAATTGGCCAGACACACCTATAGGACAATATTTCCCTAAAATGACAGGACACATTAGAAATATGGGAAGCAGTGGGCCAGGGACAGTACAGCTGGGGAGGAGAGGGTTAGATGATGCTGATGATATGGCTTGTTGTGTTCATGAGATTGTCTTATTTCTTTTTTTATATGTGTTTATATGTGTAAATCGGTCTTCTACTTTTTCAGATTATCCTGAGACTGTTGGTCCTCCTGTGGTCACCGAACTCTACATATCTACTCATGGTCCACATGCCATTCACCTCTCCTGGGAGGCTCCAGAGGCCTCCTTCGAGTCCTTCCTTGTCCGATACAAAGTTGAAAGTCAGGATGGGCCACTGAACACCGTGACAGCTGATGGCACGGATCGGAACCTTCTTCTGTCTGGTCTACAACCTGACACGGTCTACACAGTCACATTACACGGCATCCGAGATGGGAACGAGCAAAGCAGTATGCAAAACACAGGAAAGACAGCACCTCTAGGTAAGGATAAACAGTGTTCAACTCACTTCTGGTACAAATACCCTAGGGAAATTGATGACAATTGATTGGCTTGTAACTCTTTGCAAAGGGGCATGTTCCTCCTAGCAGCCAATCAGATTCCTGTGTTTTTGTTTCTCTAAAGCAGCTGTGAAATGAAAGCAAACATCTCATTGGTTGCTGGAACCTTTTATGTTCAGTTATAGTGTATCTAAGTCAAAAGCATTAGTGTAGGGTTAGAACCTCAATCAGGGTTATATTCCTGTCTTTGTCCCCACTAGCGAGAATGAGCCTCTCGATATGTTCTTGTGACCATTGTCCCCAGGGCTAAAAGTGATGGGAAAATCCAAAATTTTGAGTAGTGACTGGAAAAGAGAAACTCTTCTAATGGTAACAACTGTAGTGACTGTAGTAACTGTAGTGAGTAGTGACTGGAAAAGAGAAACTCTTCTAATGGTAACAACTGTGTAAGAATGGATTTTCCTTACTTTGGAGAGATTTCCCCTCACTCCCTGTTGTGTCTACATGACAGGAAATGAAGGAAAATCTTCTCCAATGAGACATACAGTAGATGTCAATAAAACCCTTTCCTTCTCCATCCAAAATGAAAGAAAAACAAAATGCTGTGGATTAAAATACCCTTTAATTGTAGAATCTTTCAGAAGGTGTCATGTTTTTTCCATTCAAGATCTGGAGCCCCCGAAAAAACTAAAATTCAGCAATATTCAGGAGAAGTCAGCCATCGTCACTTGGGATCCACCAAGTCCTGACACAACCACCTTCAAAGTGTCCTACGAGCCAGCCGACGGAGGTAATAGTCTCCTTTCCTTTCCCATTAAATAGCCGTCACCCACCAATTTGCTACCATTTCTGCGTGTCTGATATTTCTATTAAGCTGTCAATCTTATTCCTTCATATGAAAACATCTTTAATTCAAAATATTGCTGGAAGAGGGGTCTGGCCATCTTTAAAATATATGGAAACCCAGCCACTAAAATCTCATAATTTGTAAACATGCTAATGTGGTTTCAGAAGCAACTTTCAACCTTTTACAATTTTATCTCTAAAAAATAAGTCAAGGCAACTGGACTTGCTGTATTTTTTCTTGAAGACGTTTCACTGGACATCCGACCAGCTTTCTCAATTCTGAATTGAGAAAGCTGGTTGGAATGTCCAGTGAAACGTCTTCAAGAAAAAAATACAACAAGTCCAGTTGCATTCACTTATTTTTTAACAGATATACCATGACCTGGATAAATGAGAACCTTCACAGACACTTTTACAATTTTGCATCTTTCAATAAAATAATATCTGCTGATCCTGCCATGGAAAGTCGATGTTCAGGCACTTCCTGTGAAGGGGTGACAATGCATTGTCTCTTACTCTCAATTGCTGTCCTGTGTTGTCGCCCAGTCACATGCACTTTTAGTGGAGACTATCAACAGCCATGCCGGCAGTCTTTGCTCTGGCATGTTCTGCCACTGTCACCATCAAGAAAACTGGTCCTGAGCAATACGATGCAGCCAGCACTGGAGCACATGGCTGGAAGAGATCAGATGCAATGAGATAACAAAAAAATAGGATTTTTGTACACCTTAAAATCCTTTTCTTGGAGTCTTTTGAGGGATTCAGGAATTCTTAAAATTCTCAGGCTGTTGGGTTTTACTGCCGCCTACAAGAAAAATGGACACAGGCAACAATAAAGCCATTGGCGAGCACTCTGTACTCGCCAATGATGTACTCTGAACTTCGTGTTTTATTTTATAACTTTATTCTGCTGCAGGAGAACCGGAGAGTGTAAATGTGGTTGGAACCACCACAACACTGAAAAGGCTGACTCCAGGAACCAAATATGAGGTTACCGTTGTTACGATGCGAGGGTTCGAGGAAAGCTCACCACTGACAGGCTACCTCACCACAGGTGAGTCTTATATGGCTGTGCTATGGTCCACAAAGACCAATCAGATAACATTTTTAAGATAATGGTAGATTTTCTAATTTCGGGTCTTGTTTCTTAGCTGGAGGCGGCCCCCGATCTTTGCGTGCACATGACGTGACTGAAGTGTCAGCTCTTCTACGTTGGGAAGCCCCCACTGGACCTGTGGATCAGTATTTGATTACCTACAGAGCAGAGAACAGTAAGAGTTGAATGTTTCTGTTATTTCTAGATATGTCTGTGGATTTAGGGTGGAGCTTCAGTGTGTACTGCTGCGGACCGACAAGTCAGGTTGAAAGTCTAACCACTACACCACTTTATTTCCAATGAACTCTGAAAGCTGTGCCCACAGAAGGCAAGTGGGGGCCAAAGGACTAGTCACCAGTATTGCTATGGTCTGGACTTACCATGCCATGTTCTTGTTGTTGTCTCTGTGTGGAGGTTGCCATCTTGGTAGAGGCACAGGACTGTGTCTCATGTCAAAGCTGACCCTTAATGAGTGGTGATCTGATGACTGGAGGGGTAAAATACAAGAGGCAATAGAGTAGGTAAAGGAAGGCCCAGAATGAATAAAGCTAAATCAGTAAGATTCTTACACTGCAGGTCCTCAGATACAGCATCCTCCCCAGCAAGAAGAACAGCATAGTAGTAACATCTCCAAATCCAGTGAGACCAGCAGTCAGAGGCAGCAGTGCCTTAGACCTCACACTGCAGGTATACAGCTATGAGGCTCTAGAAGCGGAGTGCCTAGGCACAGGAAGTGTACTGCTATTTTTCAGCAGGAATTCAGGAAAAAAGGTAAATTTTTCAGGGTACTGCAAAGAAACCATCATTCTAAATGTTCCTGTAACAGAGGTAACCTTCACTTAAAGGGTAAACTATAATGGTTTGGGGTGAGATTTATCTCTTTTACCAAATGCTATATTATTTACTATTTCACCTGTTGAGATATTATGGAAATAAAAATGTAATACACCCATGACATTGGCTTTTTATGGCGTTTTCTAAAGCAATACAAAAAAACAATTTCATCTCTGTTTTGTGGCTGCCTCTGTCTTATTAAAACTCTGTATCCTTTTTAAGCATGATAAACATTTAAAAAGAAGCCTAAAGCTATTCCTGCTGGCTGGAAGTAGTACACAGGGAGTATTTACAGTGTACTATATGTAATATTTCATACTTACTAGACAAAAACAATCAAGATATTGAAAAATCTAAAAATAATACATACAAATAATATATACTACATACATTGTACAACTTATAATAAAGTGTTTCCAAACTAGAGAACAGAAATGTAAAACAGATGTAATATTCTTCACCTGACTAGTCCTTAGATGTAGTGTCTGCATTTGTTTTATATTTTTAGGCTTTTTTTCATGAATTTCACCAGGTGATCCCAGTAACACATTCTGCGTCCCAGGGTGACAACGCTCACTCATTGTACTGTAGGAATGGAGGAGCAGCATTGTTACCCCAGGGTAGGAAATGTGTCAGGGCGACAGAACGTCTTTGAGAAGGGAATATATAAATGCTTCTTATTCTAAAGAACACTAGGGGTAGATTTGCAAAATAGTGAATGTGACAATCACCAAACATTCACTGAATGCGTATCCCTCTGGTGCATGTGGAATAGACTAGGGGTAGATTTGAAAAAAAATAAATGTGATATTCACTAAACATTCACTGAAGGTGTTTAAAATTACAGTGATTGTTTCACCTTCAGTTAATGTTTTGTTAATGTCACATTCATTTTACGACTTAGAACCCTAACCCTAGGATTAGTTACACCTTTGTAATACATCCATTATCATGCCTTGTGTCTCTCTCTCTCTCTGCCATTGCTAATAGAACACCAGTCTTCTATGATCGGCCTTAGATCCATCCCACCTCTTATACATCCATTGCTCTCTTGCAGTCCCGTTGATCACCGTACCGGTTCCTGGAGACAAAACTGAGCTTCCTCTGTCTGGCTTACATCCTCACACAGAGTACTTTGTAAGCGTGCAAAGTCAACATGGACCCGCAACCAGTGCGCCATCGTCCACCTCCTTCACCACTAGTAAGCCGTCATTTACTATTCTCATACAGTAAATTGTGTGTTCCCTGGTTTCTTTTGATTCATGCATTCATGCATTCACCCTCAAAGAACAATTTTCAGGAAATGTGTGCCGCCATTCTGTGTGAAATACTGACGCTACTACTCCATGCTTTCCAATATGTTAAGGTGAATGCAAAGTGCTGCAACAAAACCAGCAGGTGACAAAAGCAACTTCTAGCCTGGGTAGGGCAAGCTGTGTGCTTCACATAGTTACAGAGACAAGTGATGCTTGGACCAGCCTTGGAGTCTTGCCTAGTAAGCCTGCCAGGAAATTCTAAGTTACCGAAGGGAAACTATATTGGTGTTAGGTAAAATCTATATATTTTTTAAAGCTGACTTCCAAACAAACATCTAAATACAGGAGATTAAATAACATTTAAGGGAGCTGGCAAAGGATTTTCTTCTCAGGTTGAATGTAATATCAGGTAAAAACCACATTATGGGCACTGGATGGAGTTGAGGAGCACGGGAAATAAGTATTTATTTCCTATGTTCCTCAGCTCCATCTAGTGGCCATAATACAGAATTACATTACATTACACTTGACCTGAAACTATACAAAGAACCTCCATTTTTGCCTCTATGCGTACAGATCGACAGACTGTTTACAAGTAGACCACTTTAAGTCACATACTTTGCTTAATCCATCTGTATTCAGTTCTGCTGAGAGTCTTAGTAAGTCGTCTGTTCCTTCAAAGCCTGAAATCTATTCTGGGATATGTTTCCTGTTGCATGGCTCCTTTCAGCAACAAATACTTCACTGCTGTGTCTTCATTGCTGTGTGGAGGTGCCATTTCTCACTTGGGGCTCTTACTGATCGTAAGAAAGGGCACTAAGCAAATCATGGTTATTGGTTTATCTAAGAAAAATAATAATACTATAGGTTCCTTTTAAAAGAATGTTTCAATTGTCACAATGTCCAGGTGCTGACACTCCCCGTGACCTCACGGCCACTCAGATCACAGCCCGAACTGCCGTGCTGACCTGGGAAGCGCCAGATGTTGAACCTGATGCCTATCTGCTCACCTACCAAACACCGCAAGGTGAAGCGAAGGTAGGATGGACTTTTTACTTCATCAGTTGAGGCATTAAACTTTCGCCTAGGGTGGAGGTGACAACACAAAGTTTAAGGCAAAGTAACATGGTTTCTGGTTCAGTTTTCCTGAAATCTTTATAAATGATGATTTAGTACAGTTTGCACCCATGATGTTCACTTTGCAAAGCAAGGTGGACTTAAAAAGAAATGCCAGCACTGGTTGTATGCTTGGAAGAAAACTGAATATATCTCAGCAAACCTGATGGTCCCAGCTGAGATAAAAGCAGAAGTAGGTTTGAGTCGATTCAAATCACTAGTATCGAAAAAAATGTCTCTTATGTGCCCTGTCACCTACAGCAACCACTTTCAGGCATCTGTTTTGTAATTGGCTTGCAGTACAGATGTCACTCTGATTGGTGGTGGTGCCTATACAGAGCAGCTCATATTTAATTAGACTCTTCTCTGCTTCTCTCCACCTCTATTGTGTGCATTCATTTATCACAAATTTGTTGCTGCGAGTTTGGAGGGGGAGGCGGAGCCTACAAAGGCATTTTTGCTGTGGATCGTAGAAGACTTTCCCCACCACTGGCCACATTGTCAAAACCAGCAGACAATATTGGATTGGATAGGAGATGATATTATTACTGAGTAGGGATAAAGTTCCATCCCCATCACCTATATAATTGAGATGCTCTGGATGATACCTTGTCACATTTTTTTCCATCTTGTAGGAAATCCATTTGCTATCCAATATCACCTCCTTCTTGTTGAATCAGCTTGACCCAACCACACAATACACAGTTCAGCTCCACGCCCTTCGACATGGCTCCGCTTCTGCTCCCATCTCCACCTCCTTCACTACGGGTGAGTGACAACAGCTTCAGTAATCTCCTTCACCAGTCCTGAGTCAATCTGTGCTTCTTAGGGTTGCAATGCACAGCCCAGTATTTGAAAGTGAATTGCCCAATTCAAGCGTTGGCCTTGATGACTGGATGAGAACTGGGTCATGTTTGGCTTCTTTGGGAGGGAATATCAAGCATTGGAAACTCCTATTACACAAATAGATATTCTAGTATTTTGCAAACTCTCTGTTGAAATAAGTATCAATTGTTCTTTTCTCTTAAAAGAAAAGGAAATTATTACTCCAAATGTGTGAACCTCATACTGTTGAGTTACAATTGGGGTGGGTCTCTGCAGTTGGGTGATGTGAAAAGAAGATGGACAGATATTTCTCTTGTCAATCATTCTTGGTGAAACATCTCCTGTCTGTGATCAGCAGACAACTTCACATTTAGCACCCTAAAGGGGTGAACAGTTGCTACAGCCCTACAATGTTGTCACCACAGCTTGGCTGACCACTGTCTCAGCTTTTGCTGTGCAGCAGATGCTCTTCGTTATCCAACCTTAAAATGGTGAGGCTCTTCAACTGTCTATAATTAAAATAGGGACTTGAAAATATTCCGTCAGAAATAATGATGAGTAATTTGGTTTGAAATTTGGCTAATTTTGATTTTGATATGCCATGTGGAGTCTGCAAAGAGTCATACAGTTTATGAATCACAGTTGCTTGGATTCCTTAATTGTACGATTCACTGCAGTTCAAACAGGTCTTTATGTAAATATTTAGAAGTAAAATGGGCAAGTCAGCAATTCTCCTGGCTCAATTTTCACAAACAAGCAAGGACTTTCCCTACATAAATATTTATCAAAACAAAGATCACCTCCTACAGTTCTGGGGGCTGCTCTAGCAATTCCATTATGTTTACTGCACTTGGGTTTTATAGTTGGTGAGGTCTCAAACTTTTCCATGCAGGCATCAAATCCTGAATTCATCTTTCACACACTCTCTGTCCTCTTTCCCTGTTTTGCTCATCCCATTATCAGCCCACTCTGTCCTCTCCATCTTATGACCATTCCATCATCAACCGTCCCTGTCTTGTCCACCTTCCACCCACTCCATCATTAGCCCTCCTTGTCTTCTCCGTTTTCCACCCAATCCATCAGGAGCCCTCTCTGTACTCTCCATCTTCTGCCCACTCCAGCATTGTCCCCATGTGGCTATTCCATCTTCTACCCACTCATCTTTGACCCTCTTTAGCCTCCTCATCCTCTGTCCACTCTATCATTATCCCACTCTGTCCAATCCATCTTCCCAATCCATCACTGGCACCACTTCTGAATCCCATCTTCTGTCCACTCCATCATCGACCCTCTCTGTCTTCTCTATTTTATGTGCAGATTTTCATGGGTCCTCTCTGTCCTGTCCATCTTCTGCCCATGCCATCAATGGCCCACTCTGCCCTCTCTGTCCTTCGGCCACTTCACCACTACTCCTCTGTCCTTTTCATCTTCTGCTTATTTCATCATTGGCCCTCTGTCTTCTTCTGCCCAATTCATTATCATACCTCTCCGTCTGCTCCATCTTCCACCCATTCCATCATCCGCTCTCGCTGTCCAGTCCATCTGCTGTCCATTTTTTGTTGGCCCTTTCTGTCCATGTCATCATACCTCTCTGTCTGCTCCATCTTTTTCCTTATCCAACATATGCCATTTACATCTTACGCCCACTCCATTATCTGACCTATCTTCTGCCCACTCTGTCTACTCAACATGTCATCCACTCCATCATTGGGCCTTTCTGCCCTATCCACCTTCCACCCACTCGATCATCACTCTACTCTGTCCACATGACCGTATTTTTTCGTATTTTGCCACATTTCCCCAAATTGCAGGAACTGCAACTGAACTGGCAGGAAATCTACAATGATTTCTTTGTAGAAAGTATCCAGGTCTATAAAGATTCCACATCCACTGCTTAGTTCCCCCAGTGCTGAAGAGACACAGAAACCAATTAACTCTGTACCAGCTCACTGAAACTTAATTGCTTTAATGAAAAGGTTAGACAAACTGGCTGAGCTTGAGCAGTTCAGAGAAGAGGAACACTGCTAAGAACTCAAATATGGAGGTAGAAACTGGTCTTTGAAGGTAGCTACCTGGACCATGGAGAAAGGTTATGAAGCTGCGTCCCTCCATGAGAAATCCATAATAGAAGTCACCAGCACTCGATGATGTGTGCAAGAAGTAAATCACTTTTTATTACATTGTCACATGTGTCATACAGGGGGCTGTATGACGCATGTGACAATGTAATAAAAAGTGCTTTACTTCTTGCACACATCATCGAGTGCTGGTGACTTCTATTATGGACTGTATCTGACACGGCGCCATCCGTGTTGTCACTTCAAGCACTAACCTCTCATCCAAGGTCTGTACGCAGTATGGAGTGCAGGTGATTTCATATTATCGATTGCCTCCATGAGAAGTGGCATACTTCAGGGACACAATAACCATTAGGTACAGGAGGCCTGGGCCTATAGGCAACAGAGGCTAAGAGCTGGCCTTTACTTGTATAGTTATTGGCCACACATTCTTTGGCATCGTTAGTAGGAATGCGTTTGTCTCACCTAAGCTTTTAGCACACATTATTTTAATATTCCAAGCCAGATTTGGGTCAGTAAAACAAAAAAACTGCTCTGTGTTAAAGAGGTGATCCTAGAAGAGTTGTCTTTTTGGGCAGCAGAGGTTGTGTATCCAGCGGCGTATTTAACTTTGCTGCTGCCCTCGGCAAGGCAGCAAATCATGTGTACCTACAGGCTGTGGTGGTACACTTCTGCCCTGGGCTCAGTTTGAGCTTTTGTACAGAGTAGACTTTGATGGGATTGTTTTGTCTCAACAAAACTATTGTTTGACTTTAAAGAAAAAGGGAGGTTCTAAAACTCCACGAAAGGGAGGAGACATTTGTAAGTGTGTGTACACTTTATGCGTTTACATAGTATTACTGGCTCGAGAGCAAACATTTCTTTTTCAGTTGTTTCTATTTTTCATTTTGCCAAAACTTAAATCTGTTTGCCGCGGCTGGACCCCGGAGAGACGCATTCCTTTTTTATAAATTGCTTTTAATCCCAATGTTTATATGACGAGAAAGAAACCGATAAATATTTATTTGATAAGCGGAGGACCTCTGAAAAATAACAGCAATAAAACATTTGGGGAAGGGAGATTGTTTTAAAGAAGACATCATGATATGAAGCCACGAATGACACTAATAACGCAGGACATCTGTTTCTTTTATATGGACATTCTGGGGTCAAAGTCACGCAATAACCAAATGTGATAACTCAGTTTTAGATACCACAGAACCGTTATATAACACACTACTAAAGTCAACATTTTTCAAGGTTTTCCTTGTTTCTAAGATGTCTCTTGACAATGTGTAAGATGTCTCTTGACAACAGTTATCTGGTACAGGTAAAAATGTTGTTTTGTATCTTTTCAAAGTGTCACAGTAACTGATACACTTACCCTCCATGTAAACCCAACACTAACCCTCCCTCTAACCCTAACACTAAGTCTCCCTGTAACCCTCCCTATATCCCCAACCCTCCCTTCAATTCTTACATTAACTCTCCCTGTAACCCTAACACTTACTCTCCCTGTAACGTTAACATTAACCCTCCTTGTAACTCTAACACTAACCCTCCCTGTATCCCCAAAACTAACCCTACCTGTAACCCAATCCTAATACTCCCTATAGCGCTAAAACTAACCCTCCCTGTAACCCCAACCATAGCACTCCCTGTAATCCTTACACTAACCCTCCTTGTAACCCCAACCCTAATCCTCCCTGTAACCCCAATCCTCCCTGTAAACCTAACACTAACCCTCCCGTTAAATCTAACACTTACTCTCCCTGTAACTTTAACATTAATCCTCCTTGTAACTCTAACACTTACCCTCCCTGTATCCCCAAAACTAACCCTACCTGTAACCCCAACCTTAACACTCCCTGTAGCCCTAAAAGTAACCCTTCCTGTAACCCCAACACTAACCCTCACTGTAAACCTGAAACTAACCCTCCTTGTAACCCTTACACTAACCCTCCTTGTAACCCTTACACTAACCCTCCTTGTAAACCTAACACTAACCCTCCATGTAACTATTACATTACCCTGCCTGTAACCCTTACACTAACCTTCCCAGTAAACCTAACACTAACCCTCCCTTTAGCCCTTACACTAACCCTCTCTGTAAACCCAACACTAACCCTCCCTGTATCCCTAACCCTCCCTGTAACCCTTACAATAACTCTCCCTGTAAACCCCAACACTATCTATCCGTATAATTCTCATACTAACCCTCCCTGTAAAACTATACCACCAACCTTCCCTGTAACCCTAACACTAACCTTCCCAGTAGCTGGGTGTTGTACATGGGCTATACTAATATAAATACAGGGACAACCATTGTGTACCCCGTTCCTACCTATTCCCCACCTAAATAAATTCTGTAACCTGGAACACGCATGCAAACAGTGAAGTCAGAGGAGAATCAGAATTGATGATCTTCATACTTTCAGTGATTCAGACAGTACTGACACCTTAAGGTCAGTATAAGAGCCAGTCAACAAGCATTTCTATAAAGAGTTCATTACAGGCAGCCTGCATATGTTCTCAGTACAGGCTTCCTTTAATTTGCCAATGGCAGCTGCCATTTTTCCGTTATGACAGGTTCCCTTTAGCGGAATCTGGTTGTTGAACAAGGAGACTCCAGCACAACCTGATCTGTGCTGATGTGAGCTGTGGAAATGCCACCGTCTCCTACAGACGTGTAAACAAGAAGTCTGTTTGATTGTCCAGACGGGTTATATCGAATTTTCCCCATCGCCATGTGTGGAACACGTCCTCTGCGTGTAAATCAGCTGTCATTTTTCCTCTTTCAACATCTGGGAGGCTCCATCCCGCACGGCAAGTCTCAGCGCCATTTACTTGTTGAACTAATTGACTTTTGACAAACAGGAAGATGTCTTTAACGACTTTGAATTCCTGGCACCCCTCTTGGAAGTTCTGGGGGAGTCAGTGCAGAATTTATGACATCTGATTCATATCATCGGTGTCACGGCAACCAAGCTCTGCTGACAAAAGCAACGCGCCTTCCAAATCACTTCTTCAGATTGTTGACGACTGTTGTTAGATGAACGGCTGGCGATGGAAGGTGCTCTGTTCCAAATTATAATTGCGCATTAATTGCGGAGATGTCTGTTCTCCTGAGTCTGACTTCTTGATGGCCGCTCATATTCAAAGTCAGCTGCACAATTTTCCCTTAGTGCTAGTGCAGGGGGAGCCAAAATTCTGGCCTTTAGCTGTTGTAAAACTACAAGCCCCATCATGTATTATAAGACTCTGACAGCCATAGGCAGGGCCCCCAGAGGCAGCGGCATGATGGGATTTGTGGTTTCACCACAGCAGAAGGGATGAAGTTTGGCTACCCCTGTTCAAATGGGACAGTCTAAAGCTGGTCGTACACCAGAAGAGCTTCCTTCTAAAAAAATAATATTTGGAAAGTACATTCAATTTTCTACTAGTTAATGGGATCAAAGTGATGATTATTTTTGACCACAGTGATTCAAATGAGCGGGATGGAAAATTTTACCTTGACCGAACAAAACTCTAACAGTGAATGCGGTTTTCGTTTGTGAATCTCCATTCGTTCCAAAATCAAAGGCAATTAAAAATTCAATGCAATATCAACCTGGAGGTGTTCTTTACACAGTCGATGTATGGAAAGACCCCAGAAATGTAATTCCATGCTTGTGTGATTGGCTGGCTGATTTTCCCAGAAGTCTGCACTAAGACACAAGTAAAGCTTTAAGCACCTCCTGCAATAGA
Source organism: Nanorana parkeri (assembly GCF_000935625.1). NCBI lineage: Eukaryota > Metazoa > Chordata > Amphibia > Anura > Dicroglossidae > Nanorana > Nanorana parkeri. The sequence continues at coordinate 705,122 of NW_017306483.1, forward strand.
AATGTCATTTTTGGCAATATAAACCTTAAAGTTTAAAGGGACGCCGACACTGCAACGCTCCGCATTAGAACACAGAAAATCCACCAGTTGGTTATAATGACCCCGACCCTCACATTCAGGAATTAGTCTGGAATGGACATTGTGAAACAAAGAGCTTTTTCTTCAGAACAGAAGCAGGTCAGAAACTGCAACAAAATTTTATAATATTGTGGATATGGATTGTTTTTTTCTCAACACAAATGGAGCTATACCTTAAGTAAGAGGGTCAGCATGACAACCAGCATTTTCAGGAGGAGAGGTCAGCAATGGCAGCCAACATGTTGGGTTTCCTTTGATTATGAAACACTTGTAATATAAAAAGGGATGATGGTGCTGGATTGGTGATGCTGGAAATATACACAACTCTACATTACTAAGAATGTATTTACTAAATGTGTAGAACAGAATAGCCCACTCTATACTTTGGTCTTCGGCCTTGCTTGCCCAGTTTTTTCAAGGTAGAAAAATTCTGAATCCCACTGTGCAGAATGATCCCTCTATTGGTAGGTAATTGCTGTGCAAATACAGAGCAATTCAGTCCCTTGCAGAGTTAATGTCTATGGGTTGGACCATGTTGGGACCTAATGGGATGTCTTCTGGCTGATCATCAATGAGCCACAACTTGCGTATGCTACGCTAGGCACTGACTCCTCTCCATCATGGACCCTGTGCATCCAGTGCAGCACAGGACTGTCTTATATCACTTGCAGACACCATCTCACATGCTGCCTAACTCTCACCCCCAACCCTAGGCTAGGCTTCACCCCAGGGGCTTCCTACACAAACCCCAACCAACATAGATTACCATGAGCCTCAACCACCTGTCAATCATGTAAAGAGCCAGTTGGCAAAGGTCACCCACACAGGTCAGAGTCTCATATACAGTATACTTAATATACAAATGACCACCATAGGGAGCATTCACACATTATTATATAAATAAATCAACATAGGGAACAACAGCTGTATATAGATAAATATGATAATCACATTGCAACTTTCAGACAATTGATACAGTAAAAAAATCAAATAAAATAAACTGAATATTTTCCATTAAAATGTAGCAAAATATGCTTATAACGTTTGGTTTTCAACATTTATTTATCTAAAAAGATTTGCGCCTCCCAGACAGAAAAAACGATTTGTGATTTTTACAACAGAAAATCTTTTCAACAACAAGAACTAGTAACATAAATCTTTGAATAGACATGGAGTCATTTCTGATTTATGCTATAAGAACGTGCAACAGAGAGCCGCCATAATTCAGCTCCCCAAGGTCAGTCCCATTGGAGGAGAGCCGCAGTCTGACACATCACAGAGTGTGTGATATCTAAAGGGCTGAAATCATCTAGGCGGATCCATGGAGTCTGCTCTCCTGGGCTGAACTGAAATAGAGATATATGTCCCTCCATCGAGCCAATATAAGCGTGCTTACAAAGTTCCCAAGAGCAGAACACAAGTTTGTAAGAGGAAAATAACATTAAACACACCCTTGAATGAAAAAAGGAGTCAATGTATTGTTTATATGAAGTGGTCTTCGTGTCTTTATTTACTTCTGTATCGCTTCTCTGCCTTCTGGCTAAGATCAAGTGTAGTATCTGTTCTTATCAGTTGCAGGAGGGGAAAGGAGCCGCTGTACTGGCCTTATGTCTGGTATGGCAGGAATCTGAGTACCCTGCCTTGTGATGGGGGTCCCTAAAAGGTCCTGGCTATGGGGAGGAAACCGAAGCAAGCGTCCACTCACTTATAGAGTGGGGGTTGGGAGTACTCCTTGAGTGCTGGTATCTGGCAGGGCCCAATTCCTCCTGATTTGGACGGGTCTACCTTGTCTGGCCATGGGCTGAGGAGACACGAAGCCTGGGGTGTTCAAGCCCCCTGGAGTGGTGACCCAGGGGTGCCCTGGTAGCACTATAGTTTTGGGACCCCACTGTGTGAACAGTACTTTGGCCACGACACCTTTTGCTGCACATCGCCTCTTGGGCTAGGCCTTATGGCTGAGACCAGGGGTAATTTTTATTACCGGGCCGCAAGGCCTAGCCATTGTATTGCACTCTGGCACTCTAAATTAATTTTTCTCACTTGTATGTGCACCTTTTACTATTTTTTATGTGTTTTTCACTCCATAGGATGGAGGGTGTGGGTCTTCGGGCCTAGCCTGAAGTCTAGGGGGAGGATGTGTGGCCCTCAGGTTCCTTCCTCCCCTGAATCGGGGGTCTCCCTTCGGGAGAGCCCTCAACCTTGTACTAGCTTGTCGGCTTCGGCTGGACACGAGAAATGGGTCCGCCTGGTTTCGGCCAGGTGTACACGAATGCCTTGTCCTCGTCAGGAGCCTTGCGCCCTGGGGGATCAGGGATGGGCCCTGTCTCTTTGGGAGACAGACCCTTTAGATTGCACCCCTTCTGTGCACTTTTTTGTGTGTTTTTGGTTCACTTTTTGGGTGTTTCGACGGGCAAAAAATAAAATAAAAAAATCATGTCTTTATTTTCTGCTGCGTGTTTCTATAATTATATTTTATGTACTGGTCTGTAGAAGTACCATCTGTTAGCTGTGATCCTATTGCTTCCCAGAGAGTGATAGCAGAAGTACTTGTACCAGGACTAGCATGGTGGTATCTGTGTCTCAGGTGCCCTTTGTCTTAGACTCTAAGCTCGTTTGGGCCGGGTCCTCCTCACCTACTGTTTCTGTATATCAATAATGCTTGTCATTGTTTCTTACCTGTCTAAACAATTGTACAGCGCTGCGGAATGTGTTGGCGCTTTATAAATAATTGTAAAGAGAATAATCACCAATAACTTTTTTTTGTTTTGGATAAATTAAGAAAGGGTTCCTTCATTTCCTGCCCAAGACATTCAACAGGAAGTGAAGGTCTCCACAAATTGAGGGGAAATCCTCTCTCATCTAGTTGTCAGTGAACAGGTGTCCTCATTGTAAGATTTACCCTTACCTCAGAAATGTCAGATTTCCCAACAGTCCCTATCGCAGTGACAGGGAGATTTCAATTTACCTTGGCCAGTACACTACAAGGTACCAGTGCTGTAGTTGTAGTAATAATAATAATACTCATCATGACATTTATTATTCTGCCAAAATTATAAGTGCTTTTTCACACAATTACTCCAATACAGACTTCTTTTAACTCTCGCATCTTCAGCTGTCTGATCAGGTATTAGCTGAGAGGACACTCTGGGATGTTGGACTGCATTAGACATACAGGGTTAATTTCAGTCTGTAGAACAAGTTCAGAAGTCATACTGCTAAGATTGCAAAGCAGATGCCACAGCACAGTGGGGTCTGTGGCTAAGAGGATCCTGATGTCTGAGTTCAGCTCTTCTATACTGGAAACTTCACAGTTTAGCTTTTAAGAACATATTTTCCAATGGGGGACCCCCCTCCTATCCCAGGCCCCATAGCAACTGCATGGGCTGCTATGGCTACTGGTATGTCACTGGTACAGGCGTATTCCAAGATGAGAATGCCAGGATTCATCGGGCTCAAATTGTGAAAGAGTGGTTTAGGGATCATGAGGCATCATTTTCACACATGAATTGGCCACCACAGAGTCCAGACCTTAACCCCATTCAGAATCTTTGGGATGTGCTGAAGAAGACTGTACGCAGTGGTCAGACTCTCCCATCATCACTACAAGATCTTGGTGAAACATTAATGCAGCTCTGGATGGATATGAATTAGACATGTGCGATTCGTTTCGTTCCGAATCGAAATTCGGACGAAATTTCGGAAATTTGGAGATTCGGATGTATCCGAATTCCGAATTACAGATATAACGAATGCAAACGTATCCGAATTTCTAATTCGTTTTTTTGGGATGAACTTTCGTCTTTTGGACGAAATCTCATTGCAGCAAAGTGACATTCGAGAACAAAAAAAAAACGTTTTTTTTCCCCTCTTAAATGTCACTTTGCTGCAACGAACGAACGAAACGAAAGTTCGTACGGATTTCCGCAAACGAATTTCGTCCGAATCCGAATTCCGAAACGATTTGACTTTCGGACCCAAATTCCGAAAAACGAAATAAAGCAAAATCCGAATCAAAACGAAACGGAACTAAACACATTTTTTGCTGGTGCACATGTCTAATATGAATGTTGTGATATTGTATGAGCTTATCAAAATGATGGGGAATGCGCGCCGTAACCAAAGCTAAAGGTGGCCCAACGAAATATTACAGTGGGTGACCTTTTTTTTGGACAGGCAGTGAA
>NW_017306483.1:709410-787665 GCF_000935625.1 Nanorana parkeri
TATATATATATACAGGATTTATATAGCAACAACAGTTTACGCATCGCTTCACAAAACTGAGGGAGACAATACAATTAACAATACAATTTCAGTACATGAGGTAGGAGGGCCCTGCTCATGATATATATAAATATATATATATGAACCTACCACAACCAATGAGAATACATTTTTCTCTAATCAGATGCCAGAAAACTATGAACTGATTGCCGTATCTGACAATTAACTTTTCCTCTGCAGGTCGTATAAGATACCCCTATCCTCGGGACTGCTGGGAGCAGAGGATGAATGGAGAGGTGCAGAATGGTCCATTCACCATACATTTGGGGGGTAGCAGAGAAGACCAGCTGACAGTATACTGTGATATGGAGACAGACGGAGGAGGCTGGGTTGTAAGTATACGTATATATTCATGCACATGATTGACTGGGATTTTTAAAGTGGACTTTAAGATTTGCTATGTCATAGAGAACAGTTAGAAATTGTATTTTGGGTCAAAAAGAACTACGTTTAAAGATTCACTTTTTGTCTGGAATTCATCTTGAAAAATAGCGGTGCATTGTGAGTGTGGTGTATGTGGGTGTGGCTAGGCACTCCTGTGTACACATCCTCATCGCTGTGTATCTGCAGTGTGAGATCTCAGGCACTGCTGCCTCTGACTGCAAGTCCCAGGAGCTTTGGAGTGAGATTTAGTGATGTCACTACTGCGCTGCTCACTGTTCTCCTTGTTGGAGGCTCTGACATGAGGAAAGAAAGCCCTGCCTCTACCAAAATGTCTGCCTTCACACAGAGACACAGTGCAGAACTAGGCATGGTACATCAGTATTAGGGGAAGATCAGCAGCAGGGACAATACCAGTGACTAGTCCTTTATCCTCGTTCTGCCTTTTTTGGCACAATTCAGTTCCTCTTAAATTGTTTACTGATGATTTTTTTTTAGCATTTTTGGATTTCAAAAGTTTTTATTAATTTTTCCAAGGAAGAGAACAATATAAAGATCAAAAGAATAACATCTACAATGGGGTACCACAATACTAAGCCCAAAGTTGTTACCGTACATACTGTACCATGTCTTATAACAATGCGGAGAGGTGGTATCAGCTTGCAAGAAGAATTTTTTTTTAGCATTTTTAGATTACTCACTTCTGTACCATAGCAACATGTTTATTGCAAGGTATACATTTAACTGCAATAAAGTGGGAAGATTTATTCCTGCTCCCTCTCAGATGTATTATATGGAACCCCGAGGGTTACAAATTACTTGGATCACAGCTAAAAATAACCACACAAAACAACCTCATATTATAGAAAACGTTCCGCTGATCTGTCACCTCACTGATAGGGATCTGAGTCATTTTTTAAAGCTACTTGTGTAAATGTTATCATCTTGCTGTAAATAACAAAAAACTGAATTAAAGGCTAAATTTACTTTTCTGACCATGTTTTACGGTGTGCCCATATTTAGGGTGCAACATGACACATGGCCATATAACAATGGCCATGTGTCATGTTCACCCTACACACACACACACACACTTACCTGAATCAGGGGATTCTTCTCCCCACAACCTGGGATGGATTTTTTTTAAATCGGGCAGCTGTTCTGGGCTCCACCTACATGCCCACGTCATCCATTTACAGATCCTTTAACAGGATCTGGATGACAGCAAGGCAAAGAGCATTTGCAGAATAGGACGTCAGCAATGACAACCCATTAAAATGATTGCTATTGGGCTATATGTATCTGAGTTATACACAATTGTGCGCTTGTGGTAATTTCCTAGTCAGTAATGGCAGCCTAAGTATTTTCCTCAACAAGGTTTTCACGAAAAATACATTCCAGGTGCATCACATTTCTTCAGAGAGCAGCCGCAGAGAACAAAAGCCTGTCCTCTGCCAGAATGCTGCAGAGGAGGTCCCTTGCTCCCTGTGTGGACGCAGTGGTCTTTCTGCAGAGGTCTGAATCGCCCCCTACTGAGTCAGACCTATTGCTCTCCAATCAGCACAGCTGATTGGAAAGCAATGTCTTTACCTAATCAGGGGGCGCGTCTAACCTCTGCAGAGAGACCACTGCTACCATACAGGGAATAGGGTCCTCCTCTGAGAAGGTGAACAGAGAAGGTGAACAAAGTATTTCATCGGCCTATTTTGGCGAGCTATTGCTTTACAAAACAAATCTATAGGAATGCAAAACCTGCTTGAAGCAGGTCAAATGCAGGCCAGAAGCAAGTCAGCTGCAGGTCAAATGCAGGCCAGAAGTAGCCTAACTGCAGCTGTCAATGAATTCTGAATTCTCAGAAGTGTCTAAAACTAATGCCATCCATACAACCCAAAGCCCATCGACACAAGCCCTAGTACTGGGGTAGGCAACCTTGGCACTCCAGTTGTAAACACACAAAATCCCATCATGCCTCTGGGAGTCATACCTGTGGCTGTCAGAGTTTTGCAGTGCCTCATGGGACTTGTAGTTCCATAACAGCTGGAGTTCCGAGGTCGCCTACACGGCTACGCCTGCCCCCCTTGTACAAGATTAGCTACATTATATTTATAATATTGTTCCCTATTATAAAATGCTGCTCTGCCGCCCCCTACAGACAACAGTGCGTATTGCCAGCCTGCGTTGTGTCCAGTAATTGTGCTTCTTCTGTGCAGGTGTTCCAGAGGAGAATGGACGGCAGCATAAATTTTTACCGTGACTGGCCAGACTATAAAAATGGATTCGGAAACATAACCGGGGAATTTTGGCTTGGTAAGTGATCGCAGGTAGATGTGCTGAAGCCATTTCATTATAATATACAGCAAACTTACTGCTCAATTCAATAAGCTATACTGCATACAGTATTTACAATAACTATCGTTATTTGTGGTCATGTGATCTTACTTAGGCTCTTATTGGCTGAAAATAACGTTCATTGTGTCAAATAATAGTCCTTATAGATTAGCCAACTGAGCTTATAGACCTGTAGACAGTGCAGTGTGTCTCTGCTACTGCAGAGTCTGGAATCTTAGTTTATTGCCCCTTGTCGGGGCTTGTTCTAGCTTTAGACACAGTAGGCAGGTGCCTAAGGACTGAAGCTCTGTAAGACTAAGACCTGATTTTACATTCATACCAGCAGCTTAGGATGTGCTTCAGCCAATGACGGCTTTATTTTTTTACAGCAATACAGCAATATAGCAGCACCTTTCTTAAAGGAACACAGTTTTAGCAGTAGGATGATTTGTGATGGTAGAAGAGGGAAATAGTAGCCTGAACTGTCATTATTCAGGCCCTTTAAACCAGTAAGGCAAGGAAGCATTGGCAACCTACATGGGTATTAGCGGTGCTGAAAAAATTTCTTTTTTTTAGGACCTCCCAGTGCTGAAGGCCATGTGGGCTTGTATCAGCGTGACAGGGCATGAGTACGTGCCTTCAGATGCAGGGACTAGGAAGGGTGATACGTTCTGGTCCTCCTTGGGTAGACTTGTCTACATCCAGGCTGAGCGTACATTCTTTACACACTGATCCTCATACACCCTCCACCCAAACAAGGCCAAGACCAGTTAGGATGGATGCCAAGCTGGCACTTCTGGGTTCCTACATGCATTCTGCAGAGGAAAGCCTCAGGGGCCCCCCCAATTCAGGTCTTCCAAGATGTGATAACTCAGAACTTGACATTGTAAGACACCATGTAGCGCCAATGACCTAAACTTCACACTACGACATGATGGTGTAAAACCTTGGTGCCTAACCTGCATCCACATGCAGCCCTTCGGTACTTGCGTGGCCCTTGGACCCCAGCAGTGTTTAATGGAAATGGGAGCATTGGTTTGTAAAGGTGTAACAGCAGAGATCTCTACGAGCCTCACGTAACATGCCCCCAGTCTCTCACTGTCTTCTGTAGCATGTCCTTAGTCTCCAGCCAAACCTGTAGCATGTCGCTGATCTCTGACCATCATCTCCTCTAGTATGTCTGCGATCTCGGACAACCCTTTCTAGCATTACATATACTTAACCTTATATGAGGCCCTTTGGTAATGTCAGTGGCCCCAGCTGAGGATCTCTATACCTCATCAATTGACAATCATTGGCCTAATAGATCTAAGCACTATCCACCATATACATCATAAGCACAACATGTTCTGAGAAAAAAAAGAATAAGGACCATTAAAGGAAGAATAAGGACCAGTCTGGCTCCCCCTAAAGCACAAGGTTCTCCCCACTACATAATGCTAAGTCATTCTCCTTTCTGCCTCTCTGCAGGTAACATTGCTCTGCACCAGATCACCTCCTCTGCACCCTACGAGCTGCGCGTGGACCTGCGTGCTGGAGATGAGTCCGCCTACGCTGTGTATGATGATTTCCGAGTTGAGGGCGAAAATCAACAATTTAGACTGCGGCTAGGAAAATACAGAGGAACCGCAGGTCAGAGGGACAGACATACAGGAATTCAGCCTGCTGGTGATAGGATAACAAGAATACTGTATACGACAGATTTTTTTTTTTCAATGGGGTAGATTGATGGTCACAGTTTTGCCTATTTATGGTGCTGATTTTGATAGTTTTTCTTAGTTTTTATTTTTATACAGTTTATAATTACTTTTTACTACCACTAAAAACGTATAACATGCCTTCAATGCAATAGACTCAATTCACAAAGCTTACCCACAAGGATAAGCATCTTTATATCAGGCATGTGACCACCATTTTTAAACCACTTTGGGCTCCATTGAAAATAACTTACTCTTTGAAAATAGGAATCCTTATCCTGGTGTGTTTGCTTTGTGAACTGAGCCTAATATGTGTTAGGAGGAGATACATTGGGGGGAATTAAACAAAACTGCAGCAGATAACATCCGGAGCAGCTGTGCATGGCAACCAATCGGCTTCTCTCTTGTGAAAATGAAAGAGAGAAGCAGATTGGTTGCCATGCACAGCTGCTCCAGGTTTTGTTTGCTCCAGTTTTGATACATTCCCCTCATTATGTGATAGATGGAGATGTAGGCAATATAATGTTTAATATCATTGATAAGGAGTGCTAACATCAGCTGCCATCTTTCTAGGGGACTCTATGGACTATCACAACAACATGGTCTTCTCAACCCGCGACCGGGACACTCAGCGGAGGATCCTGCCATGCGCCATGTCATACAAAGGAGCGTGGTGGTACCGCAACTGCCACTATGCCAATCTAAATGGTCTATACGCCAACAACAAAGACCACCAGGTACGTGACCCCCACAATACGGGGTTGGATGTTTTTATATAGTGTTTGTTTGTTAATATTTGTAATTAATAATATTTTTGTTTATTTTCTGTCAAATAATTTTCAGAAAAACAACAGATCAGATAGGGAACCTAACACCAACAATTCTGTTTCATGGTTTTAAAGCTTATTGGAATTCATAATAGTGCCCAACAAGCTCATATACTGGAATGGAATGTCCAACAAGCTCATATATTGCATGTGTAGGGCCAGGTGTCCCCAAACTGTTGGCTTAACTTTTTGGTTTCAATACTATGATGCATCTTTTCTATTTCTATAGGGTGTAAACTGGAAGACGTGGAAAGGATTCGAGTTTTCCATCCCTTTCACTGAAATGAAGATGCGCCCTCGTGGCATGGGCAACTGGCGCCGGCTATAGAACCCCCCTGATGCAATCTGGAACCACTCAACTGAAAACTGGAAGCAACGTGGCACCTCCCGAAACCCCAACACAAGTCCAACCATCCTTACAGGATACCCACCAAGGTCATAAATGAGCGAACTTGTCTGAAGTGGCCTTTGTCATATATGCATATGTTTTTTGTCATCTGGATTGCTGTTGGTGAGTTGGAGACTTGGACTCTAGAAGCGATCCTAAGCCTACAGCACCCCTTCAATGATCAAGGTCTTGAAGAACAGCCAAGGAAGAAGGAAATCCCATTGCCGTAGCCTGCTAAAGACTGGCCCGTGAAATACAAACATTAATTAGGAGTAAGCTAAAATGTAAAAGAGCATCAGGAGGGAGCTAAATGGTAACTAAAACCAGGTAGCTGAGGGATCCAGAATACATATATTGGGGATGTACAATTTTAGGTGGAACATGCCATAGTGTCCTATGACCAAACAGCTCTTGCACTTATCTGTCTCCTTTGAGGCACATTTGCTCACAATACTATCACATGTTGCATTCGGCCTACACACAAGTACAGCTTGCATTAAAATAGATGCCTTTTATACATAAGATAAACCACATTACATGTAAAAACCAAGACGGCTCTCCATGACTTTTGTGCATAGACACACAGCATACAAAGATGGTGCAACTAAGCAGCGCAAGGGATCTTACTCTTGTGTATACATTTTTACACTGTGCAAGCTGAATTGTTCACCCAGATAATATCTTCATTCCGAGTATAAAAAGGAAAATCACGTAAAAATAATTTATAGCTCCAGTGATTCTAGAATAGCCAGGTCAGGTGGGTGTTTACTGGGCCTGCACACCACCCCTTCCCCTTCTCCTTGGCTCATCTATGAGTTTATACCTAATGAAGCCCTAAAGTTCACTATATGTCATTAAAGCCTCATGTCCTTCAAATGAGAATTTCCAAACTATACCATGTTATTTTCAAACAATACAAAAGTGCTATTACTACCCCATTGTGATGTATGTCCTATCCACTACATGTAACTGTAACAAGAAATAGGAAGGATTACCAACCAGAGGCCTATTTGTTCTTCTCATCAGCAGCTCGTGGCCATGTTCCTTACGCATGCATGGAGGAATAATGCTTTCTATTAGGGATGTTCAGATACCAAGTACCATACTCGGTACAAGTACAGATACTTTTCCAGCTCCAAGACTAGAGAAAAATTCCAAAGTTAGGAGGCAGCTATCATTTTTAATGGGCATACGGAGCTCCTGGGATTTGTACATCTCTGTTTTAATGTATGATTTTTTTTTTTTATAAATATATATAAGAGATGCACCAATACCTTTTTTTCAAGTACAAGTACTGATACTTTTCCAAGTACTCACAGATACAAGTACTGATACTTGTCCAAGTACTCACAGATACAAGTACTAGTACATTTTAGTTTATTGTCATGTGACAGTTTTTCTAAATCAATACAGACTAATGATTTCAGGACAGTGGTGGAGTGCCAGAGCTACGTTCCGGCTGCAACCCGGGTAGCTCTCGTGAAAATGCCAATTATAGGCACTGGTATCTGAACATCCCTACTTTCTATGGACATAAAAGGCACTAGGAAAGATTTATTACAGGTGTGTGAGAGATTACAAGCTTGCAGCTAGCAAATGCAGCAAATCATTTTCCATTATCTATCCTTTTGTTTGAACTTCTTGCTCAGCCTCATAGAGAAACACAAGCACACAGTCTGATATGCATGCTGCACATGGCTTGGAAACAGGAAGGAAGCCACAGCTTTATTCTCTACCTTTTTCAATACAACAGAGCATGTACAATAGATACTGTATAACATAACTTATAAACATTGCCATCCAGTGACCAGAATTGTATACTGCAGAAGTTGTTGCTATAAACACAGTAATGTGTATTCTAACAACTTTTTTGAGCTCAGGTTACCTGCCCACCACTATGCAAGAAACACGAAATGAAATAAAGGGGGCTTCTGATAGACTAAGCTACTATAGCAGGTATATGTTTAGGGAAGTGGGTGACTTTATGTTACAGTATGTCTATGTCTAGATACCACCCTCTCCCCCCCCCACCCCCTTCCCAGGTATCTCTGGCTTCACGTTGACTTGGCTGTTCTAGAAGACTGGGCCCTTTTCAATTGAGCAGTTCAGGCAGCAGCCTGTAGTACCCAATGACATTTCGCTTCTCACAAGTTCAGAATGTCCAGGACAATAAAACATGATTGTTGTTTGGTTGCTGCATTCTGCACTTAGCTATCATTAAATAAGCCCGACATGAAAGTAAATGGATGTTGAAATCTGAAAAAAAATACAAAACGCTGAACCGACACTTGGACATTGGAGAAAATGGACCGAACCTTAAGAACCCGAGGGCCGGGGAGGAGGAAAGTGCCACGGCATCACAAAGAAAATGGTGGAAGGGTTAGGATTTGGTTTGGCCCTATACCTTCCACCTTTATATAAATATATATATATATAGCAGATGGATACACTGTCTATTTTTATAAAAGCACAGTATTGGAGGGGACATAATGGGAGGGAACAGATGGTAAATGTGTTTGTTTTTTTTGTAAACTGCTTTTAATAAAACATGGCGGGACATGACATTGGTGTTTGTGTGAATTCCGAATTTAAATGCTCTTTTAATGCATTCCACTGTAGGTTAGAAACTGGAAGAATCCCATTGGCTGCTATGGGGTATTTCACGCAGGTCTTATTTTATTCTCTAAAGCCTGACTTGGGTTTTGTGGCCTGTGTCACAACAGGAAATGGGGGGAAATCTCTCCAACTGGGACACAGTGAGGAAGGGTTAGAATTCCTGACAGTGTTTTTAATGTGACAGGAATTTATTATCCACTCAGAAGCCCATCACATTGGGTCTCCCCCTTGGTCAGTTGGGTGCCAAATGCCCAACAAGGGCTTGTCCCATGCAAAATCAAAAAGTGAAAAAGCTGGCGACACTATTAAATTTCAATGCAAATGTAGCTTCATTGTTCTGGAAAGGCAGAAATTACCTCCACTGACGCCATTTCCCCAAAACTGGGCTTAGAGAAGAGGAGGGACAGAAAGGGAAACCTTTTTTTTTGCAATCAAAGAACTAATAACAATTCTTAAAGGAATGCGTGCCTGCAACAATGATACATCTCACTCATTATTGTTTATTAATCATCTTGTTAATGAAATTGTGTGAGATATATCATATATATACTTTTCCAATGCTGCCCTGTTCAGCATTAGGAGCTGAAGGAAATATTTAGTACTTCTGAGTATAGGAGGAGCATGTGACTCTATCTGATAATGCTGATTGGGGAGACTTTGGAGACTAATAGCTTTACATGGGGGGTTTGCCTCACTCTCTACAGATGAACCTAAACTATTTAACAAGGTTTGCCTGGTCTTTGGTTCCGGCAGAGTCCAATTCACTGCAGCGTAAGTCTGATTCGGACAGAGTCACTGACCTTCAGATGGGACTCTTAGCATTCATGCGTAGTTTCAATGGAAAATTGAGAGCTTCAAGCTGCAGTAGGTTTCTGTTGACCGACTAGAGGGCATCCTTGAGCCAACTCCACCCAATCAAAAAGCTGAGGGGTGTGGAACTAGAGGGCTGAAGTGTTTAATTATAAATCAGTGGTCACTCCTTTAATGCCGCCTAGACATGTAAGCTGCGTAAAAATTTGGTTCAGTTTGGATATTTAGTTATTTCGGAATTCGGGATTCGGATTCAATTCGGTTCCGTTTTTGGATCCGAATTTCGTTAGTTTTGGATGAGTTTTTGAATATTCGTTGGGAATACCACAGAAAACCATATACAGATATTAATACTAGCTGAATCTCCTAGACCCGAATGGCATTTGGGATCCGAATTTCTGCATTGCATTCGGGTCTGGGACCCATATACATATATTACTAAAGCTGGGGCTCCCAACCCCAAATGGCATTTGGGAGCTCCTGAATGCAATTCGGAAATTCGGATCCCGAACACCATTCGGGTCTGGGAGCCTCAGCTTTAGTACTGTATGTATATACTGTATATGGCTGCCATGGTGCCCTAACAAAAATTCATGTTCAGTTCCATTTGGATGCATTAAACCCAAAAACACATCTGATTGGCCAGAAAAGTCACATGTTCGATTCAGTTTTGTTTTTGAACGCAATTTGGACGAGATCCGAAATTCGGAAATGGAAATTCGGATTCGGACACATTCGGATGCATTGGGATTAGAAAATTCGGATGTGTCCAAATGTCTGAATTTCGGAAAACTCGTCCGAATTTTGATTCGGAAATAAAAAAAATCGCACATGTCTAAGGTCACCTAATGATATCATATGACTGTGCTAGATGACGTGTGTTTAGGGCTTGTTCACACCAGGTCCATTGATCTGCATTTTTCTGCACACCACCGCACATGTATGGTGTGAATAGAACACATAGAGAACAACTGTTCTATGTTCCCTGTTCACTTCATACATGTAGGCAAAAAACACACATTTTCAGACCCTCCAATTGAAGTATGTTGGGCCAAAAACACATGATTCTGCCTGAACAAAAGCTCGGGTGGAAGCACGACACCCAGGTATGAATGAGCACTATTGAACATAATGGGAATCTTCATGCTGAGCATTGTTGTGCTCCAGGAAATACACCTCACTATGCTCTGGTGTGAATGTAGGCTTATGCCTGCCTTGAGTTCAGCCTAAATTTACCCGCAGATCTCCAAACGTGACCAGGAGAGGAAATAAAATAAGGAAATGATTACCAGAATTTGTACATTTTGAGGTTTGGTGCCACCAGCTAGCCAACAAGTGTCATAATGGTACTTACAGCCCTGGTGGTTCCTATTATAATAGGCCATCAATGCGGCAGGTGGGTAGACTGAGGAACCCCATCATTAACATAGAAGCCTGAAGGTCATTTGGCCTGGTGGCTTCCAGGGGTCTACAAGAGGCCAGTCTGATTGGAGGCCATGCAGTTACTGCACGCCATTGCTCTCTGCGACATGTTATTACACAGAGGTCAATAAGTGGTGACCCAGGGGGGCCGTGGTTCAGTAATCTGGCTTCATTTCAAGCTCCTCTTTCTTTCATCTCCAGAAAACAGAATGAATCATCGTTTCATCACAGAGCGCAGCTGAAGACAATTAGGATTACAGATAAACAAAGCTATAAACAGCGCCTGAATCATACGTTCACAGCAATAAATTTATTCACGGTGACAAACACAATGCAAGGTCTGCTACACCCCGCAACACGTGTGCGCCAAACAGAGCCAAATGTGCTGAAACTGTTCTGAGTTGCAGCACAGAGAGGATGATCAACTCGGCAAGGTTACCTTACATTAGGGATGCACCGATACCGGTTCTTTGGTATTGAGTACGAGTACCGATATTTATCTTTGGGTACTCGCCGATATGGAGTACCAATACCAGTACTTCCGCTAGCATGGAGCCGGCTTCCCAGACAATCACAAAGCCGACTCCATCTCTCCTTGTGCAGGGTGACTAGTCTTGTTTCTGCCCCCTCCTATAATAAAGACCGCTCACTGCTGCTCTCTCTCCTTGTGCAGGGTGACTAGTCTTGTTTCTGCCCCCTCCTATAATAAAGACCGCTCACTGCTGCTCTCTCTCCTTGTGCAGGGTGACTGGTCTTGTCTCCGCCCCCTCCTATAATAAAGATCAGTCGCTACTGCTCTCTCTCTCCTTGTGCAGGGTGACTAGTCTTGTTTCTGCCCCCTCCTATAATAAAGACCGCTCACTGCTGCTATCTCTCTTTGTGCAGGGTGACTGGTCTTGTCTCCGCCCCCTTCTGTAACTAAGACCACTCACTGCTACTCTCTCCTTGTGAAGGGTGACTGGTCTTGTCTCCGCCCCTTCTGTAATTAAGACCACTCACTGCTACTCTCTCCTTGTGCAGGGTGACTGGTCTTGTCTCAGCCCCTACTGTAGTGGGGCCTGCTTGGACCTTTTCCACAGCTCTGCCTCCTGCAAAGAATATGTGCAGCACAGTGATGATGTCACCATTACTTTTACAAGGTAACGACTGGACTTGTAAAAGTATTTGGTGCACACAAAGTGGATTTACATCCTTTCTGGCTATAGAGAAATACATTTAAATGAAAGATTTTTGTTTTGGGAAAGGTACATAATGTAAAGAAGGGAAACATCACATTAGATGGTTGCTGTGATTCATCCTGGTCCAGTCTTGTCATGTTACGTGCTATGAACACAGCGTGTAGAATAAAGCTGTCCTTACAAGTCCCAATTCCTGCTAAAGTTTGGGATTATAGGTCTGTCATGTGTACAACACCCTGTCTATGATTAACATCTCCCCTGAGTCCAAACATCCTGAACCAGATGACAGCCACGGGATTTACCTAGGCGGCAATAGCAGACTATGTGACTAGTCTGGACCACATCAGCTCTACTGTGCAGTATCTATACACAGAGAATAGAAACAGATACTGAGAATTACACCCGACATACAGGAGAAGAGGAGAGCTACTGCGCAGAGTCCATAGATATAGATGATGGACAGATATTAAAAATGCCCTTCACTTCCTGTCCCACACGTGCAACAAGAAGTAAGAGGAGATTTACAAAAGGGAGAGGAATCCCCTTCTTTAGATAGGTGTCCCGGCAACAGGTGTCCCCAATGGAAGATTCCCCCTCACGTCTTGTTCTGGGGGACAATTCTAAACCTTTCTCTCTCCCCTCACTTTCTTTCTCAGTAACAATGGTCACCGGTACAAATAGAGGGGGGGGGGGGACTCTCCCCAATGAGGACTAAATCAGCAATAGGAGACAAGACTGAGGGACTAACCCTCCCCTGCTCTATCCAAAACTAAAATGAAAGATTTTTCCCGGAGATGCACTTTAAGTGAGCATTTCACGCCTCGGTGTTGTTGGATACTCCATCACTACAATGGAACAAGCGGATATTTGTTTTTACACCTCGGAGGGCCCTCAGTCATGTGAAGTCTCGGCCCCATGAAAACAATATTTATGACTTATGGCTGTGCGGTCATGCTTGGCATGAGGTGAAAGTTGACACAACATTATCCATGACCTCAATGTCGCTAAATCACACATCGAGTAATGCTGTGCGTGTTGTCTGCATACAAACATACCTTCCCGCTGACATCAACCTTCACAATCCCAATACGTCCCAGAGCCGTGTCAGCTGCGTGTAATATGTAACAGCTCACAGCTACCATTAATTCCTCCGAGGGCCATCTAGTAACCGTCTTTTTTTTTTTTGGTTAGTCTTCATCAATAGGCCATATGTTTCCAACAAAATTCATCCCGGTTTAGTCAGAATATTTGTCGCTTCCTAAACATGGAGGAGATGTCATAATTTGGGGATTGCAGGATTAAAGAGACCCTGTCACCAGATCAATCACTTCAACAGCAATTATCCCATAAGGTTATATGTGCATTTAATTTATGCTTTGCATGTGCAGAAATCTAAAAGCCTCGAGACTACTGTTGGGTGCCGCCATCTTGGATGCGATGTTAGCAGCCCCAGCAGACTCAGAGCTCTTACTCAAATGACACTCTATAGCAGCCTCAACCAGGGTTCCTCTTGAGGTTGATAATGGTCCCTTGAGCAGTAAGCAATGGCGAATTGATCTCCTGTCTACATTGGCCAACAAAAAGTGTACAAAGTCCAATAAGAGCACCAAACAAAAGGTTTAAGAGTCCAAAGGAGTGGAGGAGAGAGAGCTGTCACTTCAGGATGGCTGAGCAGTGAGGGGAGAGAGAGGCGCTCGGCCAGGATCTGACAGCTGGTGCCTCTCTCTCTC
Organism: Nanorana parkeri; assembly: GCF_000935625.1. Taxonomy (NCBI): domain Eukaryota; kingdom Metazoa; phylum Chordata; class Amphibia; order Anura; family Dicroglossidae; genus Nanorana; species Nanorana parkeri. Next base: position 722,848 of record NW_017306483.1, read on the forward strand.
TCCTCACCGCTCAGCCATCCTGAAGTGACAGCGCTCCCTCCTCCACCCCCGCCAGGTTCAGCGCTTAGTTTCTCTCCGGATCCTCGCTGCCTCTGCCCATACAGGCGGGGGAGAGCAGCGGGGATCCATAGAGAAGCAGCACGCTTTGCCGCTCCTCTGTGCATGGCCGAGTGGCTCAGGATGTAGAGTGGAGGATCGGTAAATATGTGTGCAGCACAAACACTGGAGTGATCAAGTGATCACTTCAGTGTTTGTAAACAACTGGGGATACATAGTACTATGTGTCCCCAGTTACGAATGCGCAGGAACTTCTTTACATAACTTCCTGTTCATTCATGAGTTTCTGAATGGGTAAAGCACTCACTATAGAGACTTCTACCCCTTGATAACTGGACGATAGTAAATATTTTACTATCACCAGTTTCTGAATGAATGGGAAGCCTCTGTACTCAGTGCTTTCCATTTAGAACAGAGGTTGCAGAAAAAGAGATTGAGCACACTGTGTCCTCAATTTCTTTTTCTATTTCAAAAGGGAAATGTCAGGGGTATGTTTAGACACCTGATATTTTCCTGAAGCCCCCGCCAACTGTAAAAAAATAAAATAAATAAATACAAAAAAATTTAAAAAACAACACATCCTGGGGACGGGGCCCATGGCGTCATATGACGCTGCACGTGCAGGGCGTTGGGTGACGTCACACGCCTGTTGGGGGGCACAATTTTTTCATTCTTGCCTTGGTCACAAAATGAACTAGCTTGGACTCTGCCTCTATCTGTGGTGAAACTATAAATTCCATCATGCATCTGCCCCCAGGAGTCATGTCTGTGGCTGTCAGAGTCTTGCAATGGCTCATGGGATTTGTAGTTGCACCACAGCTGGAGGACCAAAGGTTGCCCACCCCTGTGGAAAATGGTAGAACCTGGAGATGGCACAATCACCAAAAATAATTCTTAGCTGGAAGATACAAGGTGGCGGCAATCACGATGTCAGTGGAACATTCTGCTGACATAGTGATTGCTTGCATCTAAAATTACCTTCCCAGGGTGTCAGAGATGCTAGGTACACCATATTATTTATTCTTATATTTAAATGTTCTACAATGTAGTGATCACTAGGGATGCACCGATACCACTTTTTTTAAGACCGAGTGCGAGTACCGATACTTATAAAAAAGTACTCACAGATACCAATTACCGATACTTTTTCTTAAAGGGACAAGTCACATTTTTTCTAAAGCAATACAAACTAATGCTTTAAGGTCACTTTCTTAATATTATGATCCATGAGATGACGAGGGAGCATGACACCGGCTTCCCGGCCAATCAGAATGCCGGGCGCTGCGTCATTACACGGTGCCCAGCTTCCGGATTTGCTAGCTTCCTGACCAATCGGGAAGCCGGGCAGCGCGTCATTGCACGCTACCCGGCTTCCTGATTGGCGGAGAAGTCGGCTCCATGCTCTCTCATCACAAGTGACGAAAGAGCATGGAGCCGTTTCCTGGCCAATCAGGAAACCGGGCAGCGTGTAATGATGCGCTGCCCGGCTTCCTGATACAGGAAGTACTCGTGCTAGGTATCGGAGCATTTGGGCGAGTACGAGTACTCACCCAAATACTCGGTATCGGCTCCGATACTAGTATCGGTGCATCCCTAGTGATCACCCTAAAGTACCACAAATTGAAGGTATAATTATTTTTAGCAGGGGTTCCTTAAGACCTGAAAAATATTTCAAGGGTTTCTCCGGGGCAGAAGGTTGAGAAGGACTACTCTATATTATTACCTGTTGCTCCTCCATCAGCAGCTACATAAAAGGTTGGGTGATGACGGGAGGAGAAGAGGAGCTGGGCCAGCAAAGAGAGCAATAAGACACTCCCAAAAGAGGTGAAGGCTAGGGTGTGCAGAGGGAGGGGGCTGTGCTAGGGAAATGACACTTCCAAAAAAAGCTACATTTGCTAGTAAGTTCCGAGGAACATTGCAAGTAAGTAAAAAAAGTAATTAGTGGAAAGGTACTTGCTAGTTTTTAAAGCTGAGTATAGGCTTAGTATGGCTGCAGAGGCGGCTTTGGGCCTTTTGCAGTGTGTCCAAAAACAGGAAATGTTTGCTACATTCCAAAGCAAGCATATGTTTCTAGATGGTCACCTAGGGGCTCGTAGGTGTAACACAGTCATTTAACTTCAGCTACCCTCATGAGCAAAGCCCCAATTAAAGTCCCAGTGATGTCATATTTTTTAAGTGCAAACTATGCAACAGTGAAGGCAGATGGCTCAGTCAACCCAAAACATTGTTTGGCAGATCGAGTTAAACCAGTTGACAGTTTCTTCTATCCCATGAGGACTCTGTTGGTGAGATATCTGTGCCGAGTCTCAGGAGATATCTGTGCCGAGTCTCAGGTCTGCACTCTGTAATTCTCTGGACTACAAATCCCAGAGACGTCAAGCTTATCTCAAGGATGAGCCCAGCTGTAAAGCATGGCAAAACTTTAATTTCTATTAGTTGTCTGTTCTTGCAGTAAACTTCAAGGAAACTGACCCAGTAGCATTAAAAGTACTTTACTTGGCGAAAATGCTGCATGTACAAACTTAGTTACAGGAAAAGCAAACAAATACATAAACAAGACTGGCTGCTACAAACATTCACATGCACCCACTACACTATCTTCTAGTACATGTATAATTTCTAGGAGGGGAAACACTGAAAGTGTACTTAGCTTAGGCTGCAGCCTCCAATAAATTCCGTGATGAGCAGGACTTGGCCTAGGAAGAATGGCTTCTCATTGCAGTATCCTGGTCTTGAAGCAAGTCCTCTCGTCTTGTGAAGCGCCCTCGTACTGTCCCCTCCTGTGAAGCCCTGGTCTTGTGAAGTGCTGGGCTGGTGAACTGCTGTGTTACCTTTCAGCTACTGGCTTTTTATTGAGAAAACTGGCCTAAAACAATGGAATCGACGCCCCCTTTCTAAAATGCAATACAATGCATTTCACGTACCCACCTCTAGGTGGCAGCGTTGTACCATAAATTGCCATCAGTAGTCAAGATTTGATTTGAGTCTTGTCCAGGCTAGGCGTGACTATTTACGATCACCATCCCATTGTGATACAAATCAATACAGGACAAGCTACACCATTGTGTAAAACCAGTTTGGCCTGTATTGTATGCCATTTCCATTGTATGAACCAAGTTTCTATCAACAAACAAACAAAACCTCCGTCTCTCTTGCAAATCTATGTGTCTGAAAAAGTCCACTAAGATATATCGCAACACACACTCACAGATGAAGTTCCTTCCTGGTGCTCCCATCCAGGTTCTAACCTCACGCCTTGTGGGTAACACCTCCAGAAAGCCTGTGCGGGGGAGGGAGAAGCAGCACAAGGCGCTAATCAGTTGTGCTGCAGTACAATAAACCATGTTGATAGTTGGAGAGAGCAGAATGACAGAGAGATGAGCTCATCGGTCTGCTGCTTCTCCTTTTACTGTCCAATCACAGGCTGGAGGAGGGACAAGACCTGTATGTTTTGCTGAACTGCTGCAGAAAAAAAACAGGTCTCCTTCCTTGCCAGACAGGACTAGGCCGTGTGGCAGCGGGGTGTAAATCTCAGGACTGGATAGATAGAACCACAAATCCTTTGGCAGGTAAAACAGCTCATCTTTGTATTTAGCTTTGTGTCTGCAGTCGCCCTCTAGTGGATTCTTCAGGTATATACACAGAATCCACATATGTCAGGGACCCAGAATCTTGGCTGACCATCCATCCAACCTTGACAAGGGTGTGGCTACCAATCAGTTGAATGTTTATCAGATGCGCCCCCTTGCCTGTCAAAGATGGTTAGTGAAGCGTGGTCACTGGCCTGTTGAATATTTGTTCCAGTATAAAATAGTTCACCAAGCATATTTTACGCCGGCTAGACTTGCTGTCATGCGACCTGCAGTGTTGTCTAAATGCTGGAGATGCCCTTATGAGCCCGCTGGCCTGTTACATGTGCTGTGGTCTTGTCCTGAGCTACTGGACTATTGGAGGGGGTGGTTGTGGAGGTATCGGGTGTGCCCGTCCCTGTAGAGCCAGGGGTGTGTTTCCTGGATTGGTCTAGTTGATGGACTGGCTCCTTCTGTGGTGTCCCGTACCCTCCTTACCTACCTACTATTCTATGCTAGGAAGCTCATTTTTGAATTGGAGGAAGCCGGTGGCACCTACATTGGGGGCTTGGACGTCACTGATCAATGCTTCCTTACCATTCCATAAAGCAGCTTATGCTAGTAGAGGTTGTCCCTTGAAATGTGAAAAAATATGGTTATCGTTGCTCCAGTCTGATCGTACGGTAGTTGCCTAATTGTATATACTTTGAGTATCTGCCCCTAAGGTCTCTGCACACCACAGGTACCTAGCCTCTACTCCTTGCTCATGACAGAGCTTCACAGTGTGGGAATCTCAGTCCTGATCCTAAAGGTAGCTGCTCAGATTTATATTTCATATATGTATACTGCATAGATATCTACTCAGATAGAGTATGTTGGACTCATATGGACATTATCTGCGCCTGTGTGTTGGGGGGAGGATTGTTGACCGGAATGTGTTGGGAATAATTTGGGGTGTAATGGCTTTCAATTTTCTCCTTTGGGATTGGCTCACCCTGCACCCTGAATAATTGTACCTCTTAACTTGTACTGTACAGTTACGACACTATGTTAGTGTATTGTTTTGGTATATTGTAAAAGGAATAAAAAGATTTTTCAAACAAAAAAAGTCACATTATTGTGAAATAGCAGAAACCATGAAGATCAGTTTATACTGAAACACTTTCAGATGCCATTTTGGAAACAAAGCCAGTGGTGATGGCAGGAAGCCAATTGAAGGGTGAACACTGGCCTAACTTTTAATATGGTGGCTGGTAGTGGGGGAGACAGCTACTCTTCAAAAAGTCAATCTTTATTCGTATCAAGTCAGGAGGTATCTGGTGGCATGACGAGGGTCTCTCGGGGAAGGGCCCGAACTAGGAAAGGGTGGCACCTCAAATTGACACCGAAGACTCCCAGGAAGTCAGGCAGAACACCCGGCGAGGGCGGGGAGAAGGAGAAATCCCTCAGGAGGTGAGAGAGGAAATAAAATATCTCCATACGGGCCAACGATTCACCAATACAGAGCCGAGCGCCCATACTGAACGGCAGGAGGGAGCGCGAGGTGGGGTTGCCTTCTGAATGGGACAGGAATCGATCTGAAAATAAAAAAGGTAACAGAATATCAGAATAATAACAAAGACAGAAGGAGGTGCAGTGACACAGAATTGGCAGAACCACATGTTTTGAAAGTGTTGTCACCCTTGTTAAGGAGACCCTGTCACCAGGCCAATTGTTTTTAACATAAATCTTCCATAAGATTATACATGCGTGTGCATTTCATGTAGTTTATGCATGTTATTTACCTGTAAAAGTTGTCCTTGTGTAGTCCTGACACGGCTGCTGGTCATTTTGGATGTAATGTCAGCAGCCCCCATAGACTCAGGGCTGTCACTCAATAGCAGGGGTCCCCAAACTTTCTAAACAATGGATCAGTTAATTGTCCTGAAGAGTTCAAGGGGGACAGATTGTCACCAGTGGGAGTAAATGCCCCAGGCCCAATGGTCAGTGGAAGTATAATATGCCCCGGCGCCTGTGGTTAGTGGTGAGAGCGATAGCGCACCATCGTTGGTGTCAGGCAAATAAATACCCCTTTATTGGGGTCTGTGGGAGAAAAGGTGCCCCATTGTTGGTGTCAGTGAAAGGAATAGTGTCCCTTTGTTGTTGTTAGTGGGAGGAATAGTGTCCCTTTGTTGGTGTTAGTGGGAGGAATAGTGTCCCTTTGTTGGTGTTAGTGGGAGGAATAGTGTCCCTTTGTTGGTGTTAGTGGGAGGAATTGGGCCACATTGTCGTTGCTGTCAGTGGGAGGAACAGTAACCCATCATTGGTGTCAGTAGGAGGGATAGCGCCACATTGTTGGTGTCATTGTGCCCTCTCTTTAATGTCAGGTAGGGAAAATGTGCCCCATCATTGGTGTCAACGGGAAAAATATATATTATTTTAAATTATGCCACACATTGGTGTCATTGGGAGGAATAGTGTGCCAAGGAAGATGCAAGCAAAGGGCCACATCCAGCCCCCAGGCGGCAGCATGGAGAGAACAGCTCTATTATTTTCTCCTTTGCTCTTTTGAGTTTGTGTGAACAATAAATGGTGACGGGCATACATACCGGGGCAAAACTGTTCAGGATTCTCCCAGATGGTTTTATCATGATGAGCAGCAAAGATATTCGGAATGAGAGTAGTCCCTTTGGGAATAGTGTAACCTGCCACACTGAACAGAATGAGATGGTGTTAGAGTCAAAAAAATTAGACATACATAAAAATTAGATATAGACACACACACAGTATATTAATGTGTAAAAGGGAATTCGAATGGGATGTGTTTTCAGTAAGCCTGTTATAAATCTGGTCAATATGAAGGGAGTAGGGATGCACCGATACCGATACTAGTATCGGTGCCGATGCAGAGTATTTGGTCGCGTACTCGTACTCGCCCAAATGCTCCGATGCCTAGCCTGATACTTCCTGTATCAGGAAGCCTGGCAGCGCGTCATTACACGCTGCCCGGCTTCCTGATTGGCCGGGAAGCCGGCTCCATGCGACGAGGGAGCATGGAGCTGGCTTCTCGGCCAATCATGAAGCCAGACAGCGTGTAATGACTCGGTGCCTGGCTTCCTGATTGGCCACCTCAATGCGAGGGAGCATGGAGCCGGCTTCCCAGCCAATCAGGAAGCCGGGCAGCGTGTAATGACTCGGTGCCCGGCTTCCTGATTGGCCACCTCAATGCGAGGGAGCATGGAGACGGCTTTGGAGCACATTTAGAGAGGGAGGTCACCTTCACTGAAACCCCTTTGTGAAAATGATCATTGGATCCAGATATGTGGGAAGCTGAAGTTAAAAGCAAATCACAACATTTCCTGTCATGTGTGTTCCCTTCTTCCTCCTGAGCCATCCCTATTGATCCACCAATTAAATGCGTTTTGTAGGAAGCTCTTCAGTGGACGAGGACGGATAGTCCAATCTTTTGGGGGGCCTTTTTTCTGAACGCGCTGTTGGCAGGGGTCTCCTCAGGTGTCTCCGGAAGCATCTCTAAAGTATTGGAAGAGTGAGAGCGCCACAACGATTGATTGAGTGCAGCAAATTTATTTTAAAATAAAAAATGAACTAAAATTAGAAATCCAACATGTTTCATGGGGCACCCTGAATCGGGCTTCATCTGGGCTTGTGTGCTTGTACTGAAATCACATCTGTATTGGACTGCAGTTGTGTAGAGAGAAAGGATTGCACAAGTTGAGGCTCACAACAGGAAAGAAGAGTTTAAAATCCATTCTCTCTACACAACTGCAGTCCAGATCGGATATCAATATTGGCATAAAAGCCCTAATGAAGGGGGAGTTGTGACAAGCCCTGATGAAGGGGGAGTTGTGACATGTTGGATTCTACTTTTAGATTGTATTATTTTAAAAAAAACAAAAAACATGCTGGACTTGTATTCTTGTGGCACTCTCGCTCTGCCAATACTCTATTGGTCAGTGATGCTGTCCAGCAAATTAAAGGGTCAGTAGGAAGATGTGGGAGCATGGGGAAGGGCTATCATTTGCCTATAATTTGTGACCGCCAAAATAAAGGTGTTATGAATAAAGTGTATGTATAGAGCAGGGGAGGGGAAAACCCCTGCAGGGTCATTTTTTGCTGTCTGTGTACCACTGGGGAAATTTCCCTTCACTTCCTGCCACAGATATGCAACAGGAAGTTAGAGGAAATCACCTAAAGTTAAGGAAAGCCCTCTCTTTTACTGTTGCCCCCAGAACAGGTGTCCCCATTGGAAGATTTCCCCTTACCTATTGTTCTGGGGACAGCTCTAAAATTTTCCCTGACTTTCTTCCTCGGAAACAATGGTCAACAATACAAATTAAGGGATTAATCTCCCCAATGGGGACAGAGATAGGTAATAAAAACTTGACACAGGGTTTAACCCTTCCATAGTCTATACAAAAAAAAGAAAAAGGTTTTGCCTAGAGATATACTTAAATAGGATTTACCTATAAAAGCCTCTCTTGTGTAGACATCCAAAAGCCCTGAAACTGATGCTGGGTGCCACCATTTTGGATGTGATGCCAGCAGCCCCAGAATCAGAACTTTTTACTTGATTTGGTAAAAGAGAACAGTACACAACTTTTTGAGGAAGCCCAGTATGGTTGGAAACTACCGACCTGCCAGGACATCACTGTCATTTCTCACCTGGTGTCCCTGGTGGCAGAATGTGGTATTGCAAGGGGAACCGTCGGCCTCATTCTAAGGATCTCTGAGGTGGTGGCGCTGAGATATGGTAAGCTGTTACGCTCTGCGTATGCGGGGTATCGGTCAGGCCCCACTGCTTCTATGATCTCTTTGTGAATTTTCTCCTGAGCCTGTAAGTGAAGAGAGTCCATTCAGCACAAGTCTAACCAATGGCATCATCGCTGGATGGAGTATAACTGATACAAACCAACATTTCAGTGCCGTTTCCCCGAACACAGTTACCCCACCTACAACCCATTTCAGACCCGTCCAGTGACTGGGTGATCCTGCCCAAACCCCACCGACTTACCAGAGTGGCCCATCCAAGCCCCGCCTCTTTTGCAGGGACCACCCACTTGCGGACCCCCAGCACCATAATGAATGCTTTACTGAGTTTGTGCAGCAACTCAAATAAGGGTGACAGTGTGATCCCGGGACACGGCATCATCGGGACTGTCCCAGCAAATCCAATAAAGTCAAGTGTTTGAGCTGCAAAATATCTAATCCCCATGGTGACGGCATGTATAAGTTATCTCTCTACCATGGTGTTTGTATATTTTCTGCGGGTCAAACACCTGACTGTCTCTGGGCATCAAAGGCAACCACCACGTACGTTCCATTTGCCAGAATTTGACCAAGTATCATCCTCTTGCACCCCTGCTGTACAGTGAAGCTCTGATTGGGATCGGTTTGTCAGGGTATTTCTATATAAAATTACAAAAACTGATGAACTATGACTTGTACAGAAACCAAATCAAACTTTTCTGTGCAAGGGTCCAGAAGTCTGTGCTGGACAGATAAGTTAATCAACCAAAATAGCCTATTGTGTACAAATTAAGCAAGACACAAACAATTCCCTTGAGAAACCAGCTATTGTACTAACCAACTAAATTCAAAGAGATAAACATTGCAAATGAAGTCTAAGATTTGAGTAACCATGGAATCACAATTGACAATGCTGAAAGACCTTTAAGACTTCAAGGTCAGTAAATAAAAGAAATTAAACAAGAAAGACCCGGATTAAGGATATCTTTGCCCCATATGAAAAAACACTGTCTATTAAATCTAAGTATAATTCAGACACCACCCTATAATTAATATTTCACCAAGATTTGATACCACTCAATCACAACAGGTTGAAGCAGCAGTTTGCTTAGAGTTCCGCTTTAAATAAAAAGGAAGAAATACAACATCAGCAACATTTGAAGGACTTATAGACAAACTCCACAGGGGAACTTTTTACATTTTTGTGTCAATGTGGGAAAATGGGGGACATGAGCGTGATTTCATATGGGATATCTCTCATATAAAAGATATGTCTACTAAATTAGCAACAGTTCATGGACTGCATTTTGTGGGTCTCACCTCAGGGTAATGGAGAAGGAAGGCCACGGTCCAGGTAAGTATGGAGGCCGTGGTTTCTGTCCCTCCAATGAGTAGATCTACCGAAGCCATGTGAAGGTGTTCTTCTGTCAGCTGGGAGGCGTCACCGTCATCCACCTTGCACTTCTGTTTTAGAAAGTGGATCATTTCATCCAAAATGTCTTCCTGGGACTCTTCTGTGGGGGGATCACACTGATGGGGAGACGGACAGGTTACCACATTGGTGGAGTTTGTTACATGGAGATGAAACTTGTACAGGATTCATATTCCTTGCACACCTTATGTTTCTCCATGTGACTCTTCACAAAGCTGTTTCTTGTCTCTACAGCCTGCAAGAGATTGTTTAAGGCTCCATTTGGGAGTTTCTGATGAGGAGGAAAAAATATAAATAAATTTTTTACATATTCTCCGGAAAGCGCCTTCCAAAGTCACCCTGTAGGAAAAGAAAGAGATATTCAACTATTTCCTATCTGTAGCACAGGGACCGACTCATAGCTCCCTTCTGTCTGTGTCACCCTGCAGGAGGAGGGACCGACTCATAGCTCCCTTCTGTCTGTGTCCCCCTGCAGGAGGAGGGACCGACTCATAGCTCCCTTCTGTCTGGGCCACCCTGCAGGAGGAAGGGCAGACTCATAGCTCCCTTCTGTATGTGTCACCCTAGAGGAGGATGACAGACTCATAGCTCCCTTCTGTCTGTGTCACCCTGCAGAAGGAGGGACAGACTCATAGCTCTCTTCTGTCTGTGTCACCTTGCAGGAGGAGGACAGACTTATAACTCCCTTCTGTCTGTGCCACCCTGCAGGAGGAGGACAGACCCATAGCTCCCTTCTGTCTGTCACCCTGCAGGAGGAGGGACAGACCCACAGCTCCCTTCTGTCTATGTCACCCTGCAGGAGGAGGGACAGACTCAAAACTCCCTTCTGTCTGTGTCACCCTGCAGGAGTATGAAAAGACTTCTGTCTGGGCCACCCTGCAGGAGGAAGGGCAGACTCATAGCTCCCTTATGTATGTGTCACCCTAGAGGAGGATGACAGACTCATAGCTCCCTTCTGTCTGTGTCACCCTGCAGGAGTATGAAAAGACTTATAGCTCCCTTCTGTCTGTGTCACACTGCAGGAGGAGGGACAGACCGATAGCTCTCTTCTGTCTGGGTCACCCTGCAGGAGGAGGACAGACTCATGGTTCCCTTCTTTCTGTGTTACCCTACAGGAGGCAGGACAGGCCGATAGCTCTCTTCTGTCTGTGCCACCCTGCAGGAGGAGGACAGACTCATAAAATGCATCTTGTTCATGTCTATCTTATATAGCTGTATTTATCTCTCACCCTGAGAATTGGGACAATGTCCAACACATTGACAGCTGGAGCCTCAAATAGTTTCACAATGTTAGATACACATTTATGGATTTCCTGAAACGCGGGGTCTGAGAGCTCATACTGAAAGAGAAGAAAGCAAGAAATGAATAGTCACACCTGCTATGCATGTAACATAAAATAAAATTCACCTTCTATAACACATCAGAATTCTATTTTTTATCTATTACTAATGTTGAGTTGAGTCGTTGTCAGGTACCAAGTCAAAGTCTTTGTAGAAAAATGACAACACTTTCTACTACCAAAGCTGCATATTATGGGGTCCACAATCCTGGAACATACAGGAACACATACAAGATTGACGATTTGATTCTTTAAATGTTCTTATATTTAGTATGTTTTAAAGCCTCTTCATTGCTGCCTATATACAGATAAGTTAGAGCGGAGGCCTCCTTTAAAGTATTTTCAGGAAGAGAAAAGATCACACAATCACCAGTGAAAGATTGACCTTTTTAATGGCACTCCTCTATTTCCCCATGATTATCTTTTACTTGGGGCTGCTATCAAGAGTCATTACTGGCTAACACTCCCCCGTCCCCAGCAAAGGAAGCAGTTCACCCTCTGCAAATTAAACTTACACTTGTTCCAAAAGTCAACGCTGCGATCACCCTACACGTGCGCAAGGAGAACTCTTTAGCTACGTCCACTGGATCCCCATGTCGCTGGTGGAAGTCCTGGAGGCAAAGAAAAATGACAGTCAGTTGATATCCCAAGCCTATGACTCGCACTCATTGCTCTATAACATATTTTCCCCCGCTCTATAGTGTCTTCCTACCACAAGAACTCAGTTCACACAAAAGGGATATTTCACTCTTAGGTGGGGTTTGGTGGGCCCTGGCTTCTTTCAAGCCGTACATACTCCATCAGGGAGATTTCCAACCATAATTTCTCGACTCTGTTTCTATCCAACTGGGACTTCTTAGCCACCTTTACGTATTCCAGCTACCAAAGATATGGGAACCTTAGGGCTGGGGGGCAAAGACACCCATAGGGCCCCCCACCGTAGTGAGTCATTTCTGCAAGATAAAAAAGTGTAGCATGCAAAGCGTGCCATGGTCCCTCATTGATTGGTGGGTATGGTAAAAAGTGGGTCTTCTTTAAAGGACATGGTTTATTGTAATGTACTTTTTCACATCTTGCACGGTCATCTTCCTTCTCATCCCTTTCAGTTCTTGGCATTTGGTCACCTGGTATCTTAAATGGAAGTTGGCGATGGAAGACTTCCCTCTGCCAGATGCTGTGATTTCAGGTCCGAACTGGAAGCAGATAGTTTTAGCCAGTATATGTGGGCCCTGCTCTGATCAATGTCTGAGTGGTGAGGTATCTCCACTCAGGGCCAACAGCTCAACATAGCTTTCTAATAGTGGCCAATAGGGCTGATGCTTTCTTGCCCCTAGCACAGCCTTCCTGTGGAACTTTTGTATTATTTGCCCTCATCCATGACCCCGTTGGGGATTTTTTTTCCTGTCCCTGTCCCTGTCCCTGTGACACACATACTAAAACTGGAGGTGTAGACTTCACCAGGACAGGAAGACACAGGCGCAATAAAAATATTGTCAGTTTTTACTCTTCATCTCAAAAAATGAATTTTTGCTTTTGTCACCATTGGGGAGATTTCCCATCACTTACAGTCTTGACAGGAATTCAGTAGAAATCTTCCCAACTGGCAATAAAAACATGACCTAAACCTCTCCTGCTCGATCCAAAGTAAGCATTACTGGCTGGAGTTGGGCTTTAAAAGTGGCCATAAACTAGAATTCTGGCTCCTGGACTGTCTCATTGTTCCAAAGCATCAAGATCACTTGAAGAGGTTCAGCATCATCCAAGATACTTGGATGGCAAAAGGTGGCAGCTTCCATCTAAGGCTTCCTAGATAATTGCAAATATACTTGAAGAACAGCGCTAGCATTCGCTCGCCACAAACCATCACCTGACACAGCATCCTGGCCTCCTCTTCCAGCAGATTGTCCAGGCCCCGGCGAACTCTTTTCTGTAGGGCCAGGTGCGTGAGACGTCTCTGTACCTTCCAGACGGCGGTGTAGTCCCCCAGCGACAAATCCTTCCCGCCATAAGATATCAGGTCACCTGAATCACAGACAGGACACATAGTGTATTGTATGTATGGCGTCAGCAGCAGCAGCCAGGAGCTCAGCTACTTCCAACATCTGGACCATGTGGGATTTTTAGTTTACTTGTAGACCAATGCAGCTCCGAGTTATTAATTTTGCCACTCCTCAGCACCTCAGCAAGGTGAAAAGAGAGGAAGCCCTGGGTAAGGCGAGTTGTCACTCTCTTTCTCCACCCAATGTGACAACCTCCCTAGTGGTACCCTTTTCCCATCCTCGGGCTCCCATAGAAGCCACATGGGCTGCTATAACTATAGTTATGCCACTTCCCCAGAGAGAGACATTTGGCTAGAGAGAAGATATAGGGTGTCAAGTGAGTAAACCCTGAAAGTTACCATTAAGTGATCTTTAGATTGAAGAACCGTGGAGCTGATAAGGGCACAGAGGTTAGTCAGGTTTAGATACCACTACCCGGAACCCCATGCCACCAAATATTATTTTCTGAAGATGTCTTTGTTTACCGGAACTGTGCTTGGCTAAACAGTCAGGTGACAGAAGCAAGCTTATATAATAAATGTACCTACCAATGTAGCTTTTGGGTCGTCCAGCAAAATCGGCCCAGTTCTTGACGAGAGCTTCGCGGATTAACTCTGCACTGTTCAACACAACAATATCTGTTTAGAGAAAAGAACAAAACAGTCACGAAGGGTGCATTAAAAGATACTGTATGTAGATGCCATTATCTGAGCAGTTTAGGGCCCTTTCACACCATATGTCTTAGGATGTGCTGGGCAGCCTTGACCAACACAGTCCTAACACATGGTCAAGCTGAAAATGTTCTCAGCCTGAAAAATAAAACTAATGCAACCACCACATGGTAAAATGCTTTTTAAAGGAAAACTGAATTTAAAAAAACATAACCCTATGAATATCTCCCAACACTTTGCATGTTATATATACCCCGACCCCCCCTACATACCTGAGATCTTTTAGCAACCCGTACTTGGAGGTGCAGCCTATGCCAGGTCAGATGTTGCTCCCAGCTCACTCTAGGTTGGTGAGGCCATGAGTTAATAATAGGCGCATACTTTTTTCCGTGCCCTATACTGCATGGCTGATCTGAGGGATTTAGAGGGGGTATACATAACATGAGGAGGGCTGGGGGATTAGGCTTAAGTATTCTGAAAACACTGTTATCATTTAAACCTTTAACTCTTGTAGAGGTGTTACATAGTATTAGCCAGCATTAGCCATCATGTGCTATTTTTTACTATGGATTATGGGCTGTACTCAGTACTGCTCACATGCACCGCAAAAAAATGCTAGCACGGTGGTCAACCTTTGATATGGGGCCAGTAAAAAAACTTCTTACACTTAACCAACTAATTGAATAAGCTTCAAAAGTTACAAATTCAATCCCAAACTAAGTGCAATAATTGGCAAGATTTACACAAACCCTTGCATGCCTACCTTGTCCCCAGAAGCTCAGTCGGAAAATGGGGCCGTATTTCTGGGAAAGTTGCAGGAAGTGGCGAGGTAGATCTGAGCGTCCTAGATCAAACATATTACCCAGGAACGGTAGAGAAGTGGGACCCGGGGGGTACTTTCTGCGAGTCTGAGGTGATCCTCGGATTCTCCATGGTGAACATCCTAAGTACAGACAGATCAGGAGGAGGAGAGGAGGCAGCAGCAGCAACAGGACCATAGTGACAAATAGAAACTGAGGATTGATGGAGTATTTGTAGAGGAGGGATGGGTATAACCTTGGGAAGACTGAGAACTGCAGAAACAAAGGGAGGAGTTTTGATGACTGACAGATGAGTGCTGATGGAACACAGCTCAAAGTTAGAGAGAGACATATGACTACAGGACCATGAAAGGATTAACAATATAGTTACACGATTCACTTTGTAATGTCCTTTTAATGACTGGTTATTAGGAGTGGGATAGAACTTATGGAAATTCAATATAGAAATACAGGTTTATTTTTAGTTTTTGACCATAGATACCCTCTAGGCCCTTGGTTCTCAATTGGTGGGTCGTGACCCAAAAATGGGTCGCAACACCGTGTTCAGTGGGTCACTGCACGCCTTCCACTGTAGTAGGTGAGAAGGTACCCTGCCTCCCCCTAGCGCAGCACTTAGTTCTCCCGCCAAGCAGCCATGCCAAATATGCTGCCCGGCACCGAGGGTCAGCTTGAGGTGGGATGGGAGTATGGCCGTGAGGGAGCTCTATCCATATGTGCATTGCTTACAGCTCCCTCGCGTGTCCTGTAGAGGTGCCTGGGCCGCAGTGACGTCACATTCTTGCTCCCGCCACCTCTACAGGTTGCGCAAGAGATCTGTACAAGCAATGCACAATTGGATGGAGCTACGTCACAGCAGAGCAGCCCACACTGAACCCAGGCTGAGGATTCACTCCAGTTCTTGTAAGGTAGTGGGACTGGGTGGATCTTAAAAAATATAAAGAAAAATAAAAATATTTTTGGAGTGTGTATGTGTGTGTGTGAGAGAATGTCTGTGGTTGTGTGTGTCTGTCAGTGTTTCTGAGGGACCGTTCACACTAGTACAGTGCGTTAATCTCATAGTATTGTGCGATTCACGCACTGTACCAAGCAATCGCTGCTACTGTGAATTCTGGTGTGGGAGGTGTGTTGCGTTGCCATTCATTTGAATGGTACCCCAAATGCACCTCCCACCCACAATTCGCATGGTACCCTAATGCCGTGTGTTCCATTGCAGTGCAGACATTACAGACTTGGGTCGCGACTTAATGACCGAGGACAAATGTGGGTCCTGAGGTTACACAGGTTGAGAACCACTGCATTAGGACAACCAAATGTCAACCAGTTAGGGTTTAGATCTGGTATATCCAAGGAGCCGTTGTCTAAAAGAACACAAACTTTCATCAATCAATCACAGATAATTTATCCTATGTTGATGGGTTCTTAATCTCTGATCTATCCCTAATAAGAGTATCCATCTTCCTTCTTTTTCTCCATATCTTTTATACAAATACAAGTCACTGTAAATTTAAAGTGTCAGTCCGCCCAAATGTGATGGAGCCTGGCAAGTTGAGTGAGCCCCTGGCTTCTTACATCTCTTGCATATTCCAACTGTGAGATCTCTCTTCAATAATTCCAGACTGTTCCTGTCCATCTGAGGTTGTTGGGCGTCCCCATCACACTTTTGGTGTTCCTCACGTTACACTCTCCATAATAAAAAAAAAATGCTTAAATCCGGCAAGGTTGAGGGGAGTCCTGTTTAATGGACACAACAGGTATACAAACCTTATCAATAGGATCCCCAACAGACCTCCCCAGCATTTACCATTTCCTGAAATATTAGTTTAGGGTGGACTGACCCTTTAATGAACGTAGGTGTGCCAGGCATATATGCTCATTGAGTTACTGATGCGGCTGCAAAAACAGCCAGTGAATAGTTCGTTCAGAAACAAAACAACGCTAGTTTAAAAGCACGGACTGCGAAGAGGGGACCCTGACCTTCTCACACAATATCTTTCCATCTGATAGATGAGGGAGCAGTGTGACAGGAGGGCCTTGCCATCAATAACACTTTCATTTCCAAAATAAGTCAAGGAGAGATGGGGCAACAGATAGCAGCACCACAGAGGAATGAAATAGCTAATGACATTTTTTTTCCCCCCATACATATCTTGTAGAACATATACACGGCATGTACATTCTAGCAAACACAACATCACAACATGTTCTGCATGCAGTTTTTACATTTTGTTTCTGTGTTTGTGTCAGTGTCCTCCAGGTTGAGCAGTTTCCAGTCACAATCCAAAAACTTACCATTAGGTTATTTGGCTTCCACTCAGTGTGGCCCTACTGCAGGGTCAGTTAGGTCCCCAAAAGCCCTGAGGCATGCTTGAGCACTTAGGTCAGCCATTCTCAACCGAGGTTCTGTGGAACCATAGGGTTCCTCCAGCGGTTCTAGGGGTTCCTTGGGCTGTGACTAACTGACCTCCCATCTGAAGGTGCCTGCATAGTTCTGGGTCCAATGACACCAATGATCATTCTAGCAGTCTATATGGGGGGCATTCTTCCCACTAACCCCTGTTTAATCCGTTTTAGCTGGGGCTCTCTGAGACGTGAAAATTATTTCAAGGGTTCCTGTGGGTAAAATGGTTGAGAAAGGCTGACTTAAACTAAGGCGTTGAGGGGCTTGGAGCATACCAGCACAGTGGCTTAGTGGTTAGTGCATCTGCCCTGCAGCACTGGGGTACTTGGTTTGAATCCCAGCAAGCACTACTTGTATGTTCTCCCAGGGCTTGTGTGGGTTTTCTCTGTGTACTCCAGCTTTCTCACATACACCAAAGAAATGCTGATAGGTAAATTGGCCGTAGTATGCATGTTAGAAAGGGACCTTAGATTGTATGTTCCTAAAGGTAGGGACTGATGTGAACAAACATCATTAAATTACCAGTGTTATATAAGTGCCCATAATAAATAAAAAGTGGGTTAGCATATTCTTTTAAGCCTTACCTATTTGGTCTATTTTCCTGATTCATTTTTTCACTATAGCCATCTTTCAAATTACAAACTAATAGGGTGGCAGAGATAATTCTGGGTGTATAAGGGACAGGGCCCCCTAGGGGTTACACATACATTATGTCCCACATATGTGGCGGACCTAAAGAACAAAGGGCCCTGGTGCAAGATTTTACCAAGCTGTAGAGGGACTACAAATCCCAGCTATACATCATACAGCAATGCAGATCAGCACCAGCTGTAGAGGACTACAAATCCCAGCAATACATTATACAGCAATGCAGAAAGACATCAGCTATACAGGACTACAAATTTAATCAATGCATTATACAGCAATTCAGAATAGTATAATAATTTAGTACACTCTGTGCTGCCACTCTGCTCCGGGGTGCTTCCTGATATTTCATTCTCAGCAGAGGCAGATGCAGAGGGTCTCACCAGGGCAGCATGTCTTCTCTAATGGGGGGGGCCAGATCTCAGTGGGACCCTGGTGTAGCCGCACCAGTAGTAGGCCACCCCTGTTCCACATACACTCTCCATAGCCGCATTGAGTCCTGGGAATTGGGGGTGTTGAAGAGCATTGAGGGTATATGAGCATTAGATGCCAGTGCTTTTTGGAATGCCCCTACCTCCTTTTTGTAACTTTTATATGTAGAGCATGCAGGGGTGTCTGTAGGGAATAATTGGATACACTGGCATGTGTTAGGGAAAAATCTGGGGTGATCTGCTCTACCACTCATGTCTAGGCAAGACTTTCAGTTCTTCTCTGATGGTTGATGTACACCACTGCCATGGCATTGCCTGCCTTAATACAGATTTGATTGGTGGAAACCACCTAACACACCCAAGCATCTGAGATGAAAGCTCTCCAAGACTCCTCAAGGGTTAATATCTCCACAGATGAGGGGGCACACCTTTATACAGAGAAAGGTATGTCTGGAGGTTTGGTTGACTTTTAGCAGCAGCCTTTGCGTGTAGACTGGGAGCAAAGCTTTGGAGGTCTGGACATGGCATAACGAATAGGACTTTACACTGCCAGCAGGGGAAGAAACTTTCCAGTCTGTGCCTGAGGCTTCTTCCACTAAGATCAATGCTCTTGCCACCAGTAGCATCCTTGATAATGGCATCAAGAGTTAGTCAGAAGAGATGTCCCTCGAAGGTCATTTGGATAAAAATTCTCCTTACATGCAGGTTCACCAGTCCAAAGTGTTCTATGCATGTGTATTGACAGAAGACCCATGCGAGAGATGAAATGGGAAACTTCCAGGGGAATGTCACAACTGAACAATAAAGCTTCAGCCATTTGCTCCACACCTTCTGTAAACAGGGCATCAACCTTAGCAGTGGCAACCAGTCAACAAAGACTTTGTCACATGCATCCTCCATCAGTTTGGTGGGTACTTTAAGGTGGGACACAGATGGATCCACAGTTGCAGTTTACCACTTTTGTAGAAAAACCTCCTCAAACGGGTACAAGGTTATGTGTGCAGATTTTCTGTGGTCAGATGGAAAAAGTGCCACAGATTCCTCCATCTACGCTAAACTGTGTGGATGGAGAAATCTCCCGCTGGGCCAAGCTTCAGTATCTTGCTAGTCGGTCCCACTGGCTCTCACAACACCTGAACAATGCCTGCATCCAATCAGATTGTTCAGGTATTTTGACAGCCAGCGGAGCCAACTAGCAAGATACTGAAGCTTGGCCCAGTGGGAGATTCCTCCATCCACACAGTTTAGCGTAGCTGGAGGAATCTGTTGCACTTTTCCCATCTGACCATAGAAAATCTGCAGATACTCATATAGATTATCGCCAACTTTAAGCTATTCAGAGTCAGTCTCTGCAGCTGATGGTTCAGAAGCCACTAAAGCTGTGGGTGAAATCAGAAAATCTGCAGTGGAAGGTGCAGGAGCAAGTTTGTGGCTTTTGTGGTCAGGGTCATCAAATAACTGTGATTTGGGCCATAAAATCTAGTATGACTGTAGTAAAGACCTCCGGAGAAAGTGCAGAGTAACCAACCACACCCTTGACACTGTATACTGGGACAAAGGGAGCAGAGCACATAGCACTCCACCCAACTGATGTCAGTGCAAAGTCCCACAGCATTAACCCCTTCCTTGGAGAAAAATGGTGGGAAACAGGCCACACTGGATAGCTGCAAATCAAAGAGTCAAACTCTAGCAGCGATGTGGAGAGCAGTCTTTTTCCACAGCAGAGCGGAAGAAAAGATGTGCATCATCCTAGGACCTTGCAATAAACTGAGGCATGCAAGTAGTGGGAGGGGTTAACCTGGGCTATCCTATAGATTTGGTTGTTTGGCAATACCCAATTCTCCTGTAGTTAAACCATAAGGCTAAAGCTGAACTCCAACCTTCCCACCCCCACACACTTGTAGCAAGTCCTCGCCTGTGTTAAAACGGATTATTCTCAGTTCCCTGGATTCTTGCATCTCTACAAAATAATCATTTGAAGCTGCAGCAGTTATATTGAGCCCACCTTGTACGGGCAACAAAACACAAATGTGTGCGTGCTGTTTTAACCCGTGATTAAGGATCAAGCGAGAATCTCCTGCAAGTCCTCAACTGAACTCACAAAGTGACACTAAACCCAGGAATTAAACCTTAAAAATACATTCAAGTACCTCAGCTATTAACAAAAATGTATCTTATTTGTGTATCACTCGGCTGTAGATCCTCCAATCATCTCTGAATTGGTGCTGACACTGTCCTTCCTTCTGGAGGGTGGCTACTATTGTTCCCCATGGTCCCTGTGTGTGTTGTAAAGTAGTCACCCCTCCAAAATCACTCCTGTGATGGACTACAATCTCAATACATATTGATAAACTAAACATGAGATTGTAGTCCATTACAGGAGTGAGCTTGGAGCGGTGACTACTTTACAACACACACAGCGACCATGGGGAACAATAGTAGCCACCCTCCAGAAGGAAGGACAGTGTCAGCACCAATTCAGAGATGATTGGAGGATCTACAGCCGAGTGATACACAAATAAGATACATTTTTGTTAATAGCTGAGGTACTTGAATGTATTTTTAAGATTGAATTCCTGAGTTTAGTATCACTTTATCCCCCTTTGTTGTTCTCCCCTGCCATTCCACTGGACGTGAGAGTCACACTCTGTGTAAAAAAATAATGTGATCTTCAACCTCAGCTGACAGTGTCTGGGACTGGCAACTAGCTGCTCAGGCCTGTGGACTGCATCCTGGCAGGAAGTCACATGCTAGCCCCCCCCTGGTATTTAATCCTGGCTTATTGGAGAAGCAGGAACACATTTTGGGGAAGTGGACCTTACAATGACAATCCCTTTAACACCATCACTGATGAAGAGCCAAGGATTAAAGTGACACATATATCATTTAAAATCATGAGAATATATATATTTTTTTAAAGTTTTATTTTCAATTTTACAAAATATAAAACAGTAATCGCAGTAAAAACTTCAGGAAACAAGCAGAACCAGGGCTACAAATCCAACACATATAGCCATAACATATAATCCATTCCACATATAACTGTGCAACAAACACAAGCTCCCAATATGGAAATATTTCATATAAAAGCCTTCATTAAAATAGTCAGAATCATTCTATAAAAAATAGGAAAACTAAAACTGATCCCTGACTGAGTGCAATGGAATGATCCACACATGTGTTGTGAGTGAAGTCCCCTTCAGCAATGGCTCAAGTCGGGGCAACAGCCCACAGTTTGAAAGTTCTGTAGGTCGAGACCAATCCAAGCCTGCCCAGCCACTGAAAACCTTTAGTACTATAAAAAGGTGGCCAGAGACTGTAGACAGCTATAGACACAAATAATTGGCCTGCTGCACATATGTCTTGCACGGGTATAATTCCTGAGTTCAGTGTTGTATTGCTTCAGAGTTCAGGACCCTCCCCGGCTGGGTAAAGGTTATGGTCAATAAGAAAGGGCAAGGTTGTTTAAAAGGCCTTTACTGGGAGGCAAATGTGGTTTTCTGATCTGCTAAAGTAGAAAAAAAAACCTACTCTTTAACCTTTAAAATTCAAATGTAAAAAGTGGGAGACTTTTGAGGCCCTTGAGGTAAGAGAAGTGGCATTATCACAGTCGATCGTGCGACCCTCGAATCCGCTGAGCGAGCTGCATGTCCTGAACAAAGAGGGTGACCCTTTTGGCGTGCAGACAGCAGAGGTAAGAATCTTCAAAGAGTCGCACCAGAAAGGCTTCAGCTGCCTGTGCAAAATAAAAAAAACACACATAAGAGACAGTCAGATCTTCTCCATGGGTTGCTGATGTTAGCCCTGATTTCTGCAGCATTAGACTGAGTGCAGGATGACGTGGCGAGTCATGGATGCCCTGCACTCACAGGATGTCCTCAGTCTTCCTTCCAGGTTAAATGACACTGGGTGCAATTCAACCCTGAAAGACTCTGAACATCCAATGTCAGAAAGGAATCACTGCAGGGGTCAGCACAGGAGAGGTGGTGAGCATTGAGCCAGAGCTATTTTTTTTAAAGCCCATTTCCATCTTTGTGAAGGTATTTTTTTATGTCAAAACATATGCCAGCAATATGCTGGGGCAGTGCTGGGGCACCATTACAAAAATGTTATTTAATAGAAAAATCTGTGTAAAGAGCTGTAAAAGTAGTTTGTGGAAGGAGCTTCCTGTGCTGGGACCAGTCACCCCAGAGCACACTGTGTATGTTCTAGGTGACTGGTCCCAATACTTCCTGCTTTCGGGCAGAACTGATATCACCACAACGCACTCTCTGCTTTCAGAAATCCCCGATATTGAACCTGACTGGTCTTTCCCTGACCCATTTTAATGACTAGTATATTAACTGGCTATAAATCATAGGGCTCTTAGATCTGCGGGGCGTGTGCAGGAAAAGAGGTTGAAAGTTTAAAGAGAATGAGGTTATAACTAGGAGGTGCACCGAAATCTAATTTAAGAGCGAAACAGAAAATAAAACATTTGTAAGGCTGAATCCGAAAATATTTTTTTTCTAACCCCTTTAATTTTTTTTTTATCCTTTGGCTGTCGCAGGAGACCAAGCAGGCGGTCCGGGGAGCAGAGCTCAGCCTCCTGTGACACGGCCGACAGCTGACTCCTCCCCCGCTGGTTCGGCCTCTTGTGACAGCTGTCTCCTCCCTGCACCGCTCTCCATCCTAAGTTGCTTGTCACAGGAGGCCGAGCGTAGCGGTGCGGGAGGAGAGCTCGACCGATGGCGGTACTCTCCTTCCTGCCCCGCTCGGCCTCCCGAAAGTTTCTGTCCCCCAACGCTGCTGTGTCAGAGGGGGACACAGAGCAGTGCAGAGCGAGGAGGAGGTGAACCATTTTAGTCCGTTATGTTTCGGTGGCTGAAATTTCGGTGCATCCCTAGTTCTGATACTTCCATACTCTAGCCAAAACCAAAAAGAAAATCTGTCTTTAGATACACTTCAATAAAGTTTTCTGCTGCCTATGACAAAATACTGACCTCCTGTAATGCCATGATTGCCATACTCTGCCACATGTATGGCACGCCACAAGCAAACTCCATGCAGACTTCTCTCACCTGCACAAGCATAAAAACAAATATAAATTATACAAAAAAAAAAAAGGAAATAAAAAAATATATAATAATAATTCACTCTGCCCACTCCACTCATTCCTGGCTGATGTCCAGATACCGTCCCAAAAGGAACCCTCTTGCTCCTCACACAACTTGCTCCTTGCCCCACCCTCACGCCATCACATCCAGGACTCTCCCGATCTTAGGAATTCCCTTCCACATGCCGCTCAGCAGTCTTTTAACGCTCGCAATCGTCAAACCATTGCTGAGCTCCTGAAAATTCTATGTACCTAGCTGGTATTCTGAGCTATTGGCTACAATACTTAAAAAAAAAATCTATGTATTTTTAAAGATATTGGAAAAGACTTTGAGGGGAATTTATCAAAACTGGAGCAGCTGTGCAGGACAACCAATCAGTTTCCTTCAGTTTCAAGTCTCAACTGAACAAACTGAAGAGAGAAGCTGATTGGAACTGACTATAGCAGGGGTAGGCAAACTCCAGCCGAGGTAAAGCTAGAAATCCCGTCGTTCATCTGCCTCGGAGTCATGCCTGTGGTTGTCAGAGTCTTGCAATGCTTCATGGGATTTGTAGTGCCGCCATTGCCTACCCCTGCTTTATAGTATTCCACTTCGCTCTTCCTCTGACTGCTGCATCAAAAGGTAGATGAGGGGCGGAGCAGCTGGGCCAGCACCAAGAGTAATGAGATACCCACAGAAGCGGAGAGGGCTATGGCATGCAAGAGGGCTATGGCAGGAGGCTGTTTGTTTTTAATTAACTTTCCTGAAGTAGTGAATCACTTGCCCCTCCCTTTTAGATTGTAAGCCCTCAGGGACAGGACCCTCCTTACCATCTTGTCTTGAATTGTATTGTGATTGCAATGTCTTCCTTATATTGTAAAGTGCTGTGCAAACCGTTGGCGCTATATACATCCTGTATCATAAATAAATAATAATAATTTTCTAGCTAGTTAAAGTAGAACTATGGGGTCAGTGTTTTTCCCCATAGTTCTCCTAAGGGTCACGGGAGGACACATAACTAGCGTCCTCCAGTCACCCTAAGCTTAGTATATCACGAGCTACAGCTCGCCGTATACTGAGACGCCGCAGCCGGGATGGATCCCGACATCACTGTCGATTTTCACCCAGCTGCGTGATTGACAGCTGGCTCTGCCTATCTAGAGGCAGAGCCAGCTGTACCCGCCCCCTCCCCCATCCGTTTCGCCAGTCAGCGCTGGAGGATCGGACAGGGAGGGGCGGGAAATCCCTGAAGGGAGCCGTGAGTGAGTCACCGCTCTCTGCAGGGATAGATCGAGAAGTGAGCGAAACGTCTTCAAGAAAAATACAGCAAGTCCAGTTGCCTTGACTTATTTTTTTTACAGATATCCGATGACCTGGATGAATGAGAACCTTCACAGACTCTCTTGGTGATATCTCTGCACTGAGTTACGGGGAGAGCAAACCTGCAGTGCCAATTTTGAGGGGTTCACAACATTGCCGCTGGGTTTATTTAACTAAAGTGCATGTAACCTTTCCTTGTATTAGTTTTGGACAGAGGCGGCAGGGGATAGAACCTCCGGGTAGAATGTATTGCCGTGTGTCTCTATTGGGGAGAGTCGCTGTCTTCATTTGTCCTAGTGACCATCACTCCAGAAGTCCAGCGGTGCAAATCTGCTCCAGATTTTGATAAATTCCCTCCAATGTGTAGGACCCACCTAATTTGTATCGCCCTTTACACAGCCAATAAACCATCAGCGATACACTCACCAGTCTGGCGAAGGGGGCTTTTCTTATTAACAGATCTGTTGAATTTTGATATTTTCTGATCTCCATGAGCGCTCGTTTTCCTGGCCGATAACGACGCACAGGTCTGCGGGGTGGGACTTGTCGCCTCCTGCTTGGCGCCGGTGCTGTGTCGTAAAATGTTCATCATTATTTTTTTAGGCTACATTCACACTATGTGTGATTAGATGCGTTTATAATGGTTTCTAAATGCATATACACATGCATCTAACGATTTCCAATGGATCTATTCACACCTTGTGCTTAGATGTTTTCTCACCTGCAGCGAGTTTAGCTGTGTTTAGAAAAACTAGACGTCAGATGTCTTCAGGAATTTTGTTTGAACTTCTAAACGCAAGATGCGTTTATTTGCTGAAATCTCTTTGGCTACTTCAATGGACTGTTTTCAGTGAACCGCAGATGCATGCAAAAGCATATGCATGTAAACGGACATCATTTTAAGTGTGAATGGAGCCTTAAAAGTAGTATTAAACTTTTTTCAAGAATGAATTTAGATCAAACAAACATACATTTCCCAGCAAAGTATTTCTGTACATTTTTGCCAAAGCACTTACAGTCATCATGGATCCAACTCTCTCAGCTTGAATTCCCTGAACTTCCTGTCCAGCACAAGATCACAAGGGACAGCACAGTCTGCAGCAGCCGTCCCCCTCCTAGCATGGAAAAGGGAAATGTGTGTGTGTGTGTGGGGGGGGGGGGGGGGGGGCAGGGAAGTGTCTTGCAGTGTCTGTGTATTTGTGGAGACACAACAGCTTACTAGCACACACAAGGGTGGCTCCTTAGGATCCTGCAAGGGAAAGGGACCACCCAAAAACAGGATATCAGGGGACCAGCTGATTCTGCAGGAAGCTAAAACTTTTAAACATCAAGGAGCAGCTTCCATTGTAAGTGATTTAATAGCATTTTGACCTTAATATCACTTTACATTGTATTCCAATCTAAACAATAAACTTATTTATTTGGGTCTAATAAATAGATAATCAAAAGCATTTGTTACATCTGTGCTAACAAGTAAAAAAAAAAAAAAATCAGTTCTGTGGACATTCCTGTGTTATCTCTAGAAGTCCAGTTAGACCTCCCAGTTCTTAGCATGGACTACAAAGTGATTAGTGCTTATGTTGTACAGAGTGGGAGTGGTGGAGCAGTTTAGCAATAAATTAGGGTTTGTGCTTAACGAAGTGTAACCCTTACCTGCTACCGAACACTGCACAGAAGCTCAGTCTTTGCAAGCAGCAACGACAGCCAGCGACAAGTCCCGGCTGTCATTAAAAGCCTTGGTAAATGCAGCAGGGGGAATGCAAGTAGAGTGAGATGGGCAGGCATGCCATGTACGACCTGTGCACCTTAAAGAGGTTATTTTGTGCATATGTACCGTGCCTAATGTCAGTAACTGAATTAAGTGGACCAAAACTCAAAAGTAAATAATTGCTGCCTTATAGGGAATGCCTAGTAATGCTATTTGTGCCTAAATGACTCCTGAAAAATAGTAGTACCCTTCCTGACATGTGACGGTGCCTTGGCACAGACTCCTAGCTGTATCCAGCTCAGAAGAGGCAACTCCAAGGGCATTATCCAAAAAAGGAAAATACTCACCTCTCCAATTCCACCAGACTGCAGATCAATACAGACATTGGGCGCAGGCTGCAGTGTGCTCCCACTTGTCAAATATCTCTCCAATCAAATACAAACTTAAATGGGTTCTAAAGCCTCCGATTTCTTTGCCTATATCTACTGCTATCAAGCAGTAGATATAGGCAAAAAGTAAAACAAAAACAAAAAACGCGTTAACAGCGGTTTAAACTTACCTAGTTATCGCTGCGCGCTCCCGGGCCGAGAATCCGGAACGGTTCGTGCGGCCGCAAAGCATCTTGGGGACGGACGCATGCGCAGTTCGGATTCTCGGCCGGGAGACGAGCAGAGACGCAAGGTAAGTCTATGGACGCGTGTACCCGCATGCAGAAACCGCTGGATCGGAAGTGCCTGCAAGCAGAGAGGAGTCAGCGCTGGATCGGAGAGCTGCCGCACCGCTGGAGGGACAGATGAAAACATCAGGAAAGAAGAACAAGATCGGAATAAGAGACATAATTTAAGGTAAGTGCTAACATTAACATTGGGGGGAGGGAAAAATGTTTTTGACTTTAATGTCACTTTAAGCCCTCATTCACACGAGTAACAGCCGGCCCGTACAGATCCGTGCTGCGTCCGAGCAGAGACACCCGCACCTGTACGGATGTGCAGCTCTCCCCGGGTCTCACCCACAGATACTCACCCTCCCCTGGTCTCACCCACAGATACTCACCCTCCCCGGGTCTCACCCACTGACACTCACCCTCCCCAGGTTCCCCTGCTATTCCATTCCTTTGTCAGTACCCCGAGTCCTAACACTGTGAAAGCTCCCACAAAAAATGTATATCTCATTCTTACTTGGGGATGGTGGAGGTGGTGCCACTCTCTTAGGAAGTGTTGACTTGCGGCGAGATGACGAGGGTCTGTCAACTGGTCTCATTCTGGCTTTACTTGATAAGCAAGACCCTACAAAGACAGGGAAGGAGACAAAGTTAGAGGGTAACCTTATGTGGGTTAGTTTTATACTGTTGCATTACTGTTTTTTATACTGTTGCATTATCTTTGTGTGTGTGGTACATACATACACAAACACGATTAATTGTAAAGGATTCCAGAGCACTATGGGACAGCTAAACAGAAAACATAAATGCAGCTTGTTTTAAAAAGGAGCGTTACCCAGATCTTTGAATAGACAAATACACCTTTAGAAATGTTGAGTAATGGCAATCTACATAGTTCCATAGTTAGGTTGAAAAGAGACACAAGTCCATCGAGTTTAACCAATCTACAATCACACACTTCTAGATAATTGCTGGCTTTTTATTCTTTGCATACCTTATTTTTCCCCCAGTCTTCTGACAGTGGCCATGTTTACTAAGGGCAGATTAATATATTTCCTTTTACTTCCTGGAACTCATGTGACTAGGACATGTGACCATGCACATAATCTCAGGGGAGGAAAATTTCTTTCCCTGAGATCTCATGAGATTACAGATGAGATTTCCCAGCAATGATCTGGGATGCAACGTTTGGGCACATTACATCACTAATGCCCAAGAGGACCAGGAAGTGGAAAAATAATAATTGTAAGTAAAATAAATATATGTTTAACTAAAGAATTTAAGATTTAATATTTACATGCAGAGTTAAAAAAAAAACAACTAATTTACTTATTTACCAATGTCCTCCTAGGACACAAACTCACATGCAGTGTCACACACCTGCTCAAAGTATTGGGAAGAGTTCATTTTGCCCTCCCAATAGTTCTCCTTTAAACAAACATGTTTTAGAGACACGTACAGTAGTTAGAAGAGACAAAATCTGCAACTGTCCCAAATTGTCACCACGCAGCATAAATGAACAGCACACACTGAACTAGTTAGCGCAGCGACTAATTTATAATAACCAGAGCGCCATCAATCACATTTTAATAAGTGCCGGATGAAAGAGATCCGAGTGACTACGCAGCTCCTCTCCGATAAATGTATCCCATATTGTCCTTCCTCACCCAACTCCCGAGGGCAGGAAACCCCTTCCACCCGTCACCCTGCAAATCTGAAGATGGATATAATGAACAACAGCAGGAAGGAGCTGAACTTGTTTGATTAGAGAGAATTGTAATGCCACGAAGTACCGCGCTGCCCTACACGGTTTTATTCTTTTAATATAACTTGCTCACAAAGGAATTAGATGTGCACCAAAATTAACATTTTTAAACCGAAAATAACAATAAAAAAATTAAAAATAATCAGGCCGAAACCAAAACTAATTTTTTCCCCAAATCTTTTTACATTTAAATTTTTTTTTTAGTTATACACTTTGTAATTTTTTAATAATTGTATCTATTTCTATTAAATATTTTCATTTTTTAACTTTACTCTAGTGGCTTCTGAGAAATATTGGGGGTCTAAACAGATCCCTGGTATTTCCCTTTTAAAACAGGAAAAGACAAAACCTCTACACCGAGTGCTCCTGGTGATTCAAAACTTGTGGATATAGTACGAGTTACTATGTACACAATCATAATTGAACAGGAAGTGATGTAGAGCACTTCCTATTTATTCATAACTGGTACATAGTATCTCATTCTGTGCCCAGTTATTTACAAGCAGTCAGGGATAGCTGACTGCTTTAACCGCTCTCCATCCTGACTCGCTGTCACAGGAGGGTAAGACGGCCGTGCGGGGAGAAGAGCTAGGTCTATTCTGACAGCTGACTCCACCCCCTCACCACCGACTCCTGTCTCCACCCCCACACCGCTGTCCCTCCTGATTTGTCACAGGAGGCGGGGGGATGGTTCAGGAGGAGAGCCCGGGCTCCTGTGACATCTCGGCTTACATCGCTCTCCTCCCCCTCACCGTTCAGCCTCCTGTGACAGTTTCTCTCCTCCCCGCTGGACGCTGCGCTGTGTCAGAGGGGACATAGAGCAGTGTCGGCGGGGACATAGAGCAGCGCCCAGCGGGGAGGAGAGAAACTAGGCGTGCACCGCTATTTCGGACAAAAGATAGCACTTTCTGCATTTTGCCAAAACTGCCATTTTCGGACTAAATATCGGTGCATCCCTAAAAGAAATAACATAAGCAGTTAATAACATTAAATGTTTAAAATAAAAGCCAAAACTTTTTTTTTATTGGATAGCCTTAGGAAAGATTAAACCCATGAGGTCTTTTTTTTTTGCCATCTGTGTCTCATTCAAGAGATTTCCTTTCACTTCCTCTCTTGAAGACACAAGAATGGAGAGGAAATCCCTCCAAAGTAGGTGAAATGCACTCAATTATTCCAGGCAACATTAAAAGATTTCCCCTTTGTTCCTATTCTGGTTACAACAAAGCTGAAATGTAATAATAGCATAACATAATAATAACAAGCTAGGGTAACACACATGTGATGCCAAGACTCGATGAATGAAAGAACAGAGTCCCAATGAATAAAAGAGGCAGGCCAAGGACAGTCAGGCTGGGTGAAAAGGACTAGAGTAGGGGTGGGCAAACTCCGCCCCTCCAGCTGTGGTGAAACTACAAATCCCATGACGCATCTGTCTCTGGGAGTCCTGCCTGCGGCTGTGAACATTTTGCAATGTAATGTATTTCCACAACAGCTGGAGGGCCAGTTTTCATACCCCAGGCCTAGATAATGCTGGGCATCCTCCAGCCAGTAAACGAGGAGGGCTCTATCTGAAATGAGGGGTGAGCAGTGTCCCGCCCCAGCAAAGGTATCATGTAGGAAGAGCGTCACTGAAAAGGGTTACCACTAAAGACTAGGGATGGCCCCATAGTAGTATAGTTGCCGATACCGAGTATTTGGGTGAGTACTCGCCCATATACTCCAATACTGGAACTTACGGGCAGAGGAAGATTTCCTCTGACCGGCAGTGCCGCGAGGGAACATGGAGCCAGCTTTCCGGCCAATCAGGAAGCTGGGCTGCAGGTAATGACCCATCTCCCCGATTGGCCGGCTCCATGCTGATTGGCATATGGGACAGCTAAACAGAAAACATAAATGCAGCTTGTTTTAAAAAGGAGCGTTACCCAGATCTTTGAATAGACAAATACACCTTTAGAAATGTTGAGTAATGGCAATCTACATAGTTCCATAGTTAGGTTGAAAAGAGACACAAGTCCATCGAGTTTAACCAATCTACAATCACACACTTCTAGATAATTGCTGGCTTTTTATTCTTTGCATACCTTATTTTTCCCCCAGTCTTCTGACAGTGGCCATGTTTACTAAGGGCAGATTAATATATTTCCTTTTACTTCCTGGAACTCATGTGACTAGGACATGTGACCATGCACATAATCTCAGGGGAGGAAAATTTCTTTCCCTGAGATCTCATGAGATTACAGATGAGATTTCCCAGCAATGATCTGGGATGCAACGTTTGGGCACATTACATCACTAATGCCCAAGAGGACCAGGAAGTGGAAAAATAATAATTGTAAGTAAAATAAATATATGTTTAACTAAAGAATTTAAGATTTAATATTTACATGCAGAGTTAAAAAAAAAACAACTAATTTACTTATTTACCAATGTCCTCCTAGGACACAAACTCACATGCAGTGTCACACACCTGCTCAAAGTATTGGGAAGAGTTCATTTTGCCCTCCCAATAGTTCTCCTTTAAACAAACATGTTTTAGAGACACGTACAGTAGTTAGAAGAGACAAAATCTGCAACTGTCCCAAATTGTCACCACGCAGCATAAATGAACAGCACACACTGAACTAGTTAGCGCAGCGACTAATTTATAATAACCAGAGCGCCATCAATCACATTTTAATAAGTGCCGGATGAAAGAGATCCGAGTGACTACGCAGCTCCTCTCCGATAAATGTATCCCATATTGTCCTTCCTCACCCAACTCCCGAGGGCAGGAAACCCCTTCCACCCGTCACCCTGCAAATCTGAAGATGGATATAATGAACAACAGCAGGAAGGAGCTGAACTTGTTTGATTAGAGAGAATTGTAATGCCACGAAGTACCGCGCTGCCCTACACGGTTTTATTCTTTTAATATAACTTGCTCACAAAGGAATTAGATGTGCACCAAAATTAACATTTTTAAACCGAAAATAACAATAAAAAAATTAAAAATAATCAGGCCGAAACCAAAACTAATTTTTTCCCCAAATCTTTTTACATTTAAATTTTTTTTTTAGTTATACACTTTGTAATTTTTTAATAATTGTATCTATTTCTATTAAATATTTTCATTTTTTAACTTTACTCTAGTGGCTTCTGAGAAATATTGGGGGTCTAAACAGATCCCTGGTATTTCCCTTTTAAAACAGGAAAAGACAAAACCTCTACACCGAGTGCTCCTGGTGATTCAAAACTTGTGGATATAGTACGAGTTACTATGTACACAATCATAATTGAACAGGAAGTGATGTAGAGCACTTCCTATTTATTCATAACTGGTACATAGTATCTCATTCTGTGCCCAGTTATTTACAAGCAGTCAGGGATAGCTGACTGCTTTAACCGCTCTCCATCCTGACTCGCTGTCACAGGAGGGTAAGACGGCCGTGCGGGGAGAAGAGCTAGGTCTATTCTGACAGCTGACTCCACCCCCTCACCACCGACTCCTGTCTCCACCCCCACACCGCTGTCCCTCCTGATTTGTCACAGGAGGCGGGGGGATGGTTCAGGAGGAGAGCCCGGGCTCCTGTGACATCTCGGCTTACATCGCTCTCCTCCCCCTCACCGTTCAGCCTCCTGTGACAGTTTCTCTCCTCCCCGCTGGACGCTGCGCTGTGTCAGAGGGGACATAGAGCAGTGTCGGCGGGGACATAGAGCAGCGCCCAGCGGGGAGGAGAGAAACTAGGCGTGCACCGCTATTTCGGACAAAAGATAGCACTTTCTGCATTTTGCCAAAACTGCCATTTTCGGACTAAATATCGGTGCATCCCTAAAAGAAATAACATAAGCAGTTAATAACATTAAATGTTTAAAATAAAAGCCAAAACTTTTTTTTTATTGGATAGCCTTAGGAAAGATTAAACCCATGAGGTCTTTTTTTTTTGCCATCTGTGTCTCATTCAAGAGATTTCCTTTCACTTCCTCTCTTGAAGACACAAGAATGGAGAGGAAATCCCTCCAAAGTAGGTGAAATGCACTCAATTATTCCAGGCAACATTAAAAGATTTCCCCTTTGTTCCTATTCTGGTTACAACAAAGCTGAAATGTAATAATAGCATAACATAATAATAACAAGCTAGGGTAACACACATGTGATGCCAAGACTCGATGAATGAAAGAACAGAGTCCCAATGAATAAAAGAGGCAGGCCAAGGACAGTCAGGCTGGGTGAAAAGGACTAGAGTAGGGGTGGGCAAACTCCGCCCCTCCAGCTGTGGTGAAACTACAAATCCCATGACGCATCTGTCTCTGGGAGTCCTGCCTGCGGCTGTGAACATTTTGCAATGTAATGTATTTCCACAACAGCTGGAGGGCCAGTTTTCATACCCCAGG
Source organism: Nanorana parkeri (assembly GCF_000935625.1). NCBI lineage: Eukaryota > Metazoa > Chordata > Amphibia > Anura > Dicroglossidae > Nanorana > Nanorana parkeri. The sequence continues at coordinate 755,897 of NW_017306483.1, forward strand.
CCTAGATAATGCTGGGCATCCTCCAGCCAGTAAACGAGGAGGGCTCTATCTGAAATGAGGGGTGAGCAGTGTCCCGCCCCAGCAAAGGTATCATGTAGGAAGAGCGTCACTGAAAAGGGTTACCACTAAAGACTAGGGATGGCCCCATAGTAGTATAGTTGCCGATACCGAGTATTTGGGTGAGTACTCGCCCATATACTCCAATACTGGAACTTACGGGCAGAGGAAGATTTCCTCTGACCGGCAGTGCCGCGAGGGAACATGGAGCCAGCTTTCCGGCCAATCAGGAAGCTGGGCTGCAGGTAATGACCCATCTCCCCGATTGGCCGGCTCCATGCTGATTGGCCAGGAAGCCTGCTTTTTTGGATGTACTTTTGATTGCTTTGTAGCTCTTAGTTTACATTGGTGCGGGGTATTTATTGGTTGGGTGGGCTCTATCTGACTTACTGCAGCTTCTAATGCGCATTGTGAGAAGCTCGTAGTGTGCAGTGAAATCAGAGGAAGCCATTTCAGTCCAGGAGGAGCCGCTACAACTCTGCAAGACTGAAGGGAAGGCCAGAGGTCAGCTTTAAAATGTTGGATTTTCCCTCACTTTCAGTTCTGGTCACCAGAACCAACAGGAAAGGGAGTCTCCCTAAAGTGGGCACAGCAATGAAAAGCTAACCAAGGGTCGGTGTGTGGAGCTTCGGGTGTCTAGTAAAGTTGAGGACCATGATAAGGTGTCACCTGGTGCGGGAGGTTTCTATCAAGCGTCTCTCCCGAGAACACGGACCGAAGTTCAGTTCTTATCTCCGGAAGACTGGAAATCTATGAAGGAAAGGGTCGAAATCAGTGCCGGGTCCAGAAAAGTCTTACTTGGTGTATCGTAAACCAGACATGTTTTCTGGGTATCAAATGCACATCCTGGGTGTCAAGTCAGCCAACGGACCAGATCTAAATTCCAATGGACCTGCAAGGATCTAATTTTTATTATCACAGGCCAAAAAACTTACCACTTTATTCTTTACCAAATCCTCCATAAAAGGAAGGCTTTTGGAAACCCCAAAGCTCATGGTTTGTAAAGTGCTTTGGCTGGAGTCACTTGCAAATTTAAAGGATGAGGCCTGGTTCACACCTGGGCGTTTTACAGCGCGTTCCTAGCTCTGTAAAACGCTCAACATGTGAAAACCAATGATTGCCTATGGGCATGGTTCCCACCTGGGCGTTTTACAGGGCGTAGGAACGCTTCTTTGGGGTGTATTTGCCGTGTGTATCAATTGGGATACAGCCAGGTAGCCCTAGTAAACGTGTTTTTACCGCGAATCGCGGTAAAAAACGCGCGGCACGAAACACGCATATTCGATACACCTAGGTGTGAACCCAGCCTAAGTGCACGTTAAAAACAAAGTCAGCTAAACCTTTCTGCCCCCCATCCCCTGATCTAACCTGACCCACCCTCCCCCTCCACAGATGCATACTTACCTCAACCCTCGGTTTCTCTGTTAGTTTGCATCCAGCCTATGTGACTGTGGGGCCGTAGGTGATCCAAGAAGCCCCTATAGAAGTCCATAGGGCTGTAATGCACAAGTGTGGCGGGGACAATAAGGACTTGTGGTGCTGGACGTAAACAAACAGCGAAACCACGGTCGTCAGGTCAAGGTAAGCATCTTTGGAGGGTTAGGTCAGGTGCACTTACCTTTAACATGGCACTGACCATATACAGGGGAATTTTCTAGCTTTCAATCATTAATGGATGCAGCCAGCAGCAGTCCATATATTTACATAGCAGTGACGGTGGTAGGTTGCGCTGATCGGTTCATTACATTTTTCAAGTCCTAAGCTACAGAACGCAAATACACGCCACAACGTATCTTTAGTAAAAGCATCTGGTGCTGACAAACAAAACCCAAACCCTGAAAATAAGTCTGCAGCAAATAGATTGCCCATTACCCACCTATGTACTTTCAGAGCAGCGACCGATATTACTAGTTTTTAAAATCTGAAGACAACAGCGACACCTGCTGGCTGAATAGTGTCACCGCGCTGTACAACACTTGTATCGTACATGACACCCCTCAATTATCTTTAGGCCCCGTTCACACTGAGCGATTCCCGCGATATCGCGGCTGTTTACCGCGCGATATCGCTCTCCAATGCACCTCAATGGGGCTCTGTCTGTAGCTGTTGCGGGTCGTGCGTCGCTACAGCAGGACCCTTTTTGGAGCGGATTTTGCCGCGATTCTAGCTTGCTCAATGCAAGCATTTGCTCGATATCGCGCGATTTGCGAATCGCTCAATGTGAATGGGGCCTTATACTGCGCTTCCTCTTGGTTCATACGTCACTAGAGGATGTACGAGCCTGCAGAAGGAACCACGGCATGCAGTGGGGGTGGGGTAGATTATCACACTCTGGGCAAAACTTTTATTAACCCTTGCGGTGGGTCTTTAACCCCTTGCTGATCGGGGTGTTAAACCCCCTCACCGTCCAGGCCATTTTTCAGTATTCAGCACTGCGCTACTTTGACATTTATTCCGTCATGCAACGCTGTACTGAAATGAATGTTAGACCATTTTTTTAAAACAGATAGAGCTTTCTTTTGCTGGTATTTAATCACCACGGGGGGGGGTGCTATTTTTTTTTACTCTATAAGAAAAAAAGTACCCTAAATTTTGACATTTCCCTATGAAATGTTAGGAAACATTTATTATCACCCCAATTTTTTGGTAAAATATAAGAGACGGGGTCACGTCACGTAAATAGACACCAAACATGTCAAGCTTTAAAAATTGCGTGCACCTGCGAAATCGCAGAAAACGACCAAACCCAAAACTGGCCATAGGCGACGCTTTACAAGCTTTTACGGCTCATCAGTTTAGTGTTATCAGTGACTGATGGCCCCAAAATTATTGCTCTCATTCCGAAGTTCGTAGAGATATGTAAAATGTGCGGCACAATAGGCGAAATTGTCGTTTTCGCACGCTGGCGCCTCTGAAGCATGTTTGCGTGTGTACGTGGGGACTTTACATTTTTTTTGTTATTTTACTTTTTTTTGTGACTATTTATTTTGAGCTTTTTTTTTTTATGCTTTCATTTTTTTAAAACTTTTTTTTTTCACTTAACTCTATTGCTATCACAAGAAATCCCCCAATGTGATAGCTAATTCATATGACAGGTCCTCTTTATGGAGACGTGTGCACTCCGGGCCAGGAGTGTCCTCCCAAGCGCGGAAGTTGTGGGTGGTAGTAGCCGAGATCAGCTAATTTGCGTGTCAGGGCTGTGCCGTCACATCTACGGACCAGGAGGCGGGGCTAGGAGGTTCTCGCTACGATCAGCCACTGTACCTTAAAGAACTATGGGGTCAGGGCTTTTCCCCATAGTTCTCCTGGGGGTTGCGGGAGAACGCAAACTAGCGTCCTCCCGCGAGCTACAGCTCGCGGTATACAGAGACGCCGCAGCCGAAATGGATCCCGACAATTATGTCTGGATCTAACCAGCTGCGGAATTAACAGCTGGCTCTGCCTATCCAGAGGCAGAGCCAGCTGTGCCCGCCCCTCCCCCATCCATTCCGCCAGTCAGCGCTGGAGGATCGGAGAGGGGGAATCCCTGCAGAGTGCCATGAGCAACAGTCACGGCTCTCTGCAGGGAGATGATCGAGAAGTGAGCGAGCGACGGTATGTGTTCGCTCACTTCCCAATCTATTGAGCCGACGTGCGAGTTTCATTGTCACAGGTCGGCTCGAACTATGAGGATGAGTGATTTTCACTCGCCTCATAGTTCTCCGAGGACGAGCGAAGAACGGCAATAGCCCGCGCCACATCTGGCCCTCGGCGCCCCTCCCTTGTCCACCGACCGTGACACCCACACTTACATTTTTTTTTTCCTTAAAAGAAAATTATAGCCAAAACTTTTTTGTCTTTATTTGGGGGGGTCGAATCACTTGAGTTCTCTTTTAGGACTAATAAATCCTTTTTTGCTCCCAGGCTCTTCCAGCACCATCTACATTGGGAACATACAAATTTAAAAGGGCAAGTCCACTTTCCTAGGTGAATTTGGAAAAAATAGAAGTACCCCTTCCAGTCTGGGCCCCAACACATTTTGTTTACCTTTGGGTAAACGCTCCTTCCCCTCCACCGATGCAGTATATGTATGCCGCACATGGAATCCGCCCTGCACTCTGGATTTTGAATTTCGATAGCAAATGGCGAGCACTCATTGGTCAGCACGGCCACCTGACTGGAGGAGGCCAGATTAAAGGGGGCAATTCCATTTTCCCAAAGACATCTATCCTCTCTGCCCTCTGATTGTACACCTCCTAGAATACCCCCCATCTACACCTTCTTCACATACACCGTTCATCCTCTACACACCGTGCAGTAGATGGCCGGGTCTCCGGAATGTAGAGCTCTCCCGTGTCCCACCTATGTCCGTGCACCGGCAAGCTCACACCGCTATGCCTCTTGTCAGCCTCTCACAAATCGAACCTCCCGCGCCGCGTTTGAGAAGAAACATCCGCCCCCTTGCGCGACCTCATCCAATCACAATGAAGGAGGCGTAGCTTAAGGGCAATTTGTTTTCTTCGCTTCAAATAACTTTATTGCGAGCGTTGTATCCGCACAGTGTGGCGGTGTCTCGTTGTGGTCATGCTCAGCCGGTGATGTGTCGAAAGTGCGAACTTATCGAGTTGTGGGACCGCATGACTTCCGGTTTCCTCAGAACTACGATGTTTGATCACAAAACATGTTGTGCACGAGCGCCATCCACGGCATTGCCCTATAGACATAGACCGCAGCAATAAAGTAATAAAATGATGTAGGATGACAGTAAGCCAGCACGTTCTTTATCTCCGGTGCCCCACTCAATATGGCCGCCGCTTGAGTGGGGCACCTGAGATAAAGAACGCGCTGGCTTAGTGTCATCCTACATCATTTTATTACTTTATTGCTGTGGTCTATGTCTATAGGGCAATGCCGTGGATGGCGCTCGTGCACAACATGTTTTGTCTAAAAACCTCGTAGTTGTGAGGAAACCGGAAGTAATGCGGTCCCACAACTCGATAAGTTCGTAGTTTTGATCGATCACCGGGCTCTTCGGTTGTCGGGTGCATGGGGAAGTCTCTGAACATTTCTTTAGAGCGCGACCTGCGCAGCCGCAAACCTGACCAGGTTGTACGGTACATTCAGATATCACACGTTTTGTCTTCTTTACTTTTAGAAATAAATACATTCCGGAAATGTTTATTTACATTGGATATTGACCATCAATAAAGGGGGGCCCCTCTACTGACCATCAATATAAGGGGGGCCCCTCTACTGACCATCAATATAAGGGGCCCTCTACTGACCATCACTATAAGGGGGGCCCCTCTACTGACCATCAATATAAGGGGGCCCTCTACTGACCATCAATATAAGGGGGCCTCTACTGACCATCAATATAAGGGGGGCCCTCTACTGACCATCAATATAAGGGCTCCTCTACTGACCATCAATATAAGGGGCCCTCTACTGACCATCACTATAAGGGACCCTTCTACTGATCATCAATATAAGGGGGCCCCTCTACTGATCATCAATATAAGGGGTCCTCTACTGACCATCAATATAAGGGACCCTTCTACTGATCATCAATATAAGGGGGCCTCTACTGACCATCAATATAAGGGCTCCTCTACTGATCATCAATATAAGGGGGCCTCTACTGACCATCAATATAAGGCAGGGCCCTCTACTGACCATCAATATAAGGGGGGGCCCTTTACTGACCATCAATATAAGGGGCCCTCTACTGACCATCACTATAAGGGGCCCTTCTACTGATCATCAATATAAGGGGTCCTCTACTGACCATCAATATAAGGGGTCCTCTACTGACCATCAATATAAGGGACACTCTACTGCCCATCAATACAAGGCAGGGCCCTCTACTGGCCATCAATATAAGGGGGCCCTCTACTGACCATCAATATAAGGGGGCCCTCTACTGACCATCAATATAAGGGGTCCTCTACTGACCATCAATATAAGGGACACTCTACTGACCATCAATACAAGGCAGGGCCCTCTACTGACCATCAATATAAGGGGGGGCTCTTACTGACCATCAATACAAGGCAGGGCCCTCTACTGACCATCAATATAAGGGGGGGCTCTTACTGACCATCAATATAAGGGGCCTCTACTGACCATCACTATAAGGAGGGCTCCTCTACTGACCATCAATAACCTCTACTGACCATCAATATAAGAGGGCCCTCTACTGACCATCAATATAAGGGGGCCCTCTACTGACCATCAATATAAAGGGGCCCTCTACTGACCATCAATATAAGGGGGCCCTCTACTGACCATCAATATAAGGGGGCCCTCTACTCACCATCAGTATAAGGGGGCCCTCTACTGACCATCAATATAAGGGGGCCCTCTACTGACCATCAATATAGGGGGCAGGGGAGTGTCCACCGCAAGGCAAAAAAGGCGTTTGCCTTGGGTGTCTCTTTCCAGGGGGCTGGCAGAAAGCACCACCCCCAAACTAGTGAGGCACAGGGCAGACTGGTCATCGGGCATACTGGGCACTTGGCCAGTGAGCAGAGGCAATTAGGCAGTGACGGGGGCCTAATCAGGGAAATTAGAGAGCTGCCCGGTGGAGGGGGGTAGGCCCAGTGAGATGCAGTCCGGCCAGGAGGTAGAGGAGAAGCAGCTTGCACACCCCAACACTATAGACCCTGCACTGCCCAAGACCATAGACCCTGCACAGCCCACCATAGACCCCACACAGCCCACAATGGACCCCACACAGCCCACAATGGACACCACACAGCCCACCTGAGACCCCGCACAACCACCTGAGATCCACCTCTGGAGACATCAAGTCGGCACCCCAGAACAACACAGAGTATGTAGCTTTATATTATTCTGCATTGCTGTTTAATGTATTGCTGGGATCTGTAGTCCTCTCTAGCTGATGGCAGTATTCTGCATTGCTGTATAATGTATTGCTGGGATCTGTAGTCCTCTCTGGCTGATGGCAGTATTCTGCATTGCTGTATAATGTATTGCTGGGATCCGTAGTCCTCTCTGGCTGATGGCAGTATTCTGCATTGCTGTATAATGTATTGCTGGGATTTGTAGTCCTCCCTAGCTGATGGCAGTATTCTGCATTGCTGTATAATGTATTGCTGGGATTTGTAGTCCTCCCTAGCTGATGGTATTATTCTGCCTTGCTGTATAATGTATTGCTGGGATTTGTAGTCCTCTCTAGCTGATGGCAGTATTCTGCATTGATGTATAATGTATTGCTGAGATTTGTAGTCCCTTTACAGCTCAGTGACAGAACTACCAGTGTTGCAGCAGTTACAGCCGCGTCTAGGCCCTACATTTAGTCCTGCTTGCCCGAAGCAGGGCTAAATGTAGAAGAAAAACACCTGCCCGGCGCACGGAACGGCATGTCCCTGGCGTCAGGCGATAGGGATTCCACACGCCTGCCCCTCTCCTCCATTGATCTTCTCTCTCCTCCAATGATTCATCTGAAGTCCAGAGTTTTCCCCTCTGGTATTTTTTTCTGCTGCTTGATATCCACAATCATGTGGCCAGTATCAGTGAGCCCACTACCTCTGGGCCTATGTCACCCTGGACCCGCCCCCAGCCTGTGAATGGACAGTGATAGGAGAAGCAGCACTGTGATGAACACATCTGTCTGTCACTCTGCTCTCTCCACCTATCAGAATGTTTCTTGTCAGCATAGACATAGACATAAACGGCTTGGCTCCTTGTGCTGCTTCTTCATCTTACCCTCCAGCAATGCTGTACAGGGACTGCAAGAGGTCAGATTCAGGAACTTACACTGCTTGTATTTAAGAAATGCATTTAATGTTGTACTAATGATTACAAAGCTGCGTTAACATCTTTTATATCTGCATAGAGTTCAGCTTTAAAGCCCAACCCCAGCCAATGTTTTTAGTTTTGGATAGCAGGGGGGAAGATGAGTTAACATTTCTGTCACATTTTGATACGTGTCTGTGACCCCAGTGGGAAGATTTTCCCTTTCTGTCTGTCCCAGGGATGCTTGTCCAAGAAACGGGGGGTGCCATTTTACCGGGACAGGAAAGCACAGTCAGCAATAAAAAAGATTGTCAAGATTCTAACCCCTCCCACTTTACCAATCTGTCTTTGTCTATATCCTGATTGGACAGATTTCCCATCACTTCCTGTTCTGACAGGAAGTGAGATTAAATCTCCCTAATAAAGGACACGGAGGCTGATAGAAGTCCTATATCCCATTCCTCGCTGTATCTATAAACAAATAGAAAGATTTGGCTGGGGTTGAGCTTTAATGTTTTATTGGCTGCTGGAATTTGCTAAAAATCGGGATTATGTTTAGAAATGATCCTTCTTTATTTGGCTTATTCAGTATCCATGACTTGAACGGTCTCCTCCACCAGCTCGTACTGAATTATGGTTTCTTTCAGCACAGGTGTGGTTCCCCGAGGATAGCGATATGACCGCAACCTGGAAAGACAGTAAGAGGTAAGATTACATCAGTGTGCCCTTCATTTACTCCGGTCTGGTTATAAATGAATGTATCATTGCTGCACCAGTCCTTTCTGTCACACTCATCTCATCTCCGATCCAGTGCTGGGTCTCCTGTCTGGTGTGAGGCTACTGGCAGTTCCAGGTTTTGCCCGGAATGCCAGCGCATGGATATACATCTAACAGGTATCTCCTTTAAGAGCTCGGTGAGGTGACCTGTCACTATGCCGAAATCCTAGCCCCTAAGCTCTCCAGGATTTACCTGTACCTTGTGTTTCAGACATCTCCATGCACTCTGAGTTCCAGTGTCTCTCCATGTCCCATGTCTTGTCTGTGCACTGCAACTGCACTCCTGTGTCTCCATTGACCTCTGCATCTCCAGGGACACCTGTGTCTCCTGCAAACCTATGCTCCTGTGTCTCCAGTGACTCCGGTGTCTCCATTGACCTCCGCATCTCCAGGGACACCTGTGCTCCTAAGTCTCCAGTGTCTCCAGTGACCCCTACGCTTCTTTGTCTCCGGAGTCTCTTGTGTCTCCAGTAACCCTACGCTCCTGTGTCTCCAGAAACTCCTGTGTCTCCTCCAAACTTATGCTCCTGTGTCTCCAATGACTCCTGTGTTTCCAGTAACCCTACACTCCCTTGTCTCCAGTAACCCTACACTCCCTTGTCTCCAGTAACCCTACGCTCCTGAGTCTCCAGTAACACCTGCGTCACCTGGGAACCCCTGCACGCCTGTGTTTTTAGTGACCCCAGCATCTTCAGTAACCCCTGCCCCCCTTTGTCTCCATTGACTCCTGGGGCTCCACTTACCCTACGCTCCTGTGTCTCCAGTACCCCTACACTCCTATATAGGGATGCACAGATACTTTTCGAGTACCAGTGCAGATACTTGGCATTTTCATGAGAACTACCAGGGTTGCAGCAGTTGCAGCTAGGACCTGGCTCTGGCGCCCCACCACTGTCCTGAAATCATTAGTCTGTATTGTTTTGGAAAAACTGTCACATGACAATAAACAAAAATGTATCAGTACTCGTACTTGTAAGTACTCGGCAAGTACCAGTACTCGTACTCGCAAAACTGGTATCTGTGCATCCCTTTATTTATATTTATAAAAACTAAATCGTACATTAAAACAGAGATGTACAAATCCCAGGAGCTCCGTGTGCTCCTTACACATGACAGCTGCCTCCTAATTTTTGAATTTTTCTCTAGTGTAGTCTTGGCGCTCAAAAGTATCGGTACATGTACTCGTACTTGTACCGAGTACTGTACGTGGTATCTGTGCAACCCTACTCCTATATCTCGGGAGACCCTTGTGTCTCCTGTAACTGTACGCTACTTTGTCTCCAGTAACTCTATGCTCTTGTGTCTCCCATAACCCTACGCACTCTTAAGTCTCCAGTGACCCTAGCATCACCTGAGAATCCCTGCACTCCTGTGTCCCCAGTGTGAACCCAGAGTCTCCAGTGACCCCAGCATCTCCTGTGTCACCCATGACCCCAGAACTCATTGTGACTTCCAGTGACCTCATAGCAACCTGTGACTTTCAGTGATTCCACAGCATCTTGTGTCACCCGGTGACCCCAGAGCACCCTATGACTCCGGTTCTCCCTGAGTGCCTCGGTGACGCCTTTGTCTCCATACAGCCTCAGGCGCTCTGTATTTCCTGAACTGACATTCTCTCTTTGGATACGGACCTCTGTCCGTGATCATTTTGTAATATTTTCAGGTTAAAAGTCCATTTTGCGTTTTTGCAACCAGTGATGAGTTCTATAACTGGCACCCCAAAACTACATTTCTCCTCCTGGCTATTGACTGAAAAGCAACCACAATTTTAGAGGGAGGTGAGCAATGCGAGCCCACATATTTCTTTTATAACCTTGTCCTAAGTAAAGGAGAATGTTCAGTATGTGTAATCCTGACAATCTGCACTATTATAATCTTATTACATTTGGTTCACCCAGAGGATATGAACTTGGAGATGAATAACTAGCAGTTCTGACCAATGAAACTGGTAAGATGCTCATTGTAACACTCAACGTTTACCTGCTCTCAACAGGTAAAAGAATGATCACATTTCTGAATGTCTGCTCAATCAGGCTGAAGATCAGCCGGCAGATTCTATGGCCACCCGTATGGTGGAACATTACCTCTTTCCTTTGGTCTCTGTATCAGTGTATCCCCTCAGAACTTGTGCTCCTCCTCGTGTAATGACGCACAGATCCACCCCGCTTCCAGATCCAAGGTCGCAAATAATGCCGGCCGTTATGGCATCCGTGACCAGCTTCTTTGCCTCTTCCAGCTGAGATAGATGAGAGAAAAATGTTATTTCTCCAATATCTATAGTACCAACATACTGTATTCCACATGCAGTCACATCACTGAGGGACAGCTGTGTGTCGGTGCTGTTAACCACTTGCTGACCGGGGTGTTATCCCCCTTCCTGTCCAGGCCATTTTTCAGTCTTCAGCGCTGCAGTACTTTGACTGACATTTATTCCGTCATGCAACGCTGTACTGAAATGAATTTTATACCATTTTTTTGGGACAGATAGAGCTTTCTTTTGGTGGTATTTATTCACCACTGGGGGTTTTATTTTTTACTATATAATGAAAAAAGTACAAAGAAATTTGAAAAAAAAACCTGTTCTCCCTATGTTATGTTATAAAACATTTATTATTACCAAATTTATTGGTAAAATATAAAAGTCGGGGTTACGTCGGGTAAATAGACACCAAACATGTCAAGCTTTAAAACTGCGTGCACCCGCTAAATCGCAAAGAAATACCATACCCAAAATTGACCATAGCCGACGCTTTAAAAGCTTTTACCGATCATCCGTTTAGTGTTATCAGTGATTAATGGCCCTAGAATTATTGCTCTCACTCCGACGTTCGCGGCGATATGTAACATGTGCGGCGCAACGGATGTAATCGTTTTTTTCGCACGTAGGCGGACTCGACGCATGTTTGCGTGTGCATGTGGGGGCGGGGGAATTATTGCTTTGATATGTGACTTTCAATTTTTTGATTTTTTTTGTAACTTTAATTTTTTGAAACCTTTTTTTTTTTCACTTAACCCCTTCATGACTGAGGCCTTTTTTTCATTTTTTGCACCCATGTTATATTCCACATTTTAGGCCTGAAAATTACTTAAAACCCCCCAACATTATATATTTTCTGAATGCCAAGACCCTATAGAATAAAATGGTGGTAGTTGCAAATTTTTATGTTGCGCAATATTAGCGCAACTCCTTATTAAACCCCAATATTTAGTGAAAAATTAAATTAAATGCCCCAAAACACAACAAAATACCCATTTTTTTAATGAAATATAAAAGATGAGGTTACAACGAGTAAAACGATACCCAACATGCCCAGGTTACAAATTGCGTGCGTCCGTAAAACGGCGAAAAACACCAGTACCCCAAAAAGTCCATAGACGCTTTAAAAGCCCCCACAGGTCATCAATTTAGAGATACACCCGCTTCTCTCCGGTTTCTGTACAGGAGAGTGACAGAGGAATGCAGAAGTGATGTAATACACATCACTTCCTGCATTCCGAAGAGGAGGCTGATCTCCGTTTGATCTCTGGCGGCAGAGCTGCTGTGCTGGTCCCGGACTCACACCGGTCACAGAGGAGCTCGGGATCGCCAGCAATGGCTGCAACGGAGGGGGGGGGGGGCGCAAACCCGACCACATATTACCAGCTTTCTCAATTCAGAATGACTTGTACAAAAATTCTCTGGGAATAAATATGGTGAATGTTGCTCCAATCCACATCATCTGTTAGTTGTAACCAGCATGGTAACAGAGACCTTGTGGAGGTAAGGTGTTGATTGCATTTGGAGCTAGGAGATGTTATTAAACCGCTCAGGCGTTAGACCAGCATTGTATACACAGATTTCAAAAATTGAACAAAGCACGTTCATTGGCAATAGACCAAAAGAGAAGAAATAATAAAAGTCCATTGTTAGGGTTTACATCCGCTGTAATGACATATAGACTCTTACCTTCATGTTGGGTTTAAATTGATCTTCTAGGACAGCGATTGCAGCAGCTTGACCGGATCCTAAAGACATTTAGATATCATCATTACAAGAGTACATGTCATAACACTAACACTACGGGTCCATTCACATGTCCACATTGTCTATTTATCTATCTATCTATCTATCTATCTATCTATCTATCTATCTATCTGTCTGTCTGTCTATTATCTATCTATCTATCTATCTATCTATCTATCTGTCTATTATCTATCTATCTATCTATCTATCTATCTATCTGTCTGTCTGTCTGTCTATTATCTATCTATCTATCTGTCTGTCTATTATCTATCTATCTATCTATCTATCTATCTATCTATCTATCTGTCTATTATCTATCTATCTGTCTATTATCTATCTATCTATCTATCTATCTATCTATATATCATCTATCTATCTATCTATCTATCTGTCTGTCTGTCTGTCTATCTATCTATCTATCTATCTATCTATCTATCTATCTATCTATCTATCTATTATAATTTACTTTGCACTATCGCCAACTCAAAGTCAGCCAGAATTCTTGGCTTATTGATCTGGAATGGTGGTTTTTGGTTTAATGATTGCTTTCAGCAAATTCCACTCAACGGATGCAACCCAACAACAAACCCTAATATCTGATTGGCTGAGCTCTGGCCTCTGTTGACAGCTCCTGTACATCATTGCCACTTAGTTTACCTAGAGCATTGAACGGAGTTTTGTCTGTGGATCCATGTGGGTGGACGCTGTACAGGTGGGGGCCCTGCACATCCACCCCTCCAGTGATGATCGATGCTCCGATGTGGCCTTGATGTCTGGGAAGAGAAAGGAGGAGTTAAAGCGTGCCTGTCTTGAGGCAACCCTTGAGAAAGCTGCCTTGATGAAGATATACTCAGGCAAATCTGTAATATGTAATACTGTATATGCCTAGTTCACATTTTGATTTTAAGCTAGCAGGAGGCGCTCTTTTCACATGATTTCCCAAAATAAATGCCCTTTGTTTACAGAGCTCAAGATGAAATCTACACACAGCTGAATGAGCCAGAGGAGTGACTGCTTCCCCTCACTTCACTCATTTCCTACCTATTCAAATGGGGCCCTATGAGGGTTTAATCAGAGAGAGAGTCTGAAGGCAAACACCTTCATCTGTTCTTCTCTAGAATACCTATTTCCTCTTAGAAAACCCTTAGTGCTCTGGGAATCCAGTGTCATGGGTATACAGTGGCGTAACAGTCACCATAGCGACCCAGGCGGGACATCCCCCTGATGCTGTGCGGGCCGCCTGGGTCGCTATGGCATTTCAGGCTGCTGGCTGTGAGGAGAAACACGCAGCTGAGTCGATGACAACCAGCAGCTTCGGGGAGGTGGCTAGGCCCGTCGTCGGCAGCGATGGAGGAGGCGGGGCCCAGCAATCGAGGAGGCAGGTCCATGGTGGGCTCTGCAGGGTCACCCTCAAGTGGGCTGTTTGGGTTCTCAGGTAGACTTATCTACAAATCACAGGGCCCCATACAAGATCTTCTCCTTCCACTGGTGTTTTACCTGTACAGCATCTGCTTCAGCATCCTGTTAGCCGTGCACACTCGCGCCTGACGCCCGGTGGAGAGCTCATGGAGGTGCATGTTGGAGGACAGAAGCTGAGTCAGGTATTCGGCATCAGCAGCCACTCCAGCCCCACAACAACTGCAAACACACACAAAAAAAGCAATTGAAAGAGTGAGAGAACCCCCCCTCCATCTACTAAACACATACTCTAAATCCTTGGTTCTCAACTGGTGGGTCGTGACCCAAAAGTTGGTCGCAACCCAGTGTTCAGTGGGTCGCAGCATGCCTTCCACTTTTCTAGGTGAGGGGCTCCTCAGCCTCCCCATAGCGCAGCACTATTAGTTCCCGCGCCAAGCAGCCATTCAAAATATGCTGCCCAGCGCCGACTGACAGCTAGGATGGGGCTATGGCTGCAAGGGAGCTCCATCCATACGTGCATTGCTTACATCTCCCTCATGTGTCCCGTAGAGGTGCCTGGACCAGAGTGATGTCACATTCTAGCTCCCGTCACCTCTACAGGGCGTGCAAGGGAGCTGTACAAGCAATAAACATATGGAAGGAGCTCTGTCACAGCACAGCAGCCCACATTGGACCCCAGGCTGAGGATCCACTCCAGTTCTCGTAAGGTAGGGAGACTGGGCGGACTTTAAAAAAATAGGGCCAGTTCACACTAATACAGTGCACGATCAACGCACTGTACGACGCAATCACACCTACTACGCGTTCTGGTGTGGGAGGTATGTTGCGTTGCCATTCATTTGAATGGTACCCCAAACGCACCTCCCACCCACAGTTCGATCGCCCACATTGGAACGCACGGTACCGCAATGCCGTGGATTCCATTGCAGTGCGACTTAATGGCCAAGGACAAATGTGGGTCCTGAGGTTATCATGTTGTCCATTTTTTTTTTCTGTTTCTGTCCCCATTGGGCAGATCCTGCTCCCATTGTCCTGGTGACCACTGTGACTGAAAATGAGGGAAAACCCAAAATGGGGAGTTGTCTTTGGAACAGGAGGTCAGCATCTTCCAATGTTACATATAGTTACATAGCAGATAACGTTGGAAAAAGACACAGGTCTATCCGGTCCAACCCATGAATAGGAACCAATGGGAATACTTGTTTCGGTGACAATTGTCTAAAAGAGTCTTTCCCAGTCTTTTAGATATGCTTTAAGGGATAAGTGCACTTTTAGGTGAAGTACACTTATTTAGAAAGGCCTTGCCCCTCTAGTAAAAGTATTATGTTCTCCTGTACCCGAGATGTACATCTAGCAGATAACCGAGGACTTACGCAATGTTTACATCCTGTGGCCGAAATCTTTTATGTTGCTGACCACATCTGGTTCTTTCTAGGTCTCTATGGGGTTGTCATTCAAGCATCACCAGCTTCAGAAGATGGCCCCATGGATATCTGAGAGAACCCACTGATTGGGCTTGAAGGAAGCCACAGGATGTAAACTTAGCAGAAGGTCACAATTGTCAGATTCAGGTGAGTATAAATTTGGGGTGGGACATAGTGCCCCAGTCACTGGGTGATGTAGATTTTGTCTTGAAAAGTCACAACACAGTACTGGATTTCCATAGATGTCTGGCCCATAACAGTCCTATGGCATCCTATGCTTATCGTTACAAACTGGCCTGGCACAGTTGTGGCTGTCTGGCTTTTCAGGTGAGCTACAAGTGTCCCAGGCCTAAGTGACTTCCATAAATGTCCCAGGAACATTTATTGAAGTGTGCATGAGAATGTTGCATCACTGGCCCACTAATAGTCACCACTATGATGGGGGGTTGAATTTCACATTCCCCTAGAGTACAATAAAAGTATAGACGAGGATTAGACCTTGCCCTACTCCATCAAAATGTAGAATATGTTTTTGTAACACATGATGCAGGTAACAAAATCATGGCAGAATTCTTACTATATATTGTCAGTGATGTAATGGATCTTGGCACAGTTCTTATCCGCCA
Organism: Nanorana parkeri; assembly: GCF_000935625.1. Taxonomy (NCBI): domain Eukaryota; kingdom Metazoa; phylum Chordata; class Amphibia; order Anura; family Dicroglossidae; genus Nanorana; species Nanorana parkeri. Next base: position 771,943 of record NW_017306483.1, read on the forward strand.
CGACCATGTCGTCAGTGGCCCTCCTGTCCGCTCCCAGAATGATGCCATCCTGAAAAGGTAAAAAAATGAGTCAGCTCTAAAAGTGAACCCAGATCTTTGGCAGTACACCTTTATCCGTATGCTTTTTCATACCGCAAAGACAAGCCCTGCGATGGTGGTCCCTGTCTTGCGCGCTTTTGGGGGTGCCATGCCAAGACTTGAACATTGAGCCTCTAAGTTCTTATTTCTGAGAAATAAAAAATGGTGAAAAACGTAAAGTTTCAGCAAAAACATATCATCACTGGAACATTTTTCAAGAAAGTGATTTGTTTATGTGACTACAACATTTTTTAGATGGTTGCTGCACCATAATCACATGATCAGGGCCGGATTTACTCTCTCCGCTGCCCCAATGCCAGGTTTCTCAATGCGCCCCCCTGTATGCAGGCTGCATACAAGTGATCTTGGCGACATAGCCGAGATCACTTGTACAAAACAAGTGGCAGCTTCACCCGCTGTACATTTAGCCCTGCTTGCCCAAAGCAAGGCTAAATGTAGAAAACAACTACCCACCTGGCGCCGGGAACTGCATGTGTCGGGAGATAGAAATTGCACACCCCTGCTGCTCCTCTACTCCCTGCTGCCCCAACGCTTGGTTGGCCTTGTGGGAAATCGGGCCCTGCACATGATTGAATGTCATACCCAAATCTGTATGTGCTTCATTCTGTCTATTGTCAAACTTTTCAAAAAGAGAGACCAAGAGGAATACAATTACCAGAGGGGCTACATGACTGAGGGAAGAATAGTCCTAAGAAAGAGTTATAATGTATGTGGACAGTTTGGGTGCAAGAGGTCTTACCTGATTGGTGGTTGATGGTCAAGCATTTGGGGTAGGAACTATGGTTATTGCCGGGAGATGATTCCAGAAGCCTGGACGAGAGGATAAAGTTGTCCCACCCAGCCTCCCTCCATTTTTGTATGTCAGCTGGGTCATATTATAGGAAGCTTTGTCACAGCAGCTATGGCAGATAAGGGGTCTTTGGAGGGCAGTTGAATAGTGGCATGGTTACAAAATGTGGGGCCCATCTGGTTGTATGGTACTTCCCATTAACAAAATTAACAAAAATGTATCTTATTTGTGTATCACTCGGCTGTAGATCCTCCAATCATCTCTGAATTGGTGCTGACACTGTCCTTCCTTCTGGAGGGGGGCTACTTTTGTTCCCCATGGTCCCTGTGTGTGTTGTAAAGTAGTCACCGCTCCAAGCTCACTCCTGTGATGGACTACAACCTCATGTTTAGTTTACTAATTTGTACTGAGATTGTAGTCCATTACAGTAGTGAGCTCGGAGCGATGACTACTCTACAACACACACAGGGACCATGAGGAACAAAAGTAGCCCCCCTGCAGAAGGAAGGACAGTGTCAGCACCAATTCAGAGATGATTTGAGGATCTACAGCCGAGTGATACACAAATAAGATACATTTTTGTTAATAGTTAAGGCTTCTGAACGGTTTTTTAAGATTAAAATCCTGTCACTTTAATTGTTTCATTGGTTAACTAATGGTCTGCTGTAACCACTTCAAATCCACGTTGTGTAGTCTGTGTTTTTTTGGGGTTCCATGGGTGGGTGGATTTGACGAATCCAGAAGTCAAGCTTCCTTGCTAGTAAGTTATATTAAACCCATAATTGTTTCTATTTGACACTTTTCCTTTTTACTGCATTTTCAAAATATGATGCAATAATGTAGAGTTTGGATATGCATTTTAGTGCGGTATAACCAGGGCTTGAAAAATCCACTCATCCGCTCGTCTGTGACGAGAGAAATTGCAAGGCTATAGTCCAGTCATGCTGACTGGTGACATTATTGACTGACTGGTGATACACCCTAAAATTTTTCAAGCCCTGGGTATAACACTTCTGGTAGTTAAAAAGTAAATTTTTGTAGAAATCTATAGATCAGAGCAAAAAGAGGGACAACTGAGGATGAAAGAGGGACAAATGAAGGACAGTGGGGAGCTATGCACTATATAGTATACAAAATACTTCACATTACATGGCAGTCTATGAAGACAAATAGGGGGTAATTTATCAAAACTGGAGCAGACAGACTCTGGGGCAGTTGCCTATAGTAACCAATCAGCTTCTATATTTCATTTTCAAATCTTGAACATACTGAAGAGAGAAGCTGATTGGTTGCCACGGGCAACTGCTCCATATTCTGTCTGCTCCTGTTTTGATAAATTCCCCTCACAGAGTTTAACAATTAGATATTTGCATAAGCAACTCCTGCCGATGCATTTTGTAAATTAGAAAAACAAAGTTTGCCACCCATCAAGTTGTATAATGGCTGCGGTATGAAAGTGAAACTTCCTTCTTCTAGTCGTCCTTGATAATACACGTGGCATTTTATAGGCCTTGACTCGCTTTAATAATATATAGTCTGTTGTCTGCCCTCTTCCCATCAGAAGGTTAATAATTCACACAATGCTGAGACCTGTAGTTCCTGGGACAATAGTTAGGATACTACCGAATAATGTACAGAGCCAATCACAAATCTTTCACATTGCTCAGAGCACCGTCATCAGTTATTTGGAGGGGCATTTTGGTGCTTTGCAGATACAAACTGTACATAGCGCTCACTGTCGATGTGCCCCATGGACATAAGTACCCCAAGAACACAAGTACCTCCATGGACACAAGAACCTAAAAGGACACAAGTACCCTCAAGAACTCAAGTACCTCCATGGACACAAGTACCCCCAAGAACACAAGAACCTCGATGGACACAAGTACCCCCATGGACACAAGTACCTAAATGGACACAAGTACCTCCATGGACACAAGTACCCCCAAGAACACAAGAACCTCGATGGACACAAGTACCTCCATGGACACAAGTACCTCCATGGACACAAGTACCCCCAAGAACACAAGTACCTCCATGGACACAATTCCCCTCATGGACACAAGTACCTCCAAGAACACAAGTACCTCCAAGAACACAAGTACCTCCATGGACACAAGTACCTCCATGGACACAAGTACCTCCATGGACACACGTACCTCCATGGACACAAATACCTCCATGGACACAATTCCCCTCATAGACACAAGTACCTACATGGACACAAGTACCTCCATGGACACACGTACCTCCATGGACACAAATACCTCCATGGACACAATTCCCCTCATAGACACAAGTACCTACATGGACACAAGTACCCCCAAGAACACCACACAGGGAATGAAAAAATTATTCTTTGGCATTCCTATGTTCTTTGGAGAATGCTGCCGGTTAAAAAAAAAGTGTCCATGCTGCATTAATCAGTAAAATAATGAATTACTAGTATAAAAAACTCTGGATTCTGGATAATATAAAACATTTTCTGGATCCCAAGATCAATTTGATCTTATATACCAAGTATATCAGTTGTCTGAGCTCCCTCATAGGCAGCACAGGGACATGCAGCAACCTTCTCTCTGATTCAGTGAGTGAACACAAGTGCTACATATGCAGAGAAAGTCTATTTTCTCCATGGAAAAGGGAACGATTGGCATCTGAGTTTCTGACTTGTTAGGGATTCTTGTTATTACATCCTGGATAAAAAGATCATTCCCAATGGTTACAGTGTATTTCCAGTTTAATTGTGTTGCTGGTAAATCTTGGCCTGTGTGCATAGCTCCCAACCAGTGGCGTAACAATCGCCAGGGGGCGCTATGGCATGTAAGTGGCTGTCACTGACACAGCTCAGCAGCGGCCGCGGCGCATTTCCCCTCAAAGCGGCAGATGAGAGCGGTGTTCGGAAAGAAGGAGGAGGCGGGGCCCGCCTAAGAGCAACCCCGCCTCCTCTTACATCACTGGCCAGCGACCTAAGAGCAGATGGGGCCAGTGATGTAAGAGGAGGCGGGGCCCGTCGATAGCAGAGGAGGCGGGGGCCCGGGACGGAACAGGAGGCGGGGCCCGGCGACCACAGAGGCGAACAACGCTGACAGGTAAGAGATCTCAGACCCTGCATAGCCCACTATAGAGAGTCGATGGTGGGCTCTGCAGGGTCACTCTCCGGTGGGCTCTGCAAGTGGCATAACTAGCAATCACGGAGCTCCATACAAAATTTTGCTATGGGGCCCTGTGATTTCTAGTTACGCCCCGGCTCCCAACTGTCCCTGATTTGGAGAGATGGTCCTTGTTTTAGAACAAAGTCCCTTTGTCTCTATTTTTCTGGCCTGGTCTGGAATAGACTGCGCTGGTGTGAACAGAGGTCAGAAATAGCATAGGGGTACATTAGGATGCATTTTGGGTCCAGAAACAATCTGGTCTGGAGATGATCTGGATGTGGTGTGAATGGGCCTTCCAAACGGGGACTAATAGACTAATAAAAATGTTTATATGTACAATGTGCCGTGCTGCTGAATATGTTGTTATGTAAATAAGAAAATGTCAATGTATTTATTTGAAAATTATTAAAACAAACAAAAAAAACTAAACAAAAAAAAAACCTCAGCTGTCAGATTAGACTCCTACATCCACTTGTTTTCTGTGACCAGACATACATTTGTTTGCGAAGGAAAATCTTGTCGAATTGGCCAGAGTTCCACTGATTGTACAATGAGCGACTCTGAGTACTGTTAAAGCTAAACAAATATCACCCTCATGCAAGAGTCCAGTGTATTCTTCCTGGAATCTGCTTTGTATGTTTCTTCCAGATCTGGGCAGTAATCCAATGTGACACTTGGAGCTTCCTGTAATAAAGAACAGTCACTGCTGATCTCTCTCCTTGTACAGGGTGACTGGTCTTGTATCCGCCCCCTCCTGTAATAAAGACCAGTCATTGATGTTCTCTCTCCTTGTGCAGGGTGACTGACCTTGTCTCCGCCCCTCCTGTAATAAAGACCAGTCATTGATGTTCTCTCTCCTTGTGCAGGGTGACTGGCCTTGTCTCCACCTCCCTCCTGTAATAAAGACCAGTCACTGATGTTCTCTCTGCCTGACTGGTCTTGTCTCCGCCCCCTCCTGTAGTTTTCTGTATTGGGTTGAGCCCGCTGGATCCCTCTCCCAGCTCAGCTTTCTGCACATAGCACAGTGATGATGTCACTGCTACTTTTTAAATGTAATATACTTTGTGGCTGTTGAGAAATATATTTAAAGAACTCCCGGTTTTAGAAAAATGAACTCTTGCAGTGTGGGGGTAGCCCCAATGCGAAGGGTTAATTTTTCTAAAACCTGGAGGTCTTCTTTAAATGAAAGTTTTTGTGCCTGGTGTTCAGCTTTGAGGCCTAGGTTGTATGTTGGTGTTTAGTCTTTGTACCCGGATGGAAGAGGCACTCTGCAGACACCTTTGGCACGGGTTTTCAATGTGAAAAGGACACCGATGGGGAAAAGATTGCTAACCCGTTTATTGCCCCAATGAAACTCACCCAGTGAAGTCTGCAGGAGTCCCACAGACATTAGATCAGGGGGAGGCAACCTCAGCACTCCAGTTTGGAACTACAAGTCTCATAAGACATTGCAAATGTGACAGTCACAGGAATGACTCCCAGAGAGCAGAGCCATGATAGGATTTGCAGTTTCTCCAGAATTTGATTTCCAAGGTTGCTTACCTCTGCATTACATTAAATAACCACGTGCCCCAGCCAAAAACAGACCAGAAGACTCTAGGAGGAGAACTGTTGACGCCCCCATCTTGGGGAACTCCAGAGTTTATCTCTCCCCATAAAGAATGGCTTGTGAACAGGGCCGGTGCTTCCACTAGGCAAACTAGGCAGCCGCCTAGGGCGCAGCCAGGGCCGGACCCTTTCACTGCCACGACTTAGGTCATATGTTGTGGCAGTGGGCGGTGTTATGGGAGTCCTTTGGTATGGGGGTTGTTATGGATGTTTTATGGGATTCCTGAGGTATAGTGTGTGTTATGTTAGTCCTGAGGTAATGAGGGTGATATGTTGCGGTCCTAAAGCATTGGGTCAACAGGGGTTATTTTAGCGGTGGATGAGTTCGGCGCTTGTTTCGTGGTTATTTGTTGGTCTGTTAGGGTTGGTTGGGGTGTGTGATAGGGGCTAGGGGAATCTGATTTTGGGGGAGTGTGTTTGGGGTGTGTGATGGGGGAATGTTGCAGCATTGGTAAATGGGCCACTGATAGGGTCAGTGGGTGATAGCAGCAGGGGGTACACTGTAGTCAGTGGGAGATAACAACGTTGGAGCGAGAAGCCACCTAATTAGAGAGCCACCTCAGCTGCTTCCCGTCTGACTGGCCCACAGTGCTGAGAGCTAAGGGGGTCCATGATGCTCTTAATTCAGCCCTGGGCGCAGACTTGATCAATGGCTTCCTTACAGGATTGGATGATGATTGATGATCACTGGAAACAAAGCTGTCTCATGCACACTTCAGCCAATCCGTAAAGGGGGGGGCGCAAATTAGTCTAACAGCAGCCCTGCTTGTGAAATAATAGATATCACCAGGGAACAGGCACTCACACCAGCAGAGAAGTTCTTGTATATCAAGTATATTAATTGTACAGAAAGTAACAATCCATTGCTATATCAATCCCATAGTTTGTTGGGTTTTTTTTGTCTAGAATTGCCACGTATAATATTGCATTCAGATCGTGTTTAATCATGGAGGAGGGATGGTGTCAAGCTATAACACGACTCCCAGCGTAGCACAATGGACAGACGGAAAAAAAGTCTATTCACAGTATCGATTGCTAACCTGGAGGTCCGATCTTGTGTATTAATATGCGGGGAGAAAAGACAAAACTTTACGTCTGAGGCCTTACGGCCTTATGTATTGCCGCCCTGAGCCTGAGCAATGCAATAATTGTGTGCAAAGTGCAGCAGCCATTGCAGGAGCCTGTATGTATCCCCGCTTCAGTTTACCAGGAGTGCCAAAATACAGAATATTGGTTTCCCCGTAGAAGTACATGGCCAGATTAGGTAACGATCGGTCAACCTGATATAATCATTCTGTTGATCATTCGATGGAACTTAAAAGATCGAATAGAATAAGAATCAGAGATCACAGATCCTCCTTTTGATCGCTTTTCAATGTTTTTAGCTGCCGCAGAATAATTTTTTGATCGATTGAATGAAATATCTACATGTGTGTCAGACAACCCATCATGAAGACACAGATTGAGGAAATGGTCATTTTAAATGCATCTTTTCGTATACTTCACATTTCTATATGATAATGTAGGTGTTGTATCATTCAATATTTGAATCGATGATTCATTTTACTTGTTTGCTTGTACCCAGATCGGTCACAAATCACTGCATGCATGTTCACTTTAAGGCCTCATTCACATTGCTAAGAGCCGGCCCGTACAGATCCTATGGGAGTACGCCGCTGTACGCTCACCCGAACTGCACATAAATGCGGGTGCGGGTGTCCGTGCTCGGACGCAGACAGAATTCATCCTGTCAGCGTACGAGTACGGACACTCACACCCGCACGGATGTGCAGCTCGGGTGAGCGTACAGCCTCGTACTCCCATAGAGAAGAACAGGCTGCTGCGTACAATCGCACGCAGCACCTGTCCTTCCCGGCAGCGGCTCGATACGGCCGTGCACGCCGCACGGATCTGTACGGGCCGGCTCTTAGCAGTGTGAATGAGGCCTTAGTCGTGTCAATCGGCCTGATCTTTGCATGCATGGCCGACATAACCCGCAGCAAGAAGATTTTATCTTTCCCAAGTTTGGAGGATACATTTTATACTTAATAGATACCCCACGCGTTACATAGTTACATAGTTAAATGTTGAATAAAGACACAGGTCCATCTAGTTCAACCGATGTGTGCGTGTGTGTGTGTGTGTGTAGGAGTGTCGTATCGTCATCGATAATGAAATGCTTGATTACGATCACATGTAACGAGATCAATCACAAATCAATGCGTGCATGGCCGCCTTAAGTCATGTCGATGGGCCCAATCTTTGCATGTGTGGCCGATGTAACTGGCACCAAGATTTTATCTTTCACCAGTTCGGAGAAGTCTGTGATCGGGTTGCTTTAGGTTGCTGCACTTTTTGTCTGATTAGATGATTAGATTTTGAGGAATCTCTTACCTGAGACAGTTCTCAAAGCTGAATCCTCCTTGTTGGGGCTCGAATCTCGAGAGTGTTGGCAACATGGTGGCAGTTTGAGGTGCGGTCTTCTCACTAAAGTTGTCTCGGAGACTTTGGAGCAGTTACCTGTCAATCTTTATCTCCTCTTCTTCTGAAGTCTACCTGTCTGTTGTCACCAATGCTCTCTATAATACAGACCTGGGCTCTGCCTCCCCCCTTATTGTTAGCTTGAGTCCCCCCAAACACTGCCGCGCTCTCCTCATTAATGTCCCCTCTTCTCTGTCTCCTCCTGATTCTACATTTCAGTGCTTTCACTTTCATCTTCTTACCATTCACATGACAGACAAGTACACAATCACACATAGGAGGCAGTGCAGCGTTACAAGCTATCGTATCACACGCGTTGTATGCTGATCTCCCTGATCTGGATTAAGCTTCTGTAACTCTTACTGTGCCATATGCAACACTGACATTCACTGACATCACACTGACACTCACCTGACATTCACTGACATCTCACTGACATTCACTGACATCTCACTGACACCATGGATGCTTCATGCCAATGCCTACAGGCTAAAAGGTGTACAATGTAACACAGATCAATGAACACAGGTGACATGCAAAGAGCAGTAACTTATGCCATCCAATCACGTTTAACTATATACACACACACACACATGAGAATATATTTATATATGAAGAAACAAAAAATATGAGAATATATCTATATATACATATAGTATATATATATATACACATACATACATACATACATAGGTGCGGGTGTTCCTGCAGGAGTGGCAGTGCTGGTGGAGGGAGGGAGCGATGCCGTCCGCCCCAGCCCAGTAATAATATTAATTGTTTCCCCCCCCTATCGGATCTGCCACTGGCCCTGCTGGCGGTGCCGGGGCACATGCCCCCCCTAGCTTCAGCACTGCCCCCAACCACCCCTGTGCCTCCCCTTCCCCAACACACTGAGCCACTATTGCCTGGCTCCTCCCCACTTTTTCTGTGTCCCGCAGCCTGCTCAGTCCGGGTACTGACGAGATGCCCCGCCTCCTGCAAAGCCCGCACTGTACAGAGAGCCGCGTATTCCTTGTGACAGCCGCTGCTTGAGTCAGTGAGAGGCAGCCCTGGAGCCTCCGTGCCGCTTCAATGACGGCCCAGCCTGTATGGCATCAGAGAGGCCCCGGGGACCACCAAAAGTTTTACACGGACCACCGTTTGGGACCGCTGGTTTAGAACACGGAGAACAATAAAAGACGATTGCTGATTGGTTGCCACATAAATAAATTAACTCCGCATTTAGGGCTCATGCACATGGACGGCTGAGCCCGTACAATGCAAACACAGGTGTATTCCCCTCAATAGGGAGCTGCAACCTGTGTGTACGGCCTCCTATAGAAGTCTGATGCTGTATGTGGCTGTATGCTGGTACTGACACACTCTTGCAAATGTATATGGTCATACATCGGGGATTTATGTCCGTACACATATTCAGCTGTGTGCAAGTACCAGCGTATACCCGTGTACAGCCATTGACATGTATGGAAGGCTGTATGCAGCACCTGTGGGGAAATTTGACAGTATTTAAGCTGTTCAGGCTCAGCCGCCTGTGTCCATGAAGCCTTATAGCAGGGGTAGGCATACTCCAGCCCTCCAGCTGTTGTGGAACTACAAATCCCATGAGGCATTGCAAGATTCTCAGCCACAAGCATGACTCTCAGAGGCAGATGCATCATGGGATTTGTAGTTTCACCTCAGCTGGACTGCAGGAGTTTGCCTACCCCTGCCTTATCCTTATAGCTGTTTAGATTTCCATGTATCAGCTGTATTTCGTAAGCAGTAAGGACTGCAGATGTGCAAATTAAAGGAAGCCTGTAGGGCAGGGGTAGGCAACCACAGCACTCTAGCTGTTGTGGAACTATAAGTCCCATGAGGCACTTCATGATTTTTAAGCCATAGACATGACTCCCAGAGACCGAAGCATGATGAGATTTGTAGTTTCATCAGAGCTGGAGTGCTATGGTTGCCTACTCCTGCTGTAGGGAAAATAAAGGCTGCCATCTATGCTCTGCAGATCAGGAGCTATGACTTTGTAATCCAGGTCATGGTTAAAGGAGAACTATGAGGTGAGTGCTTTTCCCTCACCTCATAGTTCTAGCCGACCTGTGACAATGAGACTGTCACAGGTCGGCTCAGTAGATCGGGAGGTGAGTGAACACATACCGGCGTTCGCTCACTTCTCGATCCTGTCATGGCTCTCTGCCGTGACAGGGGAGGGGCTGGATTCCCCCCTCCCCGCTCCGATCCTCCAGCGCTGACTGGTGGAACGGACGGGGGAGGGGGCGGGGGCAGCCGGCTCTGCCTCTAGATAGTCACTCACGCAGCTGGGCGCATCCAGACATCGATGTCGGGATCCGCTTCAGCGTCTCAGTATACCGCGAGCTGTAGCTCGCGGTATACTGAGCTTAGGGTGACGGGAGGACGCTAGTTTGTGTACTCCCTTTACCTTAAGGAGAACTATGGGGAAAAGCCCTAACCCCATAGTTCTCCTTTAAGTATTGAAGCCAGACAATTAGTATTTTTTAGAAGCAGCAATGGCATCCCCCATATTTCACTCAATATAGCTTTTCTTGAATCCCCTGATTCTGACACCCAAAATGGATTGTGCCCACTTCACATCATTGGGAACCTCAGAGACCATTGGAGCCTCAGAACCCTGCTAGCTTCAGAACTCTGGGAGCCTCAGAACCCAGCTTGCCTCAAAACCTGGGAGCCTCAGAACCCAGCTAGCCTTAGAACCTGGCTAGTTTCAGAACCCCAGATGCCCCAGACCCTGGAAACCTCAGAAACCCTTGGAGCCTCAGAACCCTGCTAGCCTCAAAACCCTGGGAGCCTCAGAACCCCAGTAGCCTCAGAATGTTAAAGATTTGAACCTGGAAATATTTAGCCCAGTTTTTTAATTCTGACTAAACAAGTTTATATACGAGCACCCGCAGCGAACTGTGAGCAGAAAGCCTTCACAGCCATTGTTAAGGACTGAAGTTTGTGTGAAGTGAGAAGGCTGAGCGCTGTAAAACAACATGCCGTGAGTAATAAAAGCACCTCAGATTGCAGCCTGGCACCGTTTTCTTATAGATTGTCGCCCTCTACATGTTGTTCAGTTATTTTCCTTCTCCACACCCAGGTTCTTCTTCCCGCCCCGTTCAAAGTGAAACTAACAGTTCTGGAAATCCCCTAACGTTCATGTGATGATAAACAGCAAACTTTATAATTGCAGCTTCCTCATTTACCTGCTGTGTTGTCTATACACCAGATATACAGATATATGCATTACACTATATATATGCAGTATATATATATATATATACTGTATATATAGTATATAAAGACTCCTGAGCATGTTCTGTTTGTTCTGCTGCATTTTTCTGAAAGGCCGTGGCATAACCACAAGACAAGATGGCGCAGCTTCACATTACTGAAAGTCCCGTGGTAGGTGCAGTGCAATGCATGAATATATTTGCAGCTCTGCAGTGCATCCTGTGGTACCTGAGCCTCCAAACATTCCCACAGCTGTCTTGACAGAAGCAGAACTAAAAACAATGAATATCCTATTATTAAAATAACAAAACCAGCTTGTCTTGCAATATTCGCCTTCAATCCGCATACTTCTACTGCCAGATGTCCTCAGCCTGATGGCCAGCAATATTCAACCCATTTCCACTGGCCCTAGGTCATCCTGGACCTGCCTGAACTTGTTATTGCACAGTGAAAGGAGAGGCAGCAGAGTGATGAGCTCATCTCTCTGTCACTTTGTTTTCTTCTCCTATCAGCATGCTTCTTATCAGCACATGAAGTAATTGGCTCCTTGTACTGCTTTTTCCTCCGGTACTTCAACTCTGCTTTAAAGGGATTGCAAGGGGCTGATATTAGTTTACGCCGCCTTTCAGTTCGGAGTCATTTTTATGTTTTTTGACTCTGCAATCCTGGAGAGCAAGATGGGATAGATTTGCATAGGTATGTGTCAGAATTGCCACCGATGATGAGACTCCATACGCACGCACAATCAAGAAATGGTCAGGGGCAGGTTTTAATGTGTTGCGGGGGCTACATTAGAGCAGCTGAGGTCAGGATTTATGAATGATATTAAATGCAACATTATACATTTGTCTCAATGCTGCTCCTGTTTAACATTGCCTGGCTCTGTACCTGAATTGATACATGTCCCCCCTTGACTACAAGCTAACAAAGCCAACATTTTATTCTTCTGTGTACTGCCCTACCCATGAGCATCATGTCATTTTCTGGTTATAAATGGGTCTGAGTGGCCACCATTGATGAATTTGGTGAAGACACACTGGTGGGGCAAGGAAGGCAGCGGGGTGGTTAATATTGTTGGTGATCCTCCTCGAAGCTTCCTAACAAAACCTCAAATCCTCCATCCATGCTCAGCTTACCCCGCTGGCCAAAGAAGGCCTTAGGATCATAAATCTCAGATCCTTAGGGCCACATCTATGCCATGCAGGGTTACAGGAGCCAGCCCAGAAAGTGGAACAATTACATTTTGTTTTTTTCTGTTTGTCTTTTACTTCCGTCTTTTTTTTTGCTGCCTGTGAATACTTCTGTGGAAATGCAGCAGCGGAACCGAGGAGAGGAAGGTGGTCCACGGCTGCTGAGATGAGTCACAAGACTTTGTTGTTAAAGCTGAACTCCAGACTGATATCAGAAACAGTTGTTTTGGTTATGTATTCACTAAAAATAACGTATTACATTTTAATTCTATTCCATGATAAATAAGTAGCGATCACCCCTTAGGGAGCTGCTGGTTGAATTAGACCCTCCTAGCCTGTTTAGGGTTCACAGTTCCATTGCTGCCCCAAAGCACTTACCAACCCACCAGTGGGGACCAATAAACTGACTTTAACGCTGATGATCTTTTGCTTGCAGATACTTTATTGAAAAATTTCGGGAGAGAAGGTTAGGGCACAAACTCCAAAATTAGAGAACAAAGTACTCACACTGTTTACAGATATAGAGCCTTTAAGCCAACCTGGCAGTCTGTGAATTTAGCTTCTGGCTGTAAGATACTAGATGTTGCAGTTACCAGTTCAATGGGGAGAAATCACTAAACTTCAGTAAAGGAGTGCGCTTCTTAGGTTTCTTACACAAGCTGAAGTTCCTCCATGGCATCTTCATCCCCAGGCTTCAATCACTAGGCCTCAGTCCAAGCACATGGTTACCCTCCTCAGGCAGCAGGCCTAGAAGGATCAGACAATCTACAGCATCCCCTCCCCAGGCAGGAGCACCAGGGAAAGGACTGAGTTCCCAAGGTCACTCCTGAATATTTATAACCTTTCGCAGAATGAAACCCCTGGCATGGACCACTGGAAGGCTGGCACTTGTAGCGTTCCTCACTATTATAGGAACATTCCACAGCAGGAGGCAGAAGCAAATAATCAGCAGAGTGTAGGAGAGACACCAGAAAGCCAAACTATCAATCTGAATAAGACTGACTACAGCCTTTTACGTTTTAAAGAGACACTCTTTAAAGAGAGTGCTCTTTAGATCTCTGACCTGATTATTTTTTTCACTTTACTAAACTGGAATGGTCGCAGATATGCAAATTAGCTCTTCCCCTAAACTCCTAGAATAATGTTTGCCTGTGGTTGCTAAGGATGGGCTCAATGTTCGAGCCTTATTAAAGGGGTAACCTGATGTGAATAAGCCCCCTGCCTGCACCCCCACAACCAACGCCCCAGGGCTTGTGGGGAAGAGGCCCTTGTCCCCAGGGGCGACCCTGGAAAAGCACCCTCCCAGTGCTGAGGGCGGAATGTTTTCAGTCTCCAACCACACCTGCAGCACATCTCCAATCTGCAACCACACCTGCAGCATGTCTCCAATCTGCAACCACACCTGCAGCATGTCTCCAATCTCCAACCACACCTGCAGCATGTCTCCAATCTGCAAGCACACCTGCAGCATGTCTCCAATCTGCAAGCACACCTGCAGCATGTCTCCAATCTCCAACCACACCTGCAGCATGTCTCCAATCTCCAACCACACCTGCAGCATGTCTCCAATATCTAACCACACTTGTAACAGGTCACCAACCACACCTGCAGCATGTCTCCAATGTCTAACCACACTTGTAGCAGGTCTCCAATCTCCAACCACACCTGCAGCATGTCTCCAATCTCCAACCACACCTGCAGCATGTCTCCAATATCTAACCACACTTGTAACAGGTCTCCAACCACACCTGCAGCATGTCTCCAACCACACCTGTAGCAGGTCTCCAATCTCCAACCACACCTGCAGCATGTCTCCAATCTCCAACCACACATGCAGCACGTCTCCAACCTCCAACCATACCTGGAGCATTTTATCAATCTCCAACCACACTTGTAGCAGGTCTCCAATCTCCAACCACACCATTCTCTGACCATCTACTTTAGCATTACATGCTCTTAAGCTTGTGTGCGGCCCTTTGGTAAGGTCAGAGGTCACACTTGAAGCCCCCTACATCACCTAAGTTGACCATCATTGCAGTGTGTTTTTTTTCCACAGAAAGCAGTCATTTTTATGCAATTGCACTACTTATGATGACATTGTAAGAAGTATGTAAAAAAAGACTGACAACAGAATTCAGGTAGAAAGAAATGACTATACTTTATTTGTTAAAGATGACAAGCTGTTGTATTCTGAAAGCAGAGAGACGAGAGAATGTTAGCTCTTGGATTCAGCAAGAAAGTTAATAAGGTGCTCTACACCTTACAGCCGTTGTCTCGGTAATCGTTCATGAAGGTGTTCATGTCGGAGCATTTGTTACGGTTGCGTGTGGCTTTGCAGGCTTGTGGACTGGCCAGTTCTTCCACCCAAGAATTGTCCTCTAGGAAGTATCTCATCCTGAATCAGACAAAGAAGGACAAGTGATGAGAAGAAAGGAGGAATTTGTTAGCACTGTCTATATTAGCTGTTCGTATGGTTCCTAGTGAACCGCGTACAGATAAGTGCATGGTGCACTTCCACAGCTTTGTATACGACACCCTTCTCAGCCATCAAACCCTTAGTGATGCAGTGCACCATAGTTTTGTGCTGGCACAGAGCAAACAGAATACTTCACTGAGTGCATTAGAGCTGCAGCTAACGATTATTTTCAAAATCGATTAGTTAGCCGATTATTAAGTTCGATTAATCGGTTAATCGGATAAACAATAAAAAAAATTAAAAATGGCTCCAGTGATGGACTACTAGTTTGTATTGAGATTGTAGTCCATCACAGGAGCAAGCTTGGAGCGGTGGAAAAAAATAGTGTGGTGTGCAATATAGTGAAAAGGAAAGTGTAAAATTATACAGCAATGAATGCAGAATGGCACCGGCTATAGAGGACTACAAAGCCCAGCAATAGTACATTATACAGCACAATGCAGAATACCATCAACTATAGAGGACTACAACAAATCCCAGCAATAGTACATTATAGCTGGTGGTATTCTGCATTGCGCTGTAAATTGTATTATTGCTGGGATTTGTAGTCCTCTATACAGTGCAGTGCAGAATATCACCAGCTATATAGGAATACAACAAATCCCAGCAATACATTATACATACAGTGTATAATGTATTGCTGGATGTGTATTCCTATGTATAATATACAGCACAATGTACCAT
>NW_017306483.1:789007-945258 GCF_000935625.1 Nanorana parkeri
CGTCCCTGTGCCGATCGTGGATGTGGGCGGGCGGTGAGTGTGAGGCGGGGAGGAGGTGCGGCGTGAAGAGCGTGGATGTGGGCGGGTCTGGCAGCGGCGAGCGTGAGGTGGGGGAAGAGGTGCGGCGCGCAGCGTGTGTGGAGCCGTGAACAGGGCCAACTGATCGGAAGACGATTAATCAATTATTGAAAAAGTTGACAACTTTTTCAATAATCGATTATAATCGATTATGTCGATTAGTTGTTGCAGCCCTAGAGTGCATGTATGTACAGACCCTTTAAAGTCTTACTCCAGCCATTTTTTGTAAATTTATTTTGGATAGACTGGGGAAGAGTTAAAAAAATTTTATTCCTCGTATCCAAGAAGCACTGGGACTTCAAGACTTGTTCTTTAATCAAATGAAAACATCATTATTAATGAGCTACCTGGGCTCTGGTGAGGCTTTTCACATAAAGCAATGCTCCTCTCTGGTGCGCTCCCAGAAAGTGACTTAAAACATAAAAATACAATAACGGCACCAGACCAAGTAATAAATGAGCCCGAGTGGATTTAAAGATTCATATTCTGAACACATAAAACAGCCAACTGCCCCTGCTAATGTCTTTGAGCATAGATAATGATTCCAAGCCCCAATGAGAAGGGATTTTATTGGCCTTTGAAACACATTGGCTATTTTATGTAATCAGATGATGAATCATTAAAGCCACATGGTTTGGCTTTCTTGTTTTATTTTGTTTTCACTTTGTCACTTTTTTTTATTCCTGTCTGTGATCCCGTTGTTGTGATGCCCATACACCAATTTAGGGAGAGGTTGTCACTGGAATAGTTAGGCAAAGAGAAAAATAAGAACATTGTCATAACTTCTAAACTTTCTTCACTCTACTAAAAATGTTGTTTTTTTGTGTGTGCTTCTGGATATATTTCCCATGACAGGAGGGAAAGAAATGTATCCCCAGTAGAAAGACAGGTTGTGAAAAACTTCTGATAGAGATTCCAACCCTCCTATTACAGAAGAATAAAAAGGTTGGTTGTAGTTGGGGCGTTAAGCTCAATACCCCAATTAACGGTTGCCAACCTTTTTGTACCTATACATTTCAGGTCTAACTAAGCAGAAACCACCCCCCTCCCAACCAAGGGTCATCCTTCATCTGGAACTGAACATGCCAGACAAGGGATAGCATGTACTGATTGTGTGAGGTCACATGTAATCACAGAATACAGAAGGCCCAATGTAAAGGGTTACTGTGCTAAGTGATGACCCTATAACAAAATGGAAAAATAAAAAAATGTAGAAATGGATTTTCCATTCCTTAATTAGACCGCAGACAGGTAACCATCACTCACTTTTTCTCTTCATCTTCTGTCTGGCCGTCTTGCCCCATAATCAGATACTCCTTTGTGCCTGGTTGTGAATCAATACGCATTTTGCAGGCTGCGCGCTGGTAGAAGTAGCGGGTGTCTCCAGCTTTAATTTTCTCATCTGCATCTAGAAAATAGGAAGGAAAAGGTAAAGGCAATGTAGTGTGGTTTTGAACATATTCTTGTTATATAATTTGGTAAGGGTGGAAAAGACAAAGATTGAACAATTTTTTTTCTTTTAGTGAGATAAATATGAAATATTGCATGTTAATGTGGATCTGAGCTCACAAATAAAGACTTGCTATGTTATAGGGAACATTTATAAATATTTATTATGCCTAAGAAGTAACCTTGAATGATTTACCTCTGTCTGGAATTCCTCCTGAAGATAGCTGCTCACTTCCTGTGCCTAGGCACTCCTATACCTACAGCCTATAGATGTATATCTGCAGAGTGAGATCTAAGTCCCTGCTGCCTCTGACTGTCAGTCTCAACTGATTTGGATATTTGGTGATGTCATTATTGTGCTGCTCAATGTTCTCCTTGCTGGAGAAGAAGCTGTACTTGAGGACCTGCAGTGCTAGGATCTCCCTGCTTCTGATTCATCCATTGTGTGGATTTGTGCTTCCGCCCAATGATCATTAACCCACCAGTCATCAGTGGGTCAGAACTAACATGAGGAAGGAATGTTCTTCTCCTCCACACAGAGACACTGTGCAGAACAAGGCATGGTAAGTCAGTAATAGGGAAAAGATCAGCTGTGGGAAGCCTGCAGGTTATACTTGTGACTAATCCTTTTGTTGTCTGCCTGAATTTTTTGAGCAGAGTTTGCATAAAGCAGGTCCTTTTTAATGTTTTGTGTTCCCTTTTTGAGCCATAAGGTTGAGCTCTAGCCTTCTTTTTGCATGGTTAGCTATTTCAGCTCAAAGATTTGCTGTAAAACGTACTAGTTGAAGCTGAGCTATTAGAGTGACTCATCCCTTATCAGGTGGTTCATTCTGAAGTTTCAATCAGACAAATAGAGCCCCAAAGAAAGTAGTGTCCGCTCTGTGATTTATTTATTTTTTAGGTAACCCATAGTTTTCTGGGAATCATTTGTCATTTATTAATTGCTGATGTGCAAAACAAGGACTGTGTATGTATATATATATATGTATATATATATATATATATATACACACACACACACGCACATATACACTGCATATGGGTAAAGCACACATAATTAACTTACTTTTCTGCAGAACTTCAATAATTTCCACTGTGTACACTATGAACGCATCTTCTGGTTTCTTTTCCAACACTTTGACACGGTAGCCTGCATTGTGAAGACAAAACATGTGAAATGAATAGTGATCTCAACGAGCATGCCACAGCAAAGAAAGAAATATGTAGCACATTTTTGTAATAGATGTTTTATGCCTTAAAAATAGCTGTTAATCTGCCAACAATTCGGTGTTCTCCTAACTTCCTATTCAGGCGGACAAACCGTAGGTGAGTGTCTGCACACATCCTGGGCTCACAGTACAATGCTGCGCTCAGAAGTCACAATGTGAGCTCTGTTCTGGGCTGGATTGCGGATCATTCACCACTGGAGAAGAGGAGAAGTGGAAAGAAGAGGACCCGGCTTATCACATGACTGGCCAGATGGAGGAATGTATCCCAAAAATGGGGCGGGGGCTGCTTGAAGTTGGAACTTAAATAATTGCTGGTTTACATTTTGATTCCCGACGTATATATCAACCAGATGGAAAGGCCACCAATTTACAACAGCAGGAAATCCAAATGCTTCTAATGAGATTTCCATTTTTTTAATTAGATTTTTTTTCTCTAAAAGTGAATAAAAAAAGATAATTCCATTTTTTTCAAAGTTCCATTATTGCCTTGGGGTTTTTTTTTTTCAAACGAGGCAATTGAAATGAAATTAGATTGATGTAGGTGTGGTCATCATTAGCGTATGAGGGTGGCACACGACTCATTCTAGTATTTCCATCAAATCTGTTCTGCAGTTCTATTATAGGTGGTTGTCAACCTATAGGAGGCCTCAATTGGGGTCCAACTGCCGACTGTCTGAACCCAGGGCCTCTGCTGTAACTGGCAGTGGTTCTACCTGCTGAGCCACCTTAGAACCTTGGATAGCTCCTTGCCTGATCTCCTGTGTAATCCTCAGGTAAACCTAGTTTCTGCTGAACTCTGAACTCCTTGCTCCTCTCTTCAACTTCCTATTTAAGCCACGCCTCTGCACTTCCTGTTTGCTAGATAATTGTGCTCCTGCCAATATCTTGCTTCCTTGCTCCTTCTGTGATACAATCTGCTCATACTGCTATCCGTGTACCGACCTTTGGCTGCTGATTCACCAACTACTCTCATCGTCTTCCACTTCACACCTGATACCTTTGGCTACTGACCTCGGCTTGATCTCTGACTACGCTTCTGCCTGCTCCTACACTACTACCATCTGCTTGTGTACCATACGCGGCCTGTTTGACTACGACTTTGCCTGCTGTTTCAGCTACTGGAGCCTGATCCAGATTGTAACACCGACTCCTACTACTGACTGGACTGCTGGGGTTCAACAACGAGTCGGCCATCTCATAGACTTGCATTGTGAGAAGGGACAGTAAGTCACAACCGTTGCTGTGCACTTCAGAACAGGAAAGCAGAGCCTAAGTATGCAGAGATGGCTGCCACCATGTAGAAATGAAATTACAAATTATACAATGAAATAAAGTAGTTAGACATCAAGCAAATTTCTTTTTATATGTACAGCATTTCTTCTATAAAAAAAAAAAATGGAAAGACTATGAGGCTGATTTATAACCAATATGCAGGGTCATCCTCCTTGTAAATATATGTGATAGTTCACCCTGTGCAAATATGTGAATACATTTTTCCCTTTACAAGTGTAATTCAATTTGAACGTTCTTAATGTAATATATTGTAGCTACTAGATGGTGCTAAAAGAGCATAGGAAATAAGTATTTAGTTCCTATGCTCCTCAGCTTCATCTAGTGTCAATAATGTAATATTACATTCAGAACTTTTGAATTTAATTACACCTGCAAAGGAAACAAAACAAAAGAACGTTCATTTGCGCATATATCCGTAACATTCGAACATTCATACTCATAGATATTCACAGGACGAAACAGCTCTGCAAATTCTTCATAAATCAACCCCTATATTTACCTTTAAATAAAAAAATATATACAAAAGTGCTAAAGATCCAGCCACCTTAACCCGCTGGTGCATTTCAAGCTGGTAAAAAAATGTTCCCTTTAATAAAAATGCAGCCATATTCAAGCTGCAGATTATTAGTCATCTATAGCATTTGGAATGTTCTGCGACCCCCGATAAAGTCTCCCCTGCATTTTGATCCAGTTGTCTCACCATACATCACACGCGGGGTGTAACAAGCGAATTGTTGGCGCTTATCGTTCTCTTCTATGCCCAGGGTCTTCTTTAAAGTGGGACAAGGACCTGCGAGACAATTGAGAGGTCAGATCCTGTGCAGTATATACAAAAGACCATTCTGTACAATTAGCAGGTACCCGTACATAGAGATCATTTATGGATTTACACCGTGCAATGGTGAAAAAAACACAATGATGTTCAGTAAGTCAAAACTCGAAAGAAAAAAAATAGCCTTCTGAAGTGAGAATATTAAAAAGATAAATCCTGTGTGGTTGCTGCACAATGGCAGGTGGGTTGCATGTCACCCGTCCTCAATGTGTGTATACATTTCAGCAGCATTAAACTGACTCTTTGGGGTTGATTTACTAACCTTATAAACACGCCACAAACAAGTATACACCTCTGTAGTGTGTTCCCTCCCAGCATGATCTATTGGTGGAATCTAGA
This sequence comes from Nanorana parkeri, assembly GCF_000935625.1. NCBI lineage: Eukaryota > Metazoa > Chordata > Amphibia > Anura > Dicroglossidae > Nanorana > Nanorana parkeri. The sequence goes on from NW_017306483.1 coordinate 794,228, forward strand.
CGCCTTTGTAGTGTGTACACACCCAGCAGGTGTGTTGTGCAAAGCCCTGCATGAATTGCAAGGTGATGTTGTGTAAATTAGCTCTCCGTTGTGCTGCTTGCGTTGATGAATGCAGGAATGTAAATGCATGAGCTAACCATTTTTGTCTAAACTGTGAAGCAGCATTATATATGCATCATGTGCATGATTTTTCCATATATGGCATTAGTGGAAATATGCTTTTAGAGACTTGCATGCCGCTATTAGAGTGGCGTGTAGCCTATGGCGCATGCTACATGACGCGCACGTACATAAATGAAAATGTGACACGTTGCTCGTGTTTGGTTGATAGATACGTTTTGCTGTGTAAAAATGCACACGCACCTGGTGCGTGCGTGTGTTTAGGTTAGTAAATCACCCCCTTTAAAACAAAACTATGCGGTAAGTGTTTTTCCCCATAGTTCTCTTTAGGCTCACGGGGGGGCATATACTAACCTCCTCCTGTGACCCAAAGCTCTGTATATAGCGAGTTATTGCCCACTATATACTGAGATCGCAACAGCCGGGACGGATCCCGACAATACTGTCTGGATCCACCCAGCTGCGTGAGTGACAGCTGGATCTGCCTATCTAGTCCGTTCCTCCACTCAGCACTGGAGGATGGGAGGGGGTGATAAATCACTCACCTCATAGTTCTCCTTTAAGTCCCTTTCTTTTTAATTAAATGGATATCTGAATGATTATCTTTTAGTGTACAATAAGCATGTTGACTTTCAGGCTTTTTTTTTTTTCTTTTCAAATAGTTTTTATTAGGTTTTTAATATTTTTCACAAAAAAAATGTAACATTGATACATAAATGTCTAGTCAGCCTTTTTTAAAAAGGAAGATTATATACAGTGTAAATCACTTTCCCTGATGATGTATAATTGACACCATAATTGCCTCGAACTTGTTTATAATTGCATTGTATAGCTTCCAAATATTATAATTGCGTTGTATAGCTTCCAATATTAATTGAAATAAATTAAAGAAAAAGTACATAAAAGTACAAATGTTCCTCCTGGATATGAACCCAAACATTGTTCAATCTTTCATCAGCTTCCCCAAGCACTTCTAAAGTGTTAAAGAGACCCTGTCACCTTGTCCACACAGAGCAGAGTGATGGTGTCTCTGCCAAGGGTCCCGTCCCCCCCCCCCCAACCCTCTTACATCCCCCTTTTATTCGCCCCCCCACACGAACTCTGTATACTCACCTTGTCAATGCGCCCTTGCTGCTTCTTCCTCCTTTGCAGCCAATGACATTACACTGTGCTGCTAGGGAAGCATGTGACAGGCTTCCCAGTGACAGTACTCCAGCTTAGCAGCATCCATTGTTAGGTCTGAGCGTTGCCACATGACCACAGGAGTGATGTCGCCGTTCCCCCTGGCCAGTAACACTGCTTGTGTGAGTTCCTATAATGTAACCTACAATTGGTCAGATAGGTCCTTTAAGGTAAACTAAAGCTGGTAATATTCGGAGTGAATCTTGGCTGATTCTTGAACTGGCTGAAATTCGCTCCATGGGTGGCCTTGTCGGCAGCCTTCCACCCTACATTCTTGGATCTAAAAATCAAAGGAGTTGGGTGGAAAATTCTCGGCTGACCAGTGACTGCAGCCACTGACAGGGGCACACCAAATTAAGCAGGCGTGCACAACATTGGAAGTCTTAGGGGTGTACTTACAAACCTTTAGCAGAGCCATTCGTCCTGCGAAATTGCATGTACATTCATACTGTGCCAATGGAGGTGAAAACTAATGTTATTAGTATATTTTCTTTTCAGGTCGAATGTAACATAGAATATAGGAAATACATACTTATTTATTATGCTCCTCAGCAAGGTAGCAAAGAAAGTAGTCACTTGCTTCAAGAAATCAGCTATAACTGGACAACTCTAGATGGGAAGCATACAATCGGCTTTGGGGTTGGGTATAGCGTATACAGCTATGGGTGGGCACACGTCCCATGTAAACAGACCGGGATAGATAGGTCCGGTGAATAATATACAGCTGGATTATCCGGTTATTGATCGCTGGTGATACATACATTTGCAACGTTTGAGGCACAACACCCTTTTGCTCCAGGCCCTCACCAGGAATGTGTGCAATGGGATGATTTTTTTTTTTTTAATAATAAAGTTTTATTGGTTTTAAATGTTACGTACAACAAGTACATAATACTTGTAACAAGTACAACAAGTACAATAAGCACAAATAACATGAAAGTATGGGGGTGGACAAGACCCGTAGCAAGAGGTGGGATTAATTTGAGTGAAATACATATGAGAGGAGCACGAGTCATTCCAGTCTATGTCTGACAGAAAAATCCTGTTTTTTTTAATCCTCTTCGGCTTCGCACATGGTTGGGTATTCTTTGCAAAGTGAATTTTCACTTCGTCTCATTCATGAAATATGTAAAAATTCACTGTGCAAAGTCAACATGGTCTAGTTTTTCAATAATCCAACCCTTTTGTCACCGAATAATTTGCACGCAGGTAACCTATTCTTACCTTCTGCACACTGACATACATCATTTGAGCACAGGGTAGAAATGAAGGTGGTCTTGGAGGGGGCACCATAGAATATTCTGCATTGGTTACCTGCCAGAGACAAGATCATCTGATGGTTATTCTCCAGACAGTTACCATTATCTGTGCATGACTGCTAGACGTACAGGAACCATTAATATCATAAGGTCTGATTAGCACCCCTGGTTCCAGCCACCAATAGGAGGAGTTCACAGGGCGCCGTACATCTGACATAGGCGAGCCCTGCCAGACTGCAGCAGAATTAAAGCAGCCTGTTGCTACACGAGCCATCTTCCCTGCCCACTTTATGTCAAGGAACTTCAAGGACCCCATATATTGCTGGTACCTGCATGCCAAAATGTATTTGGAGTATCCAGGATGCCCAGGAAGCGACTGGATGATGGTGAACATTATCCAGCCTGGAAGTGGCTCAGCAACCATGGATTGCAATGCAAATGTACACTCCTGTGTGGAGCACACAGGTAGTAGAGGAAAATCACAGGCTGCATAATAAATGTGAGTGAATTGCACAACAAAAAATCCCTTTTAGGTCCTGCGTCTTGTTTGCTTCAGAAGGGTTTGGCACTCACACACAAGTCTATTGAAATGCAAAGCCCTCTTGAAGCAGGTCAGAAGTAGGTCAACTGCAGGCCAAACGCACTTTTTCATGAACTCTGAATGACCTCAGAAGTATTTCAAACTGATGTCATTGACACAAGCATAAAGCCTGCCAACACAGGCTCCTATGGTGAAGCTGGAGGTGTCCCATCCTGCTGACTGGACAGTGAACGAGCAGCAAGAGAATGATGAGTTCATACCGCCACTCACTCTGCTATCTTCTCCTATCAACTGCAGGTCATTTCCTCCTTTCCATTCATTCTGAATGAAAAGCATGTTAAAACTAATGCCATCAACACAAGCACGAAGTCCGTAGACGCAGGCTTTTATGGTTGAGGCTGGAGTTGTCCCAGCTTGTTGAGTGGACAGTGAAAGAGCAGGAAGAGACTGGTAAAGTCATACCTCTGCTCTATTGTCCTATGAACTTGTTGCTTGTCAACATATTAACATGCAGCACACTTGTTTGGCTCCCAGTCCTGCTCTACCTTCTTACATTGTGCTGCTGTATAAGGCATTGCCAGTGGCAAATAGAACTTGGTGCTGACAATGGGTAAAGAGCGAGTGGAAGGTGAATATAGGGAATTATCCTATATGCAGTTGGGTGAGAGCCCACCACTTACATAAACCTATTGCATGGGACCAGCAAAGGTGACCACCTAGCTCACTAATGCTTAAACATATCCCAGCATACAAGTTCTCACGCCTTCAATACAAATGAACCATGTTATTGTCCTTATGACATGGAAGCGGAGATGTCTTGGAGATTAGATCATTGACTACCCTTCATTTGCTGCATATGATTTCGGGTTCTTGTACAAAGATCACCACGTGTTACCTGGCTCATAAAAGTCATACAGGACGGCAGAGGCCGGCTGCAGGGGGGACACCTTCACCGTCTGAAACGCTTCAAATGTCACAATGTCCTTATGACTGGTGACCTATAACAAGTGGACAGAGGAAAAGAAAGTCCATAGTCAGTAATGAAATATAAAATGTATCAAGGCTCAAGATTTAAAAACATCAATGACATTGTCTGTATGACTCATGACAGCCAATCGGCTTCCCCCTTATCAGCTCTGAATACATGAAAGGGAGAAGCTGTACTGGGAAAATAGTCTGTGATTATCAAACTCACCCATAATAAATGCTCATTGTCTGTAATGTTGATACAAAGGCTGTTCTACTTTCCCAGCCAATTAACTGGAATAAGTATGCTGCTTGCTCTAAGTCAGGCAATGGCAATCACCCCCTCCCCCACTGGGAGCAATGGCGAAGTGGGGGGTGGGGAGGGTGTGCCCCCCCCCCCCCCCCCCCACCCCCCCCCCCCCCATCCTTCTCCTTTCTCTCAGCAGAGGTTTCCTTTAAATAGAGAAGGGTAAACATAGGAGCTAATGAGAGTAAACTCATTAAACTCAAACTCGCAGTCCATTGATATCTTTCCCCAGCCCCGTAATTGAAGGTCTGTACCTCCATATGGACCAGAGGCTGGAGGAACAGTCTGCCGGAGCCTGAGCGCTGCACCTGCAGTATAGCCGCAGGTGGATTTATTTTCCCCTTGAAGGAATTTTATTTATTTATTATTTTTGTGAAACAGGAAGTAAGGGGAAATCCCTGGAATAAGGGCACAGGCATGAATGAAAGCCTGTAAGTGGTTTTAACTCTTACTCTCATCCAATCTAAGACTAAAATAAATGTTTCGTCTGCCTTTCTATTTAAAGCCAAATTCCAGAATAAATGAATATTGTCTAAATATTGTAATTATTATATGTGTATTCTTTCTTGAATCTTCGTGGTTTTGTGCATTTCTTCCATATCTGCAGAAATCCAGTGTGAGACTTAGAGCTTCCTGTAATAAAGACCGCTCACTGCTGCTCTTAATCCTTGTGCAGGGTGACTGGTCTTGTCACCACCTCCTCCTGTAGTTTTCTGCAGGGAGAATGTAGTGGGTGGGGGGTGGGGCCCACCCACAGCTCTGCTCTCTGCACTGGCTACTTTTATAAGGTTATATCTCAGTTTGCAAAGGCGTTTGGTGCACACAATGTAGTTTTATTATCCTGGATTTCAGCTTTAATACTTTTCTTTTGTCATACAAACCTTATCGAAGTACATGAGAAGTCTTCCCCCGTGGATCTCATAGTGACTGATGTATCTCTCCGATCCATCCTTAAGCTGTGGGAACACAACAGAGCATGTGTGATGGCTGTAAAATGATTATTTGGTGCAAAAATAACAAAGTCAGGCACACGCAGAGACAACGCATGACACAGGCAGTATTCTGTATAATTGGGTGAAAACCAGGAACAGAATCAAAACAATATATTGTACATCAATTGATCAATAGGAGGTGGTGGGGTTTACATTAGCGCTTGATTCACTATTCACTGTGCTTTGTAAATTGCTCCCTCTGTCTGCAGTAGTGGAAAACAACGAGTCAAGCGCAGGATTTTGCAGTGGTCACCCTGGCACGGTTGGCACACTGGGAAAGTCTGGCCATTTATTGAAGGAAACCTGTCATAAGAGAAACACAAAGTCTGCAATGGCTGACCTCACTTCTGGAGATACTAGCTTCCTGGCTGTCATGCTTACCCTCTTCACTTCTTTGATCCAACACAAATGCAAGCAAGGACTTCTGAATTCACTCTGACTTTACTGACTGCATACTTATGTTTGTTGTAGGTAGGGATGCACCGATATATCGGCCGCCGAAACATATCGACCGATAACCCTCCTACGGTCTGTTTAGTCCCTCTCCGTCGGCTGCATCTGACACATGAAGGCAGAGGCCGACAGCATGAGAGCAGCAAGTTTAGGATGGAGGGCTGAGCACGAAAGGAGGAGAAGTAGGAGGTCTAGCTTCCCGGTGTTCTGTAATATTGCAGAGCAGTGACTTTAGAGAGAGCAAGGAGGGGCAGCCAGGAGAGCGAGGAGAGACAGCCAGGAGGATGAGCAAAGAGAGACAGCCAGGAGAGAGAGCAAGGAGAGACAGCCAGGAGAGAGAGCAAGGAGAGACAGCCAGGAGAGAGAGCAAGGAGAGACAGCCAGGAGAGCGAGGGGGGTTTTTTTGTTGGTAGATCTCATGTAGCTCTTCATTTGAAAAGTAGATCTTAACACAAAAATTGTGGGCACCCCTAAACTAATCCAATGAGATGTACAGCCAGCGACAAAGTCCGCTCTGCTCACTTCTATCAGATTATTGTTTTCCCAAATAGACAGTACACTGAGGACATGGAAATCATCCGGCAAACAGATTACCTGCTGTATGGTTCATCCACAGCTGTACATAGAATGTATTACCGTTGCTATTAGTGGAAATGTTGAATTGAATCTCCTAAGATGGAACAATGAAATGGAATCGTAGATACACTTTTTATTTCCATTTCCACAATAGATATTTGGGGAAAATTGATCACAAAAGCCACAAAGGTTGTTCTTGATGCATGGGGTCCTTGGGGGGTCACTATTTGGGAAGTTAGGGATCCACTCCAGGGTGTCCCCACTGGCTAGACTTAGCACCGCATACCTTGTTCAGATCCTGTACACTGGGTTCAAAGCCACTCAGCATGGTGATGTCAACAATAGCCATTCCAGTGGCACGATCCTTAGCTTTTTTCCTAGAAAAGAGGCAAGGTAAGGACTACATAATGATATGAGGTATTTGTCTAAAATATTTAAAACCCAATTCCAGCCAAAACTTTTTTTCTAAGTTTTGGACAGAGTGAAGAAGGGATAGAACCATTTATGATCAAAGCGCTGCGCAAACTGTTGGCGCTATATAAATACTATGTAATAATAATAATAATCAGCATTAAGCCTGTACAACCTGAGGTCTGGGTGCGGTCATTACAACACCTTGATTCTTTTCTTTTTCAGCCATTCTGTTTTAGATTTGCTGGTGTGTTTGGGATGTTGCATTACTAAATCTCGGCCAAGCTGGAGCTGTTGTACAGATGGCCTCACATTTGACTCTGATATACTTTGATATAAAGGGGAGTTCATGGTGGACTTAATGACTGCAAGGTGCCCAGGTCCTGTGGCTGCAAAACCAGCCCAAATCATCACCCCTCCACCACCATGTTTGACAGTTGGTATGAGGTGTTTGGATTTTGCCATATGTGGAGTTGTGTATTATGGCCAAACCTCTCCACTTTGGTCTCATCTGTCCAAAGGACATTGTTCCTGAAGTCTCATCGTTTGTTCAGATGCAACTTTGCAAACCTAAGCCGTGCTGCCATATTCTTTTTAGAGCGAAGAGGCTTTCTCCTGACAACCCTTCCAAACAAACCCTACTTTTTCAGTATTTTTCTAATTGTAGTGTCATGAACATTAACATGCTAACTGAGGCCTGTAGAGTCTGAGATGGAACACTCTGGTTTTTTGCAATTTCTCTTAGCATTGCATGGTCTGACCTTGGGGTGAATTTGCTGGGACGTCAACTCCTGGGATGATTGGCAACCGCTTTGAATGTTTTCCATTTGTGAATAATATTCCTCACTGTAGACTGATGAACTTGTTGAATTGTAGAATGATAAAATTGTTTGGAAATGGTCTTATAACCCTTCCTAGATTGATAGACAGCAAAAATGTCTCTAAGATAATTGCTGATGTCTTGCCTCCTCCTTGGCATTGTGTTAATACACACCTGAATGCTCCAGACCAGCAAACTGCTAAAACTTGATGGTCACACTTGCCGATGATCAATTAATAAGGGGCATTTGATCAGCAGCACCTGACTGCTACATTGCCTCCTAATTGCTATGGCAGCAGTAAGGGTGTACTTAGTTTTTCACACATGGCTTCTCCAGTTTGGCTTTATGTTTGTAAAATAAATAATCACACAGTGTAATATGTCACGTGTTGTTGTTCATCTGAGGTTGTAGTTGCCTAATTCTAAGACCTGCTAGGGACCAGATAATTTTTTATTATGCCCTGATACCTAAAAATAGAATTCAAAGAGGGTGTACTTTATTTTTCACTTGAAATATATCTAAAACCAGATAGAAAACATTAGTTTTTTTTAAACTTCGAAAGAAATACATTTATAGTTCTCCTTTAGTACTCCATCCTGTAATAGTGTCATTGTCCTTACCACAGTGATACCATGTAGACCACTTTCACTGGCTTCTCTTTGGGCTGAGAGACCTCTCTTCTTGCTCTACTGCGCAGGTCATGCCAATGGATGTTCTCCAGGGGTTGGTCAGCCATCTCATCGTCATAATCATAATCACCGTAGTCCACTTCGTCTGCTCGGTAACAGATTAGAGAAGAGATTCAGGGTCACTCTCATGTTGTAAGTGCTGGGCTTCTCCAGACTGTTTCTATTGTGCTGGGAAAGCCTTCATCTTTTGACTTACAAGAGCTTAGACGTGAAGAACAGGCCTGATATTAATGTAGTATGGGTGGACTAGGTGAAGACCGAGATAAATGCACATTCACTCTAGTCAAACAACAAATAGCAGGCAAGTAGCTAAATACATACAGTATATAGGAGCTGCCAAAAGATTTATACTTCTCTACATCCAGTTCTGATATTTACACAGTTCTGCCACGCTGTACAGCCCTGGCTGTCAGGGCAGGAGACCTAATTTTTATTTGCTGCAGTTCAGTGACACTTACAGGTCTTGTCCTTCGTCCAACTTGCGACTGGACAACGACAAAAGAAGCAGCTCGCTCATGAGCTCATTTATTTGTCACTCTGCTCTCTGATTCTATAAACATATCCCTTGTTAGCACAAAAGCACTGCAGCGCAATCTATTGGCTCCTTGTGCTGTTTCTCCATCTCAAAGTCTGAGCACTGCAGTACAGGGAATTGTAAGAGGCTGATGTGATGTTAAACCTAGGTACCTACACCCTTCCATTAAAAAGATAGATGTAATAATGTATTAATAGATACAGAGCTGCATTAATTTGTGTATTTCATATCTGCCTGGAGTTCAGTTTTATTCTCCATCCAGCCATTCATTCTGCACACAACAACACTATGTCTAGAGGTGGTGAATATGCCCAAATTTCACCCAGCTGAAAACAGGCCTATGGCACATATATAGAACACTCGCCCCAGCTTTAAAGATGCACACTCCCGATCACACAGAAAATACATGAACCTTGCCTCTGTGTTGACAACAACGTAGTCCATGAGGAGGATAAAGCCGGCAACACATGTACAAACTCTGTAAAATCTCCTTAAAGGGAATTTTTTTTTTTTTTTTCATGATTCCTGGAAATTGTATACAAGCTGTATATAAACTATAAGCAGGACTGTGTATAAATAAACTAGTACTAGTGGATCATATGCAGAGCTTGAGTTATAAAGAGGAAATTTGTTACTCACTTTCAGTTTCATCCCCATGAACCGATACCTCAAGCCCAAGCTCTGAGCAGTCTGAGTCTTCCACCTTCATGATGTTATATCTCTTCAGGACCTGAAGGAGCGTTACATAGTCAGGGGCAAGCGTCACAATCACAGAGCAGCATGAAAACCATTTTGTATATGAGCCAGGGACAGAATGCTGTGACACACATGTTTCGGGACAATTTCATGGATCAGATGGTTGATGTACCAACCAGGAAGAATGCTATACTAGATTTATTCATCTCTAATAATGCGGACCTTGTTGAGGATAAAGAAATTAGGGATACATTGGGTAATAGTGATCACAGGGTAATTACTTTTAATATTGGGTACAGAAAAGAGAGGTGTGTTGGTTTGACAAGAACACTAAGTTCCAGAAAGGAAAACTTCGATAAGCTGCGTCATCTAGGTGTATGACAACAAATGGGACAAAGTATTTCTAACAATGAACACTGACCAGAAGTGGGATTGTTTTAGGAATACATTACATAATGCTATTACCAAGTGCATACCATTGGGTAACAAACAAAAAAGATCGAGAGCTAAGCCTGCATGGCTAAATATAATGGTAAAACAACACATCAAGGAAAAGAAGATAACGTAAGCCCTCAGGGGCAGGGCCCTCCTTACCATCTTGTCTTGAATTGTATTGTGATGGTAATGTCTTCCTTATATTGTAAAGCGCTGCGCAAACTATTGGCGCTATATAAATCTTGTATAATAATAATAATAATTTATAAAATATAAGATGGAAGGGACGGCATTGGCATTCCAGAGCTACAAGGAATGTAATAAGAGGTGGAAACATGAAATCCGGGCAGCTAAACGAGATTACAAAAAGCGTATCGCCGCAGTCAGTAAGAAGAACCCCAAAAACTCTTCCAATATATAAACAGTAAAAAGGTAAACCGCAGAAACAACTTGTAAAATAGTATGAACGTGTTAAAGCTTATATAAAATTTTAGTGATTGGGTTTACATCTATTTTAGGCTTCAACCTACCCATGTGCCTTATGGCTCACAGAAGCCACAGTTAATATATAGTCAGGAATAATTTTATTCATTTTTGCCATACTCACCGTTAAGATACCGTTTCCTTTTCCAGATACCTTCACTGTAAATGTTTTTCCCATGGATCTCTGCAAAACAAAATTATTATTTAGTGTTTAGCACTTTTTTAATGAATTCTTCCCCTTTAGCCTCTCTCTTATTTATTGTAAGCAATTGTTTACCTAGGGGTTTTGTTATAGCTTATACCAGCCTTGCTCCACCTTTTTACCCCCAGAGGAACCCCTAAAATAATTACTAAATCCAATTCATTGAGGGTTCATGGGAAAAATGTCCCTTACATTGGCAGCCAGCGGGAAGAATGGACCCCTTACAGTGATGGTCATGCTGCTGGGTTTGGAACAACGCAGGCAACATCAGAAGGGAGGTCAATCATCCTCAGCTCAAGGAACTCCTAGAAACCTCTGGAAGAACCCTGGGGTTCCATGGAACCATGTTTAAGAATGGCTGGCCTATACCTTTGCAATATATACCAGACTTGCCCTATAGTTATGTGATCTGTATTTATTGCATACAACTGTGACCTGGTTCACTCCAGCTGAGGACTCAATTTAAGCTCATTTTTAGCTGGTTAATTCAGTGTATATATTTGACACATGGATGCAGTTGTTTGGGGTCATTTTTAAATGTTTTTCATGTACACGGGCGCCTGGGGCCATAAAACTTAAAATTCAGGTGTATTTTGACCTTTCTTGCATGCTTCAGTGGTGCAGGTTATTTATTATCTGTAGTAAATAAAACCTGATAGGGGCTCTAACCCTTTTGGACTCTATCACAAACTAAAAACAAATGGCAGGGGTTGGGGTTGGATCTTTATCGCATCACTTCGAAGCCTGGGCTGCACTTGCCCAGCACTGGCAAATGTAAGCACAGCCAACTATTCAAGCCACAGGCCTTACCAGCTCTTCCTGAACGGCATCTTCATTGCGTAGAATGAATTTCATTTTTTGTGATCTTTCTAGGGAATTAAGCTCCAACTGTAACTCATTGCGGTCGTCGTCAGAGGTTTGGATCCAGTATTCGGAGAGAGCTTCCAGCGCCATGACCGTGTCCTACAGGCAAGACAACATCAAACAATTATGAATTATCTCGATCTAAAACATCGACTTTCCTTTTTTTGTTAGATTGTGCTTTATAGGGGAATGCCAGGAAGCAGGAATTTCCAGCATATAGGGACCTTAACATTGCTAACAAACTCTTTTCAGAACGGTTAGGTAAGTCTACACAGCAGGAAAACCCAAAACAGGACAGGTGATTATGAAAACAAGAGGCTGAGTTTGCTTTAGGATCCACCAGGGAAAGATTTTTACAACTTAAATTTCTTCATAGGGTCTACTATACCCGTCAATGACTGGCCTACTTTTACCCGACTGCAGATGCTTATTGCCATAGATGTAAAACGGAGGTGGGCTTCTTTATGACTATGGTCTGGTCATGTTCTCTGCTCCAGCAGTCAGTAGTGCACACCATTAATTGTATAACGGGTTTACAAGTAGAGACTGGCCCATTCATTTTGGTATTGGGTTTCACTGATCGCATTCATAGTACCAAAGGTAGATTCTTCTCAAGTGGAATCTTGACACCCCACCTATGGTCAATCTTTGGTTGCAGGCTGTCAACAGAGTCCAGCCTTTATATGGTAAAGATAGTAGGTCAGCAGCACTCACTTGTAATGTGCAAAAATTATTGATACGTCACATGCTTCAAGAAGCCAACGTTTCAGGGCCGCACAGGGTCCCTTCGTCAGGGCGACATCATGACGTCTTGATGTCGCCCTGATGAAGGGACTCTGCGTGGCCCCCGAAACATTGGCTTCTTGACGCATGTGACGTATCAATAAAAGTGCTATCCTTTTTGCACATTGCAAGTGAGTGCCGGTGACCTACTATCTTTACTTGGATTGTTACACGGCGCCATCCGTGTCGTCATTTCGAGCACCAACTGATATTTTGTTGGGTTCAAGCGATGTATGGTGTGCAGGTGATTCTCTAACCCTGTTCAGCCTTTATATGAGCCGCAACTGTCCGAGGAAATGTGATCCTGTGTGGGCTGACTGGGTGGAGGCAAAGGGACTCAGACTGGAGGACTTGCAGTGGCACGTGTATCCCCTTGGTTCAAATACTGGTGATTTGTACAGAGACTCTTAATATCTAAAACCTTCTTGTTGACTTTGTATTATATTTGATGCTGACATACAACTGGACATTTCTGTTTCTCTAAAAACAGCTTCCATATTTTTTTTGTTCTGGGCCTTGCTCTTCCTCCCCTCCCCCCTTCTTCCCTTCCCTTCTTTTCCCTTGTGCCCAGACTGGGCCAACTCACGGTAAAATTATAATGACCACATGGAGGTTTATAACCATTCACCCTTTGAGTATTATGCTTTATGTTTTTGCTTTCATACTATTCAAATTCTATTGGCTCCTGCTGGATCTATATATAGACATGGAATGTGTTTATTTTATATCTTAATGTTACGAATGTTGTTTCTTTTTTCTGTTTTTGTCTGTTTTCTTTAAATACAAAAATCAAACTTACATGTTAAAAAAAAAAATTGTTTCGGGAAACATTAATGCTAGGGTTACTGGGAGGAGTCGTGTTAGGATTACAGCGAGGATATACAGGTGAAACTTGAATAATTAGAATATCGTGCAAAAGTAATTGCAGTAAGTGCTGCAAAAGGGGCCCAAACCAAGTACTGAGTACATATGCATGCTTGTACTTTTCAGAGGTCCGATATTGTTCTATGTACAATCCTTGTTTTATTGATTACATGTAATAATCTACTTTTTTGAGGTTGTGGATTTGGGGTTCTTGGGGTTTCATGAGCTGTAAGCCATAATCATCACAATTATGACAAATCACGGCTTGAATTATCTTGCTTTGCATGTAATGAGTCTATCTCATATATTAGTTTCACCTTTTAAGTTGCATTAGTGAAATAAATGAACTTTGCACGATATTCTAATTATTCGAGTTTCACCTGTATAACATACTTACAATGTCAGCCAAAACAATTAAAAAAGGGCCAGAATTAACACTTCCCAGCGTGCCACTTCGGCTCAGTCCAGTTGAATCCTTTTCCCTTCGGCTCGACTGAACCGCTCGGCCACTTTCGGCGGCCGAAGAAAGCCGAAGGATCAGCCGAAGCTACGGCTGGAACCTTCGGCTCCTTTGTGAATAACCCCCTTATTGTTGTCTTACTAGATAATTCAGTCGTAAGCAGTGGCCTCTCTGCAGTGGTCTGACCCAGTGGTCTGAGTGGTCTGGCTCAGCTAGACCAAGAGTTCTGCAATCAGCAAAGCTTATGCTCGCTGCTGATTTCAGAGCTGTACCTATCTAAGCCGTATATATGTGCAAATGCACACTAATGATATACAGCAGATGGTAAGGGTGATTTCATGGCCGTCTGGAAACTGGAAAGAAGCAACTCTCCTCCCAAAGTGCTAAACATCAACTAATCATTGTTCTATTCATGTGTTACTAAAGACTTGTTTGCATGATTACAGAAAATCTACCCAGTCGTCTTTTATTTTGTCTTGAATTGTAGCAAGAGAGCTTGGAAGGGTAAGGGCCAGACACTCAGCCATCCTAAATAGAAGATTGCGCTTAGTATCCAGTGGCAGATCAATGATGCATCAAGCTACCAGTTTAGCCCTTTTCTCTTACCTGGGTAGATTTAAATCCTCCGCCATAGTTCTGCTGCTCGGAGAGCCAGGTGTACATAAGGTTTGCATTAGGAATTTCTTTCTGGAGCAGGGCCGTCAGCAACGCATACGATGTAGTTTCAACAGCAAGAGCTGTGCCTTTGGAACCGAAATACATCTCACCCTGCTCTGCAAATAAGATATTTACAGATTTTATTTTTTTAAAAAAATCTTATTTATTATAAATGCTTCTGAACTATGTTGGGCTCTATTTCAAAGTCGCTCCAAATGACCCGCTGAACTACATCACTGGCTAAAACAGGCAGGTCTCCTTCCTTTAGTGCCGGGGAGTCAAACTCAATTTCCTTGCGGGACGCTTTAGTATTATGGTTGCCCTCAAAGGGCCGCTTGTATCTGTAAGGCTATATAAATGTATCTAATCTTTATCATTATTAAATAATTTCCTCTGCATTTGATTATTACCGGTTTTAGTAATAATGGAATAACTGGCTCTGAAAGCAGAAGTTTAGTAGAAATAATGGCAGGTTCTATGGTGGGCTGTGCGGATTCTCAGGTGGGCTCTGAGGGGTCTATGCTGGGCTGTGCAGAGTCTTAGGTGGGCTATGCGGGGTCTATGGTGGGCTGTGTGGGCTCTCAGGTGGCTGTGGAGGGTCTATGCTGGGCTGTGCGGACTCTCAGGTGGCTGTGTTGACTCTCAGGTGGGCTGTGTGGTCTCTATGGTGGGCTCTGTGGACTCTCAGGTGGCTGTGCAGGGTCTATGGTGGGCTGTGCAGCGTCTATGGTGGGCTGCGCAGGTTCTATAGTGGGCTATGCAGACTCTCAGGTGGGCTATGCGGGGTCTATGGTGGGCTGTGTGGGCTCTCAGGTAGCTGTGCAGGGTCTATGGTGGGCTGTGCAGGGTATTAGGAGGGCTGTGCAGGGTATTAGGAGGGCTGTGCAGTCTCACCAGGGGCCCCTGTCAGTTTTGGCAAGGGAGGGCGGTGTGGATCCTCAGGACGGAGCTGCAAATCACAGTAGGGCTGCTGGGACCATGCTGCGGACCTCAGCAGCCTTCCTGTGAAGCCCGGCGCCTGTTTACAGTGCTGGCTTCGGTTTAAAAATTGAAAGCCGCAGGAGAGGTGCGAGGGGCACATGAAATCACCTGGCGGGCCGAATCCAGAGCTCACGAGCCTTGTGTCTGACACATGTGCTTTAGTGGTACTGTATAGTCAGTATTGTTGCAACGCAATAGTGTGAACTCAGGAAAAAGCCCCATTCACGCTTGTGAAGCATATGGACATGCGCAATCATATGCACATTCGCGCAAAGCGTGTAAAACTGGCGTCGTTCTTTCAGTGCCATTCATTGTTAATGGTACTTTAAACTTAGCAAGCAAGATGCATGTTTTGTGCGCACAAAGACGCATGGCAAGTGAATAGGCTTCGGTATGTGTGACGTGTGACCATCCTGCAAAAACGCTTTACGAGAAGTTGCGTGTAGCAAGTGTGAATGAGGCCTGAGCAACTAGCACAGAGATTATTGCGCATTTCTGTAAATGTGTACGGTGGACATTGCTCATGGAAAAACCATTATCAGACATGACGTAGAGCAGGAAAGAATGTTCCAGGAAGCAAAGAAAGAAATAGAAGAATTATAACAACCAAAATCAGAACATGTGAGAACACGGAATGAATATAATAGATTGTCACTCACTGGACCCTCCTTGGGCATGGGACATCAGTTTTTTGTAGGCTTTGTCATTCAAGACGGAGTCGCTAGACGCAAGAGAGAGGGCGTAGGCGGTGATAGCCAAGGGGTACGGCTCCGACAAGGAGTTCAGCGCAGTACGCAGGTAATCTATCGCTCTACTAATGCTGCTTCTCTGTAACAGCAGGAAGAGAAAAAAAACACAGGAACAATTTAAATACTTTGATAAGTTCTAAAAGTAAGATAAGTGTCCTCAAATCCTGCCAGAAATCAATTGAGCTCTAACTCATGCTAACTTCCTGTACATTCTGCTTCTGAGGCACTGTTATCAGTTACATTGTTTCCAGCTCCCTCTTATTGTCCCCCCCTCCCCATCCTGGTTATGGAGCTGAGGACAGGAGGAGGTGTTATGTAGTTCTAACACACTTCCTACCCTAGAGTGACAACACTGCTGCTCCACAGATACAGTACAATAAGCAAACATTATTACTCTAGGACAGGAAGTGCGTTACTGCCAGGATCATTAAGTGAAAATAAAGAATAAAAAACTGGAAATAAAGGAAAACACAGGAACAAGTGTATTGATTTGATAAGTGCCACAAATCCATTGAGCTCCTAACTTCATGTACACTTGGTTTAGCTGAATTGTTATCAGTTACATTGATCCCAGTTCCCTCTCATTTCCTGTTGTGTCCATGGGAGAGGAAATGAACTGAAATCTCCCCAATCAGATAGCAAGACGCCTAACAGGTTATAGCCCTCCCCTACTATATCCAAGAAGGAATGTGGTTCCTGATACACTTTACCATAAAATACTACAATATAAAATGCCAGGTTCAGGTACCACTTTGCTTTCATCTTCAGCAAGCGCGTCCTTGGAATAGTGGAGAGCAATCAGCACGTAGGCTGTGAGTGACACTTCAGCGTTCTTCCCAGAAACACCTCCCTGCAGAGATAAAAGACAGATTTGGATACTCGGGTCAGTTCACTTAAAGCAGTTCTGTTATCATGAATGCGTCATTAACTGTATTGTTCTGGATGTAAGCAGTGTAAGTAACTTAATCTAACCAGAGGTATCAGCCTCTAGCAGTCCCTGTACAGCAGGGCTGGAGAGTGCGAGGAAGAAGCAACACCAGGAGCCGATCAGTACATGTGCTGACAAACAGCATGTTAATAGACGAACAGAGCAGAGTGACAGATGAGCTCATCACTGTGCTGCTTCTCCTTTCACTGTCCAGTCACAGGCTATGGACGGGCCAATGTGATGGCCTGGGCTTAGAGGAAGTCGGTTGAATGATGCTAGTCATCATTTAATCCAGAAGACTGACGACATCTTGTGGTGGAAAAGATGTACTGCAAGTCTGTCCACTCTGACTCCTACTATGCCCAGTTTCAGACCCATGGTAGCATTGACAGACATGCTGTCAAGAAGCCTTTGCTGCGTGAGTGATGTGCATGTGCATTTGTCATGTAGGGTCTATAGAGCCTGGCCTGGCTGTGCTCATCTGCGCAGATGTGCGCGCGTCAGCATGCACGTTCGTCAGTGTGTGCATGGGTGCACATGCTACAGATTCTGGCCCCAGACGGGCTATTTAGGTTGTGCCTCCCTCATGCTCTGTGCTGAGTGATCGTCAGTTTCCTGCTTCCGAGATCCTGCGCTCTGACCTTGCTGCCTGATACTGACCAGACTTGACCATGACCAAATTACAAAGATGACAATCATTCGATAGTAATATCAATGGACGAACGAATCAATGGTGTCAAAAAGGAGAGAATACAGTCAGGGGCGTCCCGAGGCCCGGTATCAACCGGTCTCCAGACTGGGTGACACCCCGCCGTGTCGTCATTGCGCATGCGCGGTCATCTAATTGACGCCTGTCGGCGGCCATCTTGTTGATGGACGCCGGCAGAGAGAGAAGGGGACATTCACCCGGCAGGATGAGGTATGCCGCTTGGTCCCATCCTCTCTCCTGACACTGTTGGGCTCTCGGTCCATGACCGAGTGCCCGACTTTTTAGAGGGGTTGACACCAAAATGACTGTTAGTCATTTTGTTGTCACCCCTGCAATGGTGTCACCGGGGAGCAGGCCGCACCCCCCGCACAACCCTTGTGATGCCACAGAATACAGTACATTTATAGTTGTAATTAGGGCCACTTCTTCATTTATGCTGTAAGGTGTCATTAGTCTAAATTGTTTTGCATTGACATACACTTTAACTATCTATTACATCACTGATTTTTTTTATCTATTTGACATGAATTGGTAAGTTATGGTATACGTTGGTAGTTTATATGCAACTCAGTTGGCTCCTTTCCTGACTCTCCTCAATGGACACGCCTTGGACACTCATTATTATTGTCAGGAGACTTTAAAACCAAATTCCGTTTTTAAGTGAAGGGTTAAAGGTAGGGAGGGATGCACCGCGATTTCAGCTGCCAAAACATATCGGCCGAAAATGGCACTTTTGGCAATATCCCGAAAGTGCCATCTTTCAGACGAAATTGCAGTGAATCTGACACAGTGCAGCGTCCAGCAGGGAGGAGAGAAACTGTCACAGGAGGCGGGGATAGCGGTGTGGGGAAGGAGTCAGCTGTCACAGGAGGCAGGGATGGCGGTGTGGGGAAGGAGTCAGCTGTCACAGGAGGCGGGGATAGCGGTGTGGGGAAGGAGTCAGCTGTCACAGGAGGCGGGGATGGCGGTGTCAGCTGTCACAGGAGGCGGGGATAGCGGTGTGGGGAAGGAGTCAGCTGTCACAGGAGATTGAGCTCTCCTCCCCGCATCGCTCACTCAGCCTCCTGTGACAGCAAGTCGGGAAGGAGACGAGTGAAAACACTCAGTGATCAGTGATCGCTGATTGTTTGTAAATAATTGAGGACAGAGTATGGTTACTGTGTCCCCAATTATGAATGAATGGGAAGTGATCTACATCACCTCCCGTTCATTCATGATTGGGGACACAGTAAACATACAATATCCACAAGTTATGAATGAACAGGAACACTCAGTATAGAAGATTCCTGTTCATTGAAAACAGGGGCTGCAGAAAAAGAGATGGAGGGCTCTGTGTTCTCAATCTCTTTTTCTATTTTAAAAGGGAAATATCAGGGGTCGGTTTAGAGCCCCAATATTTCCCCAAAGCCCCTAAAAGTAAAGTAAAAAAATAAAAATATATAATATTAATAAATAATTAATAAATAAGAACAGTAATATGTAATGCAGTTTGGAGAGTCCTGTGTCTTCTTACCGTCATATCTTGGTGGATGACCGCCGTGGTTTCCGGGAAAGCCCCAGTGTCGGTCTGCTTGGTGGTGAGATAGGCGACAGATTTCCGGATCTCTTCTACGTCAACGTCAATATATTTACGACATAAGGACATCACTTTCACCACGAAAGATGTGAGCCTGAGGAAACAGAGGGAGCCAACAGTAGACATTACATCTCAGATTATTTGTTCCTTAATCAGAAGAATCTGTAAAAAATAAGTCAAGGCAACTGGACTCTGGACTTGCTGTATTTTTCTTGAAGACGTTTCACTGGTCATCCGACCAGCTTTCTCAATTCAGAATGTGTTGTGCAAAAAATTATCTGGGAATAAATATGGTGAATGGAGGTAAAGAATTTTAGGGAAACCTGAAGAAATATGGAGGATTCCATTACAGACCTGCCCCAGAACCAGCAACAAGTGAAGTCAGAACTCTGACTAATGTGACAGACATTTAGCATTTTCAGCCAGTAACTTGGGTATTTCCTAGGCTTCAGTTAATAATAGAACTGGAATCTCGGGTTCTCCTCTTACCAGGTGCTGCTGGGTCTATGTAGCCAGGCGCCGTAGGATCCATCCGGTTTCCTGTACTGTAATATCCTTGTGTATCCTGGGAACAAACAGAGCCATGCATCAATAACCATTCATTTTATGCGAGTAGAATTTGTCTTTATTTTTCCAACATATAGCTTTATACATAGTAGCCAGGAAAACATGTACAGGGTTATTCACAAAGCTACCGAAGGCAGCCGAGTGAATAACCCACCTGAAGTGAAGTGAGACAAACGTTGTTCAGGCTTGTACAGCTGATTTCTGCAGTGCAGAAGGACTTTGACTCAGCCGGTCCAACATCTGGATCGATTGACCCGAAGATCCCGCAGCTCATTCGCTGCCCTTCTCCCCTATTCACATAGTGGCCGCACAGCAGTGAGTGATTAGCTGAATGCCGCCTAGCGGCATTCGGCTCGGCTATTCTGCTCAGTATCAAGCAGAATAGGAACTCAATGAAAAAAAGGTTCAAAAATGTAAATAAATAATAAATGTAAAATAAAAAAAAATAAAGATTTAAAAAATAAATAAAAAGAAAACAATTGGGCGGAGCTAGCAGTGGCAGCTAGATCTGCCCAACTGTTTCCTATTGAGCTGGCTCCACCAAGTTGTCATTGTTTAATGACAGATCACCTGGGGATGCTGATCTGTCATTGCAACTGGGTGGAGCCAGCCGTGAGATCACGGCTGGCTCTGCCCAGCTGCCACTTGGGAGGTGTTTGGCCGGCCGCCTTCGGGAGCTGTATGGGCTATTGTGAATAGCCCGTACAGCAGCCCTTCAGTTCGACTGAGCCGAAGGGCTCCGGTGGCTGAAGCTAGCCGAAGGATCAGCCGGAGCTACGGCTGATCCTTCAGCTAGCTTTGTGAATAACCCCCTTAGATGGCACTTTTCTGTAATGGGAAACAATGTGCAGCTTATGTACTCCCCCTAGTGGGACATTCCATGTGACATGAGGGGCCAATGGACAATTTGCAAACACATAACTATTCAACGCTGAGTGCCAGTTATAAAAAATAAGCATAGGCTGACGTGCTTTTCACATTTTACACAATTTTAGTGCCTGCTTACAAAACGCATCAGTACTTTAGCAACTGGGTGTAACATATTTAAAATCAAGCAACAAATATGACTATTTCATTTAAAACCAAGATATTAAAAACCAATAGCAAAAATGGCATACATTGAGGCTTAGAAGTCCTTATATTTGGCGGCTGCCTTAGTTCTCTGTTTTTCAAGCTTAGTAAAAAATGTTTACAAGTACAGAAAAATATCTGTTGATTCTGATAGAAATTCAGTGACCTTGTAGCAATGCTATCTGCCTTCCCAGCTATCTGAAATACACAGCAACTTCTTCCTATGTAATGGGGATGAGTCTATACGGAGTTGCTTGTAGTACAAATCTGGTACAAAGGATGACCAGGTAAAAAAAAAAAAAAGAGCCTGAGAAAAAAAATAATGCAGCCACCACCTCTTAGGACTGCTAAGCTCCTTCTGTTTTCGGGTTTAGATACACTTTAACATCTATAGCAAAGAGAACAGCTATTGTCTTTATAGTTGGCACATTGAGTACATTTAAATGAAACCTGTCACAAACCCAAGCAATAACTGAACCTTTGATGATAAAATGTATCAGCAGAGGTTCCCTCGTGTCAAAACAACTGGTGAAAACCTAGAGCTTGAGGCAGCTAAAGCTAAACTGCTGTACAACCCGAGCTTGCCCCCTCACCCCCAAGATTCTCCCCTAAGCTGGCCATACACCAGTAGAATTTTGTTAGAAAAATCCTTTTGGAACATTTGTCTGATTTTCTAACAGTCAATGGGGTGAAATTTAACCACAGTGATGGAAAAAAAGTCGAAGAAATCTAACAGTGAACGAGACTTTCTTTCGGAAGTAACATTCATTCCAAAGTTGAATGTTAAAACCCAAGGTCATTTTGAATGACATTTTTTGGGTGTCTGATGGCATTATCAAATGTTCTGATGAGATCTCTCAGATGAACGTTCATACAAACATCTACCGGTGTACAGCCACATGATGCGAGGCCTTCAGGGAAGCTCATGTAATAAGGTAATAAGGGGCAGAGACACGTTAGACTTCTATAGGAAACGTCAAGATTTACATATAACTTCCTTCTACACTCATTGTAGAACCGACGTCTTCCGTATCAGACACACTTCTCTTCTTCTAACAGTCGTTGCCTCATCAAAATGAATTGATCGTCCACATTTTTCACCGTGAATTGTCTTACCGTTTCTCATGTTCTCCAGGCCCTGGTCTTTGCGATCCGGTGGGAGACTAAGCCACTTATCGGTTTGGTCGAGGTAGCGCATGGCGTACACCCCCGGGGCAGTAGAGATCATAGTTTGCTCGGCGCAGCCATAGGGGACACGGATCAACTTGCTCACTCCATCCGAGCTCAGGGTGTTGTTTATGGTGTTTATTGGGCTGTCCACTGCAGAGGAATAAACCAAAGATTTGCCATGAGGATAGATAAGTGCAAATTGGCATCTAATGAAGCAGTTACTGTGTGCTTAGGTGGTGTTAAAGGAATTATAGTTAAAAACAAACTATGACAAAGTATGAAAATATGATCAGCATAATGTTAAGTCTTTTTATCTTATCTTCACATATACATGTGAAAAAAACCCCAAAACCTGAATTTAATAAATCTTATTGGCATGATTTGTGCTTTGCCTAAACCAGACAATGCAACAAGTTTACCATAAGAGTGGACACAACAGCAGCACATGCTCATCTATATTATATTCAGATCGGCTTGTTACAGGTTACAAAGCAAGGAAATCCTCCCCGCAGTGTAACCTGTCATGGACGGAGCGCTGACTGTTAATTACAGGCGGCCCTGCATCCGGCTTTTGACAGGTAGTTAGGTTACACAGCAGCGGGCTTCCCCACTGCTTGTGTAACCTAACTTGGTGAGGCGAGAGCTGTCACAGCTTCTACTCTGTGTTAGAGGCTTGAGCTGTGCGGATGGCTTGGACCAATGGCAAGGCGCCATTGGTCCAAGCATAAAAAAAACAACAACAGTGAGGACATAGATCTCGATGCCTCACCAGTGACGAGGCTTCTCCCTGTCTACTCCCCACACAGCTTGGTTACCGAGCTGGGGGTGGGCTTTGGTGGGATGGGGCGGGGCTTCAGAGGTGCGGGGGTTTGGCGGGCTGGGGGATGCCTCACCCAGCACAGAAGGCACAGTACATCACTGCGTCTAGGGAGCATGTGATTCACACCACTTCCTCCCATGTGATACTGTTGGTGCATGGCAAATAGGGGCACCCAGTTCTGGCACAAGGGGGCGAAGGGTGTCCTTAGTCCTGTGTAAACTCTAACCCATGACTTGGAGCTTACACAAGGCCACTCCTTCTTGATTTGGTTGACTTAAAAAAAAAAGCATGGGGGAAGAGTGGAGGTTTAAAAGTAGTTTAGTACCCGGGTGCGGCCCGCACCCGGGTGACACCAAAATCACTGACAGTCATTTTGGTGTCACCCCCTCTAAAAAGTCGGGCACTCAGTCAGGGACTGAGAGCGCGACAGTGTCAGGAGAGAGGAGGGGACCCGGCGGCATACCTCATCCCGCCGGCTAAACGTCCCCTCCTCTCTCTGCCAGCGTCCATCACTAAGATGGCCGCTGGCAGGCGTAAATTAGATGACTGCGCGAATGCGCGATGACGTCACGGCCCCGGGTGGCACCCGGCCTCGGGATGCCCCTGACTGTATGTACATGGTGGCAACCCTGGCGGTTTCATGCATATTCAGGCTCTGCTTCCTGCTGAGCAGCTACGTTTTTTGTTAGATGTTTTTACAATTTAGCTTAGGTTGTCACCTAGTAGAGATGTTCTATGGTTTGGATTAACATAGGAAAAGAAGTGGTCTCTCTGCAGCAGTGTGACGCTTACCCCTCCACCGAGTCAGAGCTAGAGTTGCGCAATCAGCAAAACTCATGCTCCCTGATGATTGGAGAGTTCTAGCTCTGACTCAGCAGGGTGGACATGCCAGACCCCTGCAGGAAGACCACTGCTTACACACAAAAAAACAGCATACCAGCAGGGGACAGGCTTTTGTACTCCAGCTGTGGCTGCTTTCCACCAAAATTAAACTGTATGACTTTTGCGCACCTTTTTTTGATTCATGACATTTATTTAGCTGATTAAACTATAAATGAACTTTCATATTCAATCACTTCTATTCCTGTGACCGCTTTCTGTGTTGCCCCCAATCTGACCTTAGGCCTTGTTTGTCTAAATGCAGCCTTGACAGTACTTACTGGTAATTTTGACACTAGAGCGGAAATCGCCATCTGGGATCACATTTGGAGGTAAGTCCTCATTGATTGTTATAGAACTCCTGGCTCTGTCTGTATTAAAATGAAGGAGACACAATAAGCTCAGGCTACAATTTGTGATATAAAACAGAAAGGAAGCTATATTACCTTTTATTCCTCTAGACAGTCAGTATAGTGTTCACACAAACAACAGCAAGACAAATCTGAAGGACAAGCTGCAGTCCCCACCTAGGCACCACCCCTCTGCCGGGTTTCACCCATATGGGCTCTATCGTAGACTCTCTATGATTCTCTACGATTAAGCCCATATGGGTGAAACATGCTAAAGGGCAGTGCCTAAGCGGAGATTGCAACATGCTCTTCATACTTGTCTTGCTGAATAAAGTTACTTGTGAGTGATGTTACCGGCAGTGCGGCCTGTTGTTTGTGTGGATTGTGTATGGCTGGAACCCAGTATCATAGTAACATAGTATGTAAGGTTGAATAAAGACCAAGGTCCATCCAGTTCAACCTGTGTATGCAGACATCCCAACTCTCCCGGACATTCCAAGAGTCTCCCGCTATAAGATAGCGGCTCCCGGCCGCCCGCGGAGAAACATTTTCTCCCGGAAAGGTTTAACCTGCTCGATCTAGCAGAGTAAACCTTTCCCTGCGGTTTTTTTTTTTTTTTTTACTCTGATATCGGAGCCGCCGGCTGCCGTCAAAGTAAAAAAAAAAAAAAGCATAGAAATGCAAATTGAAATCGACAATAGCAATCTAGCTATTCATTCCTATTCTGTTTTTTTTTTTTATTCTGACGGCAATAGCTTCTTTCCTATCTGTCATAATTTCAGGGGAGTGATCTCCCCCCCGGATGGGGTGGGCAGAGGCAGGGCTGTCTTTAACGCAGGGCAAAAGGGGCAGTTGCCCCGGGCCCAGTCATTGCTGTGAGGCTCAAAGCAGCAGCCCCTTGAGCCTGCTAAAGTTACAAACCAAGCCCCGTTGTGTTCACTATGCAATCGGCATTGCATAGTGTTGCTTTGCCCCTGCTGTACACTGAGTAGCGTGACCCCATGATGTCTCACGCGGGGTCACGTCTCCCTCTGATGTCTCCTTCCATCTGCTCTGCAGGAGGAGGAACCGTGTGTGTGTGTGTGTGTTTCTCCGGCTCTACAACTTCCCATATCTCTGTAGATTCTGCGAGAGAAGAAACTCATCCAGTAGTTTCTTGAATGTATCAATGTTATCAGCAGATCCCACCACCTGCGGAAGGAAATTCCAAACTTTCACCACTCTCACAGTGAAATACCCCTTGTGAATCCTAAGATTGAACCCCTTCTCTTCTAACCTCTTGTGTCCCCGGGTTCTCAATACAGTTTTGGGATTAAACAGTTTGTTCCTAATATTGGGGTCCCCATTGATGATTTTGAAGACTGCAATAAGGTCCCCTCTTAATCGTCTCTTCTCTAAGGTGAATAAGTTAAGATTTTGAATGAGGTCCTCATAACTCAGGCCTTCGATTCCTTTAGCGATGGTCATTCATTACAGAGGGCTGAGGGTTTTAAAGCGGTTGAATTCTCTATCTTTTACCTTGATGGTATAGGGTTTATTCAAGAGGTGCCTATGTAGCTTCAGTTATCTTCTAAAGCACCTCAGGACCTCAAAATCAAGGCGAGTCCAAAGTAGGTTTATACAGATTTAGGGATTAAATGGTCAACAAATCAGCCAAAGAAAGAGACAAAACGCAGTTTATATGGGTATGGAGGGTATATATGGATTCTATCCCCAGTATCTCCAATAAAGGATGCAGAGCCCTTTGGTTCTGAAGGATAATATTTGAAAGGACCTGAAAAATCCTGGCCTCCGTACTATTGAAGGTGAGTGTTCTTGCATCCTAGATTTTGGAGAATTTCCTCCTTAGTTTGGTAGCTGACTAACTATCAGGTGACATCTCATGGAGGGTCTCCATCTGGTCTGCGAGGTCTCACTGCTTTGTGGACTTTTTCAAATGCTATGGGTGGTTCTGGGTGTTGGTCCAGGAGGCTATTGAAGATTGGTTGCATACTTTCTGGCTCTTCTGATTCAGTAAGACCTCCAAATCGCACATTTTCCATTACCAAGGTCTTCCATGTGCCTTTGCATGTGGACCCCGTGCTGGTCATTTTACATCAATACATATAAATACAGATGTTGTACTGCACAGAACATCTATGTTATTACCTTCTGGATTCAAAACATATGTTTTCTCGTCAACTACTGGAACACCTTCTCTCTGTTAGGAAAGGGAAATGAATAACAAATTCTGCAATAGGATAAACTCTAACGGAATGGCATTTAGATTGCTAAATCACTGTGTATCATTAACAATTGCCTTTTCTTATTATTAAAATACTTGTTTTCAAAATGTTTTCATTCTCAGCACATTTCAGTGCTACTGATCTCCTGCAGCCCATTTGAGGTACTTCCTGTCTACATGCTCTCCAGTGATGGTTGCATGGCATTTCTCAAGCAGGGTTTCCTGACTGTGACAACAGCGAAACACGCCTTTGTAATGTATGTTTGTCTGGCTGCTTGTAGTCTGTATAGGAAGCCCATGTGACAAAGCAGGAGAAGAACTGGGAGACAGAGTTGTCACCTTATAACAAGAAGCCTAAACAATGGCCTTCATGGCAGGATCACCAGCTATTATTTTAATGGTGCTATGTATGTGTTGACCAAAAAAATGTCATGACCTCTTTTGACCTTTGACACACTGTGAAGGAACTCATGGCCACAGCAACTCGCTAACTGGGCGAAATTTTTTTTTGTGGAGGGGCAATGAGGAGAAGGCTTCCTTTCGGGAGGTAAAGCTGGACTGTGAAACAGTTATCACAGCTTGCAATACCACTGGTCACCACTGGAAGGAGACTCATCCAAATTTAGCTGGCAGGACACACACAGGCAGATACCACTCTTTGGTACAATCTGTTGTCCTCTAAGTGATGTGGAGTCGCCAAGTGATTCCCACACACTTCTGAGATACTTTTGAGAGCTTCCTCAAGCTATCCTACAAACTAGAATCCTTGTATGATCACTTTTCCCACTGGTCACACACTTGCAACAGACATACAGTTTAGGATAGCATGCACCACCTGCAGTTTCTCAGGTGCACTGGGCCTAGCCTGGGGGTGAGATGTACAAGGTTGGAGAAGCAAACTAGGCCTTAAGCCCGTAGGAGGCCAGATGTGGACCCAGGAGGGGACTGGAACTGTGTGGGATGGAGAACCAGAGGAGCCCTATGCTTGCTGGAGGTGCCAGGAAGGTTGGGATGGCATGGACCTCAGGAACAACACTGGTATTTCTCCCAAGGAAGAACTCAAGCACATCCTCTATCCAGCTGTGGTTATGTTACACAGCGTCATCGTCCGCTCAACTAAAGTATTCCTGCACTGTGGAAGCTGGAAGGGATTGGTGAGTCTGGAGTCTATTTTTGTCCATGGATGTCTGAAGTCATATACCCTCTCTACCAGTTTTGGCTGTTCTACAATAAAACATTGAAAAGTACTTAAAATGACTGGTGCCCAATTCACTGTTCACATCCCATTACCCGGCTAGGTATCCATCCCTGAGAGTGAAATATCAGCTCTCCCTGCCTCTGGGGTTCACCACATGCCATAGGGGGTCAGGGGGGCGCTGCAGCAGTATGGTTTATCCTGCTGGTGGGAGCACACCGAAGGTTCCAGCAATAGTTTAGAGCAAGCTCCGAATAAGCTTTATCATTTTTCATGTTTCTCAATTTATAGATGTATTGATGTGGGATGGACTTTAAGCCTTGACCAATCACCTTTGGAGGTATTAACTCATCTGCTGTAAGGGTTCTGGCCTCCTAAAGTGACCAAAGGTTACACGGACCAGCCAGTTTTGATGGCTGGGTCAGAGTTAGGATTTCTGGAACCAGAGCGCCCTCCCAATCGGAGTCCAAACACCACATGACTGCTCTGAGAAGGCCCCATATAACTGTTTTGTTGGTCCCTAGCGTGTGCTATTGGACCAGAACCTACCATTTTGTATTCACGTGAAGCTTACAATGTGTACATTTAAAAGGGGTTTTGTCATCTCCCTGAAATTAATATTTTGGATTTTATTAGAGATTAACCTTTTCCCTATTATAGATATACAACCCTTCTCACCTCGATATGAAGCACTTTGTTCACAGCGTCAGACATGCCAACCGGGCCCAGAGCCATGATAGTCACACTCAGGTCTTCCTTTCCAATGGGAACCACAGAGAATGGGATGGAGAGAGCCGACTTGTTGCCCACGGTTACAATGCGCTCTATGGCACCTCCATCAGGTGTGCTGGGGGTACACAGCCCCTCTGCTTTCGTTACGAACACTCTGACCTGTTCCAGGAGAGAAGAGCAAAGAAGCTAAGGAATTCCAATCTCGTGTACCATTCATGACATCCCTTGTTTGTTCTGCATAGGTACTCTGATTATTGTGAATACAGATCATGAATTCCACTATAAACTTTATAATGTATGTTAAGCTTTAACCCAGGCTTGCCTAAGTGATAACGGGCCCTGAAATCCTTATACGTTAGTGAATAAGAGAGTAACAGTAACAGACATATGGGAGACTTTAGCGAGGTTATTTGTTATTCTAAAAGTAAAATAACTAGTTACATGCAGGAAGACAAGCATTAACAAAGATTAACCTTATCCCGCCGGGTGACTGTCCCCTCCTCTCTCTGCCGGCGTCCATCACCAAGATCACCAAGATGGCCGCCGGCAGGTATCAGAATACTGTTGCGCGTGCGCTCGGTGACGTCACGCGCATGTGCAGTGACGTATCGGCGGGGTGACACTCGGTTACCGCTCTGGGTGTCACCCCTGATATATATACTGTATATATAAAACATCCCCCATAAGGTGCCCATACACCTTACGATTATCGTACAATAGTCGTATGCAATCGAGTTTTCGGCCGATAATCGCAAGGTGTATGGGCAGTGTACAACCACAAATACTACGATTATTCCAAGGTTTGTGGCGTTTCCGTACGTCAACAATCGTACGATCTACACTGCTCATGCGCAAACGAAAATACGTGCGGTTGATTAACCGCAATTCGTCCAGGTGCTTTTCTTTCATTACGGCTAATTGAACCTTGCGATAATCGGGGCAGGATAGGGCCGGCGTACGAAAATCGTACGATGGTTCGATCATCGGACGAAAAGTGTCGTCCGGTAATCGTAAGGTGTATGGCCACCTTTATATTGTATTGCCTTGAGCCTTCCCCATCTGCTAGTCAATACTTAGCACTGCATCTCTGCAATGGACACATGCTCTAATTTTAAAAGGGTAAATAGACCGCTAGACATTTCACCTGTGCCTGATCAACAGGTTAGTGTGCAGCTCATGCCATGGTTCATGTCTGACTTTTATATCCTCATGCCCTGAATTATTCCTGAAAGTGTTTGGACTGCGCTTGTACAGAGAGCTGCTATAAGTCCTCATGAACATGAGGCTAAGCAAGGCAGGCTAAAAACTAAGAAAGAGTGGTGCTTTTAGATCCCACCTAGGTTCTACTTGCCTTGCTGGTCTGCCTATTCATATTTGGTCATTGTTGTCATATCAACATTTCCAAAGTAGCCCATCTAGTTTTGTAACATTGCACTAGCCAGCCCCTGCATATCAAGGCTTGGCTACACTCAATCTTTCCCAGTTTGCCCTGCTGTTTCCCATAGTCAACAGGAAATATTACCACTATAAGATGTGAAATGGAAAGAAGGACGCCCTCCAGCCTGGCCTCCTCTTCTGATAACCTACATCCCAGATAGGGTTGTCACCTGTCTGGGATTCACCCGGACAGTCCGGGTTTTGAATGCTGTGTCCGGGTTTCATGGCAGCTGAAACCCGGACACTAGATGTCAGGCAGATAGCAACCAAAATGAAGATAGGTGCTACTGGCGCCCCCCAAATGAAAATAGTCTCGACTGTGATATTTACATAGTAATGGGTGGCGCTATTTAAATATGAATAGGCCGCGACTCATTCTCCTCCCAAAAAATTCAGTGTGTCGTAAGAGTGTTCAGGTTTTGCCGGAAGAAAAGGTGGCAACCCTAATCCCAGACATACTTTGTACAATGCCATAAGCTGGGGCTGATATATTGGGGGGGCTCCATTAAACTGCCCCCCCATCTCCCAAACAAACCATTAAACTTTTGCAGATCTTTCATGCTTGTTGTTCTTATGCGCTCTGTACAAGCTACATTTTTCAGGCAATTTCAACCACTTCTAAACTACCTCATGCAAAAGTAACAGCACAAATCAGGGCAACAATGAAACAATTGAAACTGTTGCTGGTAGGTTCTTTTGATCCATATGAACATCTGCATGATGGGAAGCTGGCTGAAAGTGGTTGAAACTGTCTAAACATTGTGTGTGTGGTCAGTATTAATGAAAGGGTTGCACCGGTACTCCACTCACCCTCAGGTCGTGGTCTTCGAAGTTATACAGTACGGGTCTCAGCTCAATCTGTTCAAATCTCTTCACCGTCAATGGAACTCTCAAGTGAATGTGGAACGGCTTGAAAACTTTCACCTTCACCGGGTCAGCCACACAAAACCCTGAAAACCGAGAGATAATCCGGGTAATACCAATGAAGAGTTTCAATGGAGAAGAGGAGACTCATGTATGTACGGCAGACATTTATTAAAAAAGATAACCAAAGTTATAGCAATACTCAACCTGCTCTCTGCATACAAACATTAGAGAAAGGGCTGAAAGACATACCTTAAGCTGTGAAAATGGTTGCGGCATTGGTCATGTGATCTCCACTGGGGGACTTTTACAGTTTTAGAGGATGTTGTGCACAGAGGCCAGAATGAATCGACAAAGTCATATTTTTTTCCCCTCACCTTTTCCTGTAGACATTCCGACTGCTTGGATCTCCCATGTGGTGATAGAATCTGGGACTATGGAAGTTTCACTACAAAAAAATAAAGTAACTGTTTTTTTTTCTCAGTAATTACTTTGTGCATTTGAGAATTTTACAGACTGAATAATTGGAATACTAGACTAATAACTGGACCACATACTGACCATTTGACACCAAGGAGAGTTTTTAACACTGTGCTACCAATGACAGTCTGTATATTCTTCATTGTCTAGCAGTATCTGACACTGTACACTGTTCATTGCAGTGTTATATTGTCCATCAATGACGCTAAAATTATCTATGCCATGTGCTGGTTATTGGCTATGTGTGAGCACCCTAAGCCATTAAGGAGCTTAAACCATCTTACTCCAAGCTTTTTTTTCTTTTTTCTTATTAGCTTAAAAATAAAATACAGCTAGCTGGTTGCTATACTCATCTCATCTCCAGTGCTATCCACCTCAGTAATCCCTTTTTACCACAAAATGTCCTCAGTCTTTTGGGTGGGAATGGAAGATAGAAAGACGTCATCAGCACTCCAATCGGAAGCTTCACATTAGCGTAAATCCAATTTATTAGCAAAAGTCATGAAGACAAGCACTTTCGGGGGCCACGCAGGGTCCCCTTCATCAGACTCGTCACTACTGAGCCTGATGAAGGGGACCCTGAGTGGCCCCGAAAGCGCTTGTCTTCATGACTTTAGCTAATAAATACGATTTACACTAATGTGAATCTTTGGATTGGAGTGCTGATGATGTCTTTCTATCTTCTGTTGCATTGTGAGCGGCGCCATCCGCGGTCATTGCGAGCACTTATTATTATTGGGACAGACCGGTAAGGAGTACAACAAGGTATATGGATTTTTTTTTCGGGTGGAAATGACGCAGGAAAGACTGAGTGTGGGTCATCTAAGACCTGCACCTAAGGAGGCATCACTCGTTATAAAGCCCTGCACTCACAGTGTAATGATGCATCATTGAGGACTACCCACCACCGCAGTGTGTGTGTAATATATATAAGGACCCTGCAAGGGAACGGAGCCACCTTAAAACAGGATATCAGGGCCAGTGCTCAGTGGACCAGCTGATTAAAACTTTTAAACATCACCACATCCATTGTAAGTGATTCAATCTGCATCAATCATCAAGCTTAAAACCTATATATATATACTGTATATACACAGTATATATATATACAGTATATATATACACCGTATATATAAATATATATACACACACGTATATTATATATAATATAAATTATATTGATCATATATTTATATTCCTTGCTTGCTTATTTATATACTTAATGCACAATTATAGGTTAACACACTAGCTGTTGTTGGAAAAAATAAACCCTGCTTCCGGTTATCTTTAGTTGGTCATCTGTGAAACTTTCACAGATCTGTCTATAAATGCCACTAAGTTTTTTGTTTTTTTAATCAGCTCGTCATTCAGGAATATTACTTCCTTGGGCAGAAGTGTGTAATAGAAATGGTGATACATACGTGTACTTTTTGTTCACCGTGACCGTCTTCCATAACCAGGTTTCTGGGAAGTTTGAGCGAACCTGAACCTCACTTTCATCTGTGAAATCCTCTTCATCTTGATTGTCTGTCTGGGCTGCAGAAAAACACAATTTTTAGAAAATAGAAAGCTAAAAGAATGACGGCAGAAAGAGACCGAGTGCTCCGTCCAGTCTGACCCTTTTTTTGTACATTTTTGTTAATATTTTTTGACTTGGTTTGTTTCTTTCCCTTTCTTGTCTGGGTATAGACTTATGTTTATCTCAAGTATTTTTAAACTCACTTATTGTCGATGGTCTCCCTACCTCTGCTGGAAGTCTGTTTCAAGCATCAACTACTCTTTAGGTAAAATTATACTTTCTATTGGTACTTTGGAAACTTCCTCCTGCTAAATTGAGGCCACGTCCCCATATTCTTGATCTTAATTTAACACTAAAAATTTGCCTTCCTGAAACTTTTTTACACCCACGTTGTATTTAAAGGTTTTAATCATGTCCCCCCCTTTCCCTTCTTTCCTCAAGACTGTGCATATTTAAGTGATATGAAAGCCTTATTTTTTTTTTCTAGTGATGAGAGCATATGACAGTGTATGCAGCTTCTACTTTGGACTGGCGCTTTCCCACACAATCACCTGGTCCCCTCAGCTCCTGCCCCACTTACTGTACCAGAGATTCAGGGTGGCTCCTCTTCCTTGCAGAGTCAGTCCTATGTAGCCACCTGCCCATTTCCAGAAGTTGGGTGAAACAATGCTGTACAACCGAGAACCATTGGCGGACTGCAGTCAGAAATTTATTTGTGTCCTTATATTTAGTGAATTACACTCTGGAGAGTAGTAAACTTGCTATGAAGGCAATATTTAAGATAACTGTCAGCATTTAATACTACTTTAAGTTCCTGCAGACTCTCCTGATATGTTTTATCCCTCAGTCCTTGTGTCTGGACTTGTTCTATCACATCACTGTGTTTTTGTAAGTGAGGTTTCCAGAACTGGACACAGTATTCTAAATTAGGTCTAACTAAAAATCTGTATAGAGGGATCAGGACCTCCTTCCTCCTGCTGGAGATCCCTCTAGTGATATCTAAAGATCTATATAGAGGAATCAGGACCTCCTTCCTCCTGCTGGAGATCCCTCTACTGATAACTAAATATCTCTATAGAAGAATCAGGACCTCCTTCCTCATGCTGGGGATCCCTCTAGTGATAACTAAAGATCTATATAGTGGGATCAGGACCTTCTTCCTCCTGTTGGGGATCCCCCTAGTGATAACTAAAGATCTATATAGAAGAATCAGGACCTCCTTCCTCATGCTGGGGATCCCTCTAGTGATAACTAAAGATCTATATAGTGGGATCAGGACCTTTTTCCTCCTGTTGGGGACCCCTCTACTGATAACTAAAGATCTCTATAGAAGAATCAGGACCTCCTTCTTCATGCTGGGGATCCCTCTAGTGATAACTAAAGATCTATATAGTGGGATCAGGACATCCTTCCTCCTGTTGGGGATACCTCTACAGATAACTAAAGATCTCTATAGAAGAATCAGGACCTCCTTCCTCATGCTGGTGACCCCTCTAGTGATAACTAAAGATCTATATAGAGGAATCAGGACCTCCTTCCTCCTGCCGGTGGTCCCTCTGCTGAAAACTAAAGATCAATATAGAGGAATCAGGACCTCCTTCCTCCTGCTGGAGATCCCTCTAGTGATAACTCGAGATCTATATAGAGGATTAAAGGATTACATTCCTGTGTTTGAGTTCACATTCTCCAAAGGAGGAGAAGTTAAAGGGTTGGTGATATTTCTGTGTTTGGTAGATGCTGGAGAGTTAAACCCCTTGACAGGTACTCTCTTAGGGAGATCCTCTCAGGGACCCTATTAGTGAGATCTCTGCGCGTTCCTGTATCTTCATATTTCATATGCCCATTATGAGGAGCTCCCACAATCCCTGCTGGATTTTTAAAATTCATTTCATATTAAGGAGAATGTAAGAGGGGGATCTGGTCAAACCAGGATGGGCAAGAACACCAAAAAGTTTCAGGTGGCCCGGGAACAGAGGGGATAAATGGGAGGGAGATCGCATTGCTGGAGCATCAAAGAAGCCAGGGGCTATGCACCCGCCTCCACCAATAACTAATTATCACATTCAGGAAGATCACACCTTTAACTCTCCCTGCTAAATTTATAATGTATTTTGTATGATGGAGAATGCATTTGGTTAACCAGGCAGGAATGGGAAAACATTCTTGCTGGTGAAGATCCCTAGGGTGAAATAAGCCATATAATGACTAATACCATCAGACTCCATCTGTACCTGAAAGCAAAACTTTAGACAAAACATCTTTTCTAGGTTTGAATGAGGTAGAGTAGGGTTAAATCCCTTTCAGGTTGTATCTGATGTCTGTGTCCAGATTCACTGCCACTCTTCATAATGGTGGCAATCGTCACCAAGACAGAAAGTAAGGAAAATCCACTGAGACAGGAAAAGGAAAAGTAGAGAATCCTTCCAGTGTGGACACGTACTCTGGTGACAAAAAGGGATTTTCCCTCATTTTCGGGACATTTCTTCTCATTTCAAGTTTTGTCTCTTGGTCAGAAAATGAAGCATAATCTCTCCAATGGAGACACAGATAGCAATGAAACCATGTTGTACACAAAACTAAAAGAAACACATTAAAAATCAGCCTGCAGTTCTACTTGTCATTTCACTGGTCAGTAAAACTTTTGGATAACCCTTTTATGAACTCTTTTGTGCACAATGCATATGCCAAGGGCCCCTGTACACTATCATGCATGAGTTAAAGTGACATTAAAGGATATCCCCCCCCCCCCAAAAAAAAAACTAAAGTGTAAACATTTACCTTAAATGATGCCTCTTCTCCTTTACAGTAGTTTTCAGGAGTCCCTCCAGCGCTGGTGCTGGTCTCTGATCTAGCTGACTGCTGTGTCTCGTCTGTGTCCCACAAAGTCTGTGCGGGTGCATGCTGCCAGGCTGCGTGCATTGACTTACCTTGTGTCTCTCCTCGTCTCCCAGCAGAAGATCTGTACTGCGCATGCTCTTGCCCCATCAACCCATGCAGCCGCCCGAGACTTTTCAGGTCTTCGACGGGAGCGCGCGGCAGAGACACAGGTACGTTAAAACCTTTTCGTAACTTTATTTTTTTTTTTTATGTTTTTTCATATATCTATTGCTTGCTAGATATATGCAAGACCCGCTCAGGGTTTAAATATCCCTTAAGATGCATTGAGTTGACGTGGCTATTAGATGCAATGCTGTGCACTTTTTAAAAAACAGAATTGCATTGACTTGAATGACCAAATACAGGTCATGATACTGAAAATGCAGTTGTCAGAATTACACATTGAAAAACAAGGAGCCCTGAAATAAAAACACTGAACCATGTCAGCGGAGCAGCACATTGGCTCAGTAGTTAGCACTTCTGCCTTGCAGCACTGAGCTCCCTGGTTAAAATCCATCATAGAGTTTGCATGTGCCTCCCACACTCCAAAGGCATGCTGGTAGGTTAATTGGCTCCTCCCCAAATTATCCCTAGTATGTGTAAATGTGAAAGGGGCCTTAGATTGTAAGCTCCTTGGGGGCAGGGACTGATGTGAATGTACAGTATGTAGAGCGCTGTATAAATTGTCAGTTATATATAATTCCTGTAATAAATAAAATGAACTCATCAGTTCTTACTCCTCCCGATGGTATTATTCCGCCTCTTCTCGAGGGAGATCTTCTTGCGCAGATCCTCGGCATATTGGCAGCAGTCCAGGAAGGCATTTCGGCAGTCTGCGCTTTCGACACGCCTGGCTCTGATGTCACAGTTTCTCTCCATGCGAGGAGGAAGGAGCACCATGCCGTTGTTGCAGCATTTTTGCAGATCTGGAGAAGAATAATGGTCGGCTGCAGAGATGAAAGAAAAAAATGTTGTAAGGACAGGTCACCAAGACATAATGGTCATATCATGCTGATCCCATGGCTTCTGTATTTTTGGGTTGCGAACCTGGACCAAGACAAGGGATGCAGGTTTTCCGATATCCAGTACAAGTACCGATATTGTTTCATCAGTAATTGCCGATACAGAGTACTGATATCGGCATTCCCGGCCAATCAGGAAGCCTGGGAAGCCGGCTTCATGCTCCCTCACGACACTGCGAGGCAGCCTGGCTTCCTGACTGGTCAGGAAGCCAGGATTCTTCGCAAAGTCGTTAAGCAGCGTGAAGCCGCCTTACTACCCAATCAGGAAGCTGAGCGGCATGTCATGACCTGCCGCTCAGCATCCTGGTTGGTCATTAAGCCAGGCTGCCTCGCAGTGTCGCTAGGCAGCGTGAAGTCAGCTTCCTAGCCAATCAAGGAGGCGGGACATGCCCCACCGCCTGGCTTCCAGATTGGCCAGGAAGCTGGCTCCATCCTCTCCTGTGGCACTGCCGGTCAGAGGGAATCTCTCTTTGACTGGAAGTTCCATATCAGGGTAAGTATCAGAGCATTTGGGCAAGTATGAGCAGGGGCGTCCCGAGGCTGGGTGACACCCGGAGCGGTAATCGAGTGTCACCCCGCCGAGACAATTGTGACGCCACTGAGTATGAGTACTCGCCCAAATGCTCAGTATCGGCACCAGTACCAATATTGGTATCGGTGCCTCCTTAACCAAGACAAGTAGTTCTGACTTTACTTCACCCTTCCTCCTGATTTGCCACATGTTCCACGTCGCTGACTTAAAATAATGAAGCCAAAGACAGAAGGTAAACAAGCATGTTCACAAGGAGGCCAACACAAATATCATATATTCTTTCAGTTGTTGAAGTGAACCTGTGTTCCCAACAGCTATCCTAAACTGCAGACAGCCATGCTCAGTAGGCTCCTACAGGTGCCTACATGAATATTTTTAGAGGGCTGGTTCACCTTTTCACAAAAAATAAAAAGATAAACTAACTCTATCCCGCGTCCACTGTACTTATCTGCACTGATGACCATCACCCGCCGCCCACTCCTGCCCGTATGATATCCCCCGCCTTTCAAAAACATAACTACACAGCCACGGAAGCTGTATGGCAACACAATTCTCATTGGTCATGTGGTCACGCTGACCAATGACCACTCCCCATCGCAAGCATTTTGTGGCTGTACAGCCTCCAGGGCTGTGTAGTGAAGTTTTGAAGTGCCAGAACCATGATACGGTCTGGCATGGGTGACAAGATATAGTCATCATTGTAGATAAGTTCAGCGGGGACCAGGGGTGGGGGATGGCGTTGTGAGTTAGTTTACCTTTTCATTTATGTGAAAGGGTGAACTAACCCTTTAACACTCTGTGGCCCTAAAGCCCAGGGTATATCTAATATTGAAATAGTGACTTCAATACCCGAAGTCAGGCTTGGCCCCGCCTCCTGTAGCTTACTGTTGCTCCACCTGCAAGATAGACAGCCTTGCTGACCAATGAAGAACAAGAGTTGTTTAGGGCCAGGCCAAGCATGATTTTAGGAGCTGAAGATGCTTTTTGTGTACTTATTAAACAACAATTACACAGAATTGACCCAAAACCATTATAGTTTCCCTTTAGATTTTAACCCTTCCTCTCTCTACTACAAGTGCTCCCATTGTAGAGGTTTCCCATCATTTCCTGACAGGAAGTGGGAAGAAATCTTTATATGAGGGACACAGACAACCTGACTGAGGCCACAGCCCTTCCCTTCTCTATGCAAAGCTAAATACAATGTTTTAGCCGGAGTTCACACATCTCCTTCACCGTTCAGTATCTCTTTACCTTTCTGTCTGGTGAGTGCTGCGAAGTCTATCGATCTTTTCTTCCTCTGAGGAACCCGGCAGCCTAATCCTTAAAAGAAACAAAATATTCAAACAACAGTGTTGAAAGCCAGTCCGTTCGTGCCGAGCATGTGATACATAATATAATACATAAGTCACCTTTAGTAATAACTATGACAATACCATCATGAGAACCAGATCCGGTGACACTGGCAGCTGAAGTTATATACAGCTCTCAACGTTTTTGTAAACATAAAGTTTGGCCCCACCCATTCTTCCTCCTGAGCCTGCCTATTGGTCCTTAAATATGATTAAAGCAAAAGTCACGATTTGCATATAACTTCAGCTGCCTGTAACTCTGGATCTATACACGATATTGCCATGGAAGGTAACCTTGATTTGTGTATTGTTTGTTCATCATGTGCTCAGTTTAAAATGGCCAGGTCTGTGATACTCTATAATGTATTTAACCCAAAACAATGATTTGCTCCTTTTTGGTCAGTTAATTATACCGTTGCACGTGTTTTGTTATATTTGTTTGATAAGTGCTAAAAAATACCTGTTGATCCTGCCAGAAATCCTGGGAGCCTTTAACTTCCTGTAGTCAACTGACACTATTGGACAGAAATCCCAAACTTGTTTTATCCTTCCTGCCCAGTTTATCTCTGTGGACTGCAGAACATGTTATAGAGATGAGGATAGAGGGAGGTGTTCTGAGGTCGTCGCCTCAGGCAGCATCAAATTAAGAGGGGAGGGTGTGTGACCTTTTTTTTAAAAGGTCTATAGTTCTCCTTTAGCATACTCATTATTAGTCAATATAATTGTAGAACTCAGACGAAGAACTTGTAGAACTCAGACGAAAACAAATATGGATTGGACGGCTCACCCAGGACCAAGCAGTGTGACAACCTTGGATGCCATGCTTCTGTCCTCATATCCCACCCACATGTCAGATGTGCCCTGGAGATGGCCCAATATACTCCATGGTCTATGGTCCACTCTGTATGTGTTGGGCTGCCATGCTTTGTGGCAATGTGCAATTAATGCATACGGTTTGTGACAATTTACAGAAATTCGTACTCATCCGAATTTCCGACTCCTAATGCATCCGAATGTGTCCGAATCCGAATTTCCTTTTCCAAATGTTGCATCCCGTCCGAATTTCGTTCAAGAACTAAACTGAATCGGACATGTGACTTTTCTGGCCAATCAGATGTGTTTTTCAATTTAATGCATCCAAATGGGTCTGAACACGAAATTTCGTCACGGAGCCATCTGATTGGCCAGAAAAGTCACATGCCGTAATGAAAATTTGTGTTCAGTATATACTGTACATATAATACCAAAGCTGAGGCTCCTAGACCCGAATGGCATTTGGGATCCGAATTTCCGAATGCAATTCTGTATTCTGACTGTAATATAAGTAGATACCAAAACGTAGAGTCATGACTGCCCACATCATCACCTTGCCAGGGGTCAGCTTGCCCTTGGAATTCACAAGGTACACGGCCGTGTCCACCGCCGATAAGGACACCGTTGTTACTTCGTCTGTTTCCATTGTTAGCTTGAATTGTGACCCCGGGAGAAGGCTGTTCTTTACATCCGTCCTAATTTGTAGCTGAAAAGTAAAGAAACATAATTGAACCCCATCTGTAGTCTCACACCTTTCATCCCAGCACAGTCCTGCACACCACATGTTATGATTTGTGAAAGATTTCTGTTTGGAAATGTTTAAAAAGTTTCTTTGCAATCTTAGTGTAAATGTGGCTTCCTGTACTCACACTGCAGAGCTGAGTAACAGCCACACCCCCGATGACATGAGTCCTCACACAGACACAGGAAAGGGGAGGGGGGGTGTCTGACCAGGTATTTTACTGAATGCTGATTACTGAGTGTGCTGGGTGCATTGTAACAGAAAACTGGAGGTAACAATATACCAATGGAAGCTGTTAGTACATAGTTTATCTGATTGCATATCTATTGCTGTTACTTCAACTGAGTATTAAACGGCTTCATCAAGATAACATGAAAAAAATATCACCAGTGATCTTTCAAACCCCTGGATTTTTTTTCAGAATTTCCTGGACTAATGAATACAAACCAGTTACTGCCCAGGGAGGATGATTATCAATTATAAGTTAGTGTGGATGTGGGGAGAGGCCCCTATAATATAATTATACTGTGTGCTACTTTGTGTGCTAAGTACCCAGAAGCAGAATAGCGTCAGAAGCAGGCTGTACACCCCACTGAAGACGTATTCCTTTTGCACGGTGCCCAGGCCTGGTCCTCTGGAACTCAAGGGAGCATGCCAAAATCTCCTCCTTCCCCAAGGTTGGAGACGGATGAAGCTTGCACACATGTTGCACATACACACATACAGTGACCAGGCCAGCGCAGGGTGCAAAAATATCCACCAGTCCCAGTCCTTATGAAGCACTAGAATCAAGTTTCTGGTGCAAAACATTTTTTTTAAAAATCAAAAAAATGAAAACAAATTCAGAAAGTTTACATATAATAGGAAGTATTTACAACAGCAATGGAAAAAAAACAATTGGTAAGGGAAGAAGAGCGGGTGGCTGTCACTGACCGCGGAGCTCCGCTGACTATTCATGGTGACCTGCTCTCCCTGTGCAATCTGCAGGATGGAGCTGTTACTAGTCTGACAGCTTTGTCATGTACAATGGAGACAGCCAGGCAATGTGGAGGCAACCATACCCCCCATCATGGTGCCTGAGGCGGCCGGCTCTTCTGGACCTACCTCAGCACACGGAATATAGTGTTTGGCCTCTCAGTCCCTTCCAATAACAGTCATGGCCAGCATTCCCCATCCTGCAGTGTGCCAGAATTACCTTGCCTTCACAGACATCGCTGACGTCTACCCACACTGAGTTGGCTACAATCTCGGAGTCCAGGTAGTAATAGGCGATGATGCGGAAGGAGGGAACCATTTTGGTGGAAACCGGAACAGAAAACACCATGAATTCACTTTTCTCTATGAATCTCAAATCCAGGATCTGACCTTTGTTGAGCACCTATAGAAAAAAAGAGAGAAAGAAAGATATATTTACAGTGTGCCATGCTGGACCAATGCAATATATACACTGAGTGGCCAGATTATTATGACCACCCCATCAGTACTTCGTTGGGCCGCCTCGTGACTCCACGAGATGATGAAAGTTGATGCGAGGAATCTGACACGGCACTGTTGCCCTTGTGTTGTCTTGTACCAGTCTTGCCACTCTCCGTTCTGCCCTACCATTGACTAGTCGCTGACGGCCACAATTCGCACGTTCAGACCCAGATTTTCGGCTGACAGTCCGGTCTTTACTTTAACAACAGCTGCCCTTGAACATTTAAGGAATTCTGCTGTTTTGCTGATACTCGCTCCATGGCTCCGAGCGCCAACAATCATCCCGCGTTCAAAGGCTGTTAAATTGCGTTGTTTACCCGTATCTTCAGAGACAAATCACTTCTACTGTCGTGGTAAACAACCTGCTTCCCTATTTATAATGGTCTGGCCCTCTAGCAACTTCAGCGCGAAATTATAGCTAATTTGCCTACAAACGTCAGGTGGTCATAATAATCTGGCCACTCAGTGTATATCTAAATAATAATAATAATATTATTTATTGTCACTATTTCTATTATTATGCCGTTTTTCCCCGAAGATAAGACGCTGTCTTATATTTTTTGTTGGCTCAAAAAAACACACTAGGTCTTATTTTTATTTTTTTTGGAATGTACAGCAATCCACACTTATTCATGTACAACAGTCTACATGTACACAAATATGGTGATCAGGGCAATCAGAGGTGCCGAGGTATGCATCAAGCATTGTTTATCATAATTGACATGTTTCTTTTTCATTTTTTTAAACAACTGATCTAACTACTTTTCATTCTGTTTTGTTATCTCAGTGCTTCTGATCTCTCTTCAGACTCTTTCAGCCACTTCCTGTCTATATGCACTTGCTCCAGTGTTGGCTGCTGATTATTACTCTGGACTGGCCTCCTGATAGCAGAAAACCATGGACCTGAAAAACAACATTTATGTTCTACATGGCCCATGGCCCACTTACCATGTAATAGATCCTCTGAACACTCCCAGAGTGGGGAGTAACCACCTTCACAGTGACCTTAATGCTTTCTCCGGGGGTTAAAACCTGGATGGGAACATCCATATGAAGGAAGCTGTTGGTTTTCGATGCGTAGGGGGTGAGAATTAATCTTTCTTCCTGCCGTCCATCACTTCCTTCCGCTCTGACCTGTTAAGACATGAAGGAAAAATATATTGTTATAATAATCGTTATGTGTGAAGAAATAACAACGCAAAGCACATCGGAAACCAAAACAGTCAGGTTTTTTTTGTGTGTGTCCCATTGGAGAAACTATTTC
Source organism: Nanorana parkeri (assembly GCF_000935625.1). Taxonomy (NCBI): domain Eukaryota; kingdom Metazoa; phylum Chordata; class Amphibia; order Anura; family Dicroglossidae; genus Nanorana; species Nanorana parkeri. Next base: position 836,850 of record NW_017306483.1, read on the forward strand.
TTCACTTCCTGCTCTGTAGACACCACAGGAAGTAAGATGAAATGTACTGGCTCATGTCACCTGAGCGTCCATATTAAAAAGGACATGTTACAGTGGGAATTGGACTTTTACAAGCATCAGCACAATTCTGCCCGGCCATCGAACTGATCCACCAGGAATGAACTGATCCACCAGGAATCCACCAGGAATGACCCATCAACGGTGGTGTCCTTGTGTCTGTAGGCATAACAATCATCGCCGGATCTTTGGGCAGATTGGTCATGTATGAATATGAACCCAAACATGTGCAAGGGGCTTCCACACCGTCCTATGTGTCAGTTGGCCAACTCTAACCCTATATCGAAAAGTCAGAAAAGTTGGGGTTTTTTAGGCAGCCGACTGACAAATAACCCTAAGAGAACCAAGGGAGAGATTAGCAAAACCGCGATAAAGAATTTCTGAGGGTTACCATAAGGTCCAGGGTCTTCTCCTTGGTGTCTGTGTTGATCTGGAAGACCACCTTCCCATCCTCATTTGACCGAAAGGAGCTGAGTTGTGTGTTGGCTTTCAGAAGTTGAACCGTGACACCGCTTGCTAGCGTGCCGTCTGTATAGGTGACTTCTGCCTGTGTGATAATATAGTGGGAAACATTGTTACTCTTCCAGCGAAGGAAATGCAGATATAGAATAAGTTGGATAATTAGTTATGGCTTTTGCAATTTATAGCTTAATGAACTTCAGGAATTTAAAAAATGTACCCTTGAAGTGGGGCTACCCCTGCACACTGCAAGGGTTAGGTGATAGGAGGCTCAAATATACTCACCTGATCCTCAGTCCCAAGCCGGTCATCATTTAGCGACCCGTCTAGCAGCTCGGCAGGGCCGAGGATCAGGTGATTAAAATAGAATTTTGTTCTTACCATAAAATCCTATTCTTGGAGTCCACGTTTAATTTGTTTTCCTAGCCTCTATTTCTCCTAGAGGCAGCAGCATAACCCTACGTCTCAGAATTGTGTCCCTCAATGGACTCTTTACTGTAAGAACAAAATCCTATCTTACTCATCCACAGTTCTGCCGAGCTGATATACCAGTCCCCGCAGCCTCTTACCCATTGGAATCCGACAGACTAAGGTCCACTGACATCATCACATGTAATGCAGGTCAATTGACTTGCATTAGATGTGAGGACGCCAAGGAACATTCCACAGCTGGAGCGTCCTGCTGAGCTGCTAGACCGGTCCCCACAGCCTCTTTCCCCCTGGAATCCGACAGTCTAAGGTCCACTGACATCATCACATCTAATTCAGGTCAGTTGACTTGCATTAGACATGAGGACGCCAAGGAACATTCCACTGCTGTGTCCTGCTGAGCTGCTAGACCGGTTCCCACAGCCTTGTCTCAGAATTCTTCAGAGCACTGTCCCTCTCGATAGATATTTTTTTTGAGCCCCCTAGACACAATCAGGTTTTTTTTAATTCCCAGAGTTCTTTGTTAGCTAAGGTGGGACTTCCATATCTTGCTCACCAGTGACTGAGCATTGTGCACTAGTTGAATAGAGGCAGTCTGTGTTCAATTGGTGCAAAATGCTTAGTCCCAGGTGCCACAGTAGTGAATGGACAGCAGGTTGAAACAAAATGTTTGCCCATTATTCATGCAACACATTTTTTAAACAACCTTTGCACAGCTATTCGTCCAGTAAAACGCCATGTACATTCGTTCTGTGTGAATTAACCAGTTGTTGCAAGAAAGCGGCAAAATCTTCTGGTTGAATAATCTTCAAATATTATGGGTAGTGGTGAATGGGGAAAGTACCTCATTCTGGCCACTAGATGGCGTTGAGGATCATAGGAAATAAATACATGTTAGTAATAAGAGATACAATGTAACAATTCTAGGGAACACTGGAGGGAATTAGCAGATAAATGTAACCACTGATACTGCAGAGGTCCCCGTAAAAAAAAACTTACCACAATCTGTGCTGGTGTCCCGGGGGTGTAATATTTCCTTGTTTTGGAGAAATCGAGGTTATAGGGGGAAGTCACAAACTTTACAGAGGTGAGCTCCTTTTCTTCTAAAGTTCCGGCTACAAACAGAGAAATATGAAGTCAAATTTTTTAACCCAGGATAATAGATCTCAGACCAACTCTCAGGAGCCACTAACAGGTCATGTTTTACAATTGTATTCTCAGAACGATAAGTCTAATGATTAGAGTTCTTCAGTTATGTGAAAAAGTGTGGGGTCATTTTTTTCATTTTTACTTAAAGGAGAACTATGGGGTTAAGGCTTTTCCCCATAGTTCTCCTTAGGGTAACGGGAGGACACAAACTAGCGTCCTCCTGTCACCCAAGGCTCAGTATACCGCGAGCTGTAGCTCCCGGTATACTGAGACACCGCAGCTGAAGCGGAGCCCGACAATTATGCCGGGATCCCTCCAGCTGCGTGACTGACAGCTGGCTTTGCCTATCTAGAGGCAGAGCCAGCTGTACCCGCCCCCTCCCCCGTGAGGGAGGGGGTAATCTAGCCGTGAGAGCCGTGACAGGATCGAGAGGTGAGCGAACGCCGGTATGTGTTCGCTCACCTCCCGATCTACTGAGCCAACCTGTGACAGTCTCATTGTCACAGGTCGGCTAGAGTGAAAAGCACTCACCTCATAGTTCTCCTTTAAAGCTGAACTCTAGGCAGATATAGAAAAAATACAACTTACTGCAGCTTCATTAAAGTGACATTAAAGTCAAACAACATTTTTCCTCCCCCCAATGTAATGTTAGCACTTACCTTAAATTATGTCTTTTAATCCGATCTTCCTCTCCTTTCCTGATGTTTTCATCTGTCCCTCCAGCGATGCGGCAGCTCTCCAATCCAGCTCTGACTCCTCTGTCCCTGCAGTCACTTCCGATCCCGTGGTGCCTGCATGCGGGTTCACGCATCCATAGACTTACCTTGCGTCTCTGCTCGTCTCCCGGCCGAGAATCCGAACTGCGCATGCGTCGGCCCCAAGATGCATTGCGGCCGCACAAGCAGTTTCGGATTCTCGGGCGGGAGCACGCAGCGATAACGAGGTAAGTTTAAACCGCTGTTAAAGCGGGTTTTTAAAATAAAAACTTTTTGCCTATATCTACTGCTGGCTAACAGTAGATATAGGCAAAAAAACGGAGGGTTTAGAACCCCTTTAATACATAATGAAATGTATTTTGTATAAATGCAAGTAGTGCTTTTATTTGAATTTGACCTGTTATCAGCCTCTTGCCCATCCCTCTACATCAGAACTCAGACTGAGAGAGGAAGAAGGAGCAAAAGGAGACAATCGGTTGTGCTGGAGGGCTTATGTGCTAACATGGAACATGCTGATAGAAGGAAGGAGCAGAGAGATGTGTTTGTCAGTCTGCTCCTTATCCTTTTTTTGTCCAGTCACAGGCTGGAGGAGAGACAAGACCTGTAAATGCTACTGAACTGCAGAAAGACAATCAGGTCTCCTGTCCTGGCAGACAGAGGTGCGGTTGGTGCCGGGTCCATATATATCTCAGAAGTGGGTTGACAGAAGAACAAATCCTTGGCAGGTAAAGCCGCTATCATATACATATTTCATCTTTGTATTTATCTGTTTGCCTGGAGTTCAACTTTAATTTTTGTTTTCATATGAAATAATATTAACGGTTGTATGCCAATGTTATTTATTTGCTTTTAGCATATACTGTATATGTATAAGTGATGTTGTTGTGTTTGGGTTTTCTACTGTTTATATCAAAATTTACAAATAAACATTTAAAGAGAGAGAGAAAGCCACAAGCTGTTTCCCTTCATTCTCTGGCTGAAACTTTCCAAGGGGGCTCTCTGAACACAGTAGAAGAAGGAAGGGTAGGAGGAGGAGTCACTGCTCTGATTCATTTATCTGCGCATGTAAAGCTTGAGCTACTTAACTCTGTAAACATGCTTTTTTTGAACAGTGGAACAGAGGAAAGCCTACACCAATATCCACAGAACATTAGCAGGTGTGGATTAAAACAATTGCTAAAATCCTTACTTATTTTTAGGAAACCAGAAACTTCACTTTCTAAGCACATACAAAAACATTCATGGGTATGGGAGTCCTCAGCAACATGTACACACACACACACACACACACACACACACACACACACATAGTTTGGACTGGATGGAGCTATGTCTTTATTCAACCTCCCCTACTATGATACTATGAATGACACATTTATAGGTCTGTTAAGTTGATGAGACGTTGTTTTTGGTGGTCTCATCATTTCCCAGCATCCAAAACCCATCTCATGTCTATGGCTACTTTTTGCAGGTTAAACCAACACATATTCATAGGACTCATAAAAGAAAGTGGAAAAGGTTTCAGACTGTGGTTGAGAAGTTCTCCACAGTTCATGTTTTCAGGCTTCCCTCAGATGTTCATCACTGAGGATTACTTTGGGATCAAAGTAGAGGAACTAGAGGAAAACATCAAATGGAACTTACAAGCCTTCTCCAGTACAGTAGCCACAATGTAGAATGTGGACCCCACCAAGTTCTCCACGGGCTGAGCAATCTTCTTCAGGATGTCGTCTTTGCTAATTTGGATCGTACCTTCTGCATCCTCCATCTAGCAGAAACAAACATTGCTGAGGACATCAAACAAAACATTGACCACACAATCCACTGAAACCTTGTCAACCATGACTCCAAAATGTAGGTTGTCTAGGACTGATGCCCATGCTTCACCTGATACATTGCAGGTCTGGAGTGTTCTTAATGTGATAATGAAGGAAACAGAAATGGGTGGATGGCTGTGCTTTGCCAGAAGCGACGATGGTAAATACTGTTTTGCCCAAGTTCAGCAACAATATCATAGTTAGAGAGTTGAAAGTAACAGCCAACCTCCGGACAGGTCTTGAGTTCTGTATAGCCAATTTAGGTCATGGCATGGCTGCCAGGGTTGGCACATAGCTACCCTCACATCATGTTGGCATCTTCTCTGCCAGTGCAATCCAGCTGGATCCTCAATGTTGGTTTAACTAAACACTGTCATTTTTGTTGGTGGTGTACTGAGAACTATCACAATTTCCCTTGAGATCTGTTAGCATGGGGTGGGTGAATGGCATTGCAAATGGCTGCAATGGGTGACTGTCATCTCATGCTTATGGGTGCCTTGAAGAGTCACTGTCACTTCTAACACTCAGGGCAAAGTAACATCATCTGCAGATACCCCCCGTGACATGTATACTTACCCAATCACTCTCCTTTGCTGCCTTCCCACACTCCCGGAGCCCTGGTGTACATTGAATCATGTGAATGTCCATGTGATAATGCTGGGGCCTGAATGTCCAATCACTGTGGCTGAATGCTGTTACCTGGGTGGTGCCATGACATCATCTTAGTGCCAACACTGGAGCTTAGCCTGGCAGAGATGTTGTGGTGCAGAGGGGAAGCATTTTTGGGTAAGTATACATGTCTAGGGTGGGTGCTATGTCCAGACACTGTCATGATTGGTCTCATTAAAAGAAGCCTTTACTACGAGAAGAAGAAAGCTGCCATTTCTGACCTCCTGAAAACTCCAGTTTCCTGGCTGTCATGCTGATCCACTGGTATTAATGATTTGAGTAACTGACCTGGAACAAGCATGCAGTAAGTGTAATCCGAATTGTTTATCATCGTACTTTTTCCAGGTCGATATTTCTGTAAGTGCAAGTTTCCTTTAAAAATTCTGATACAAGCGGAATAATATAAATGTGTTTGTGTTTAGGAGGGGGTGACAGTACTCACCTCTCTTTCAGATAATGAGATATGGGATAATAACTAATAAGTCACAACTGTTACAGTTCTAGCACTCAAATCAAAGATGCTCCCTATCTCTCTCTTCCCTGAAGCCTATCGGGGGAGGAAAGTGATCAGACAACCTTGATTACCAATCTCAGCATTCCTGATGCACAGAGCTTGACATGCTATCAAGCCATTTCCTGCAGATTAAACCAAGAGAGCAGCCATGGTGGGGTTGTTACACCAGTTCTTCCCTATTTGCCACTGCAGTACCTCAGGCGCCTCTTCTGCCTCTCTGATTTTGATACTGACTGTACACTATTTGGAGCTATTGGCATAAAATTATGACTTTAAGAAGTACATTTTTAGGGAAGTTATAAACAATAAAAGTTAGGGAATGGCAATGGAAGTCTTCTTTACCTTCACTTGTTGTTCCAGGCCTTGTAGCATTGTTTTCTTCCCAGTCTGGTCTATTATTCCGACTCGTACATGGACCACGCCATCCACAGGTTCGCCATACACATACCTGAACCAATCACAAAAGAACAATCAATGTTTAATGGAAAAGGTGATGAGACGGGATTGTATGGATATGTCAACATCAATAAGGATATGCAGAGTTCAGTAACCTATTCTGACCAATCATTTTCATTTTACTTAGATGACAGAACGATGATTGGTCACTGGGGGTTAGTAGGTTTCTACATTGCCCTTTCCCTTACACCGTTCATCCAGGAAAATGTGTCTTATAGGGTGTGACTTGTAAGATTTTACAGCGACTAGCAGTTGTATATTAGGATCTTATGAATATGAAGTGAACATATTATTCAGTGTACTAGTATAGCAGTTAATCTACAGACAACCATATGAGACTGTGACCTTGATTTACTAAAGGACTGGTACATGTTCATGTTAGTAAATTTTCACTTAACTTAGTCAATTAGGTGAAGTAAACCATTCACTTTGCTGACACCCCATTGTGTGCAGGGAAAAATAAACAAAAACAGGATTTTTGCTTGCATAAGATTGGATGGTTGTAGTCAGCACAACGTCACCTCATTCACTAAGCTAAGTACAAAATAGCTTAGTGAATGAGGTGAATCTGTCTTGCAGTGGCATCACTAGGGGGATGCGGCAGCCCGCACTGGGTGACACCAGCAGAGGGGGTGACCCCAAAATGACTGGACAACATGGGAACAAGTACAGCCATCGTGTGAACTGTTGACCATAACTTGGAGAATATCTACAATCATAATGTAACAACTTTTAGTTTTATTATATGTCGTATATCTCTGAGTAGAAGTTTCCTTCAGCACACCCATGGACACAATGGACACATAGATTACCTGGCTTCCACTTTGATTCTAAACTGCGCCTTATTTATCTGGAAATACGGGAGTTCTGGTACGATCTTCACCTCGAAATTTGGAAGAACTGACAAAGAGAAAAGTATCACAGACAGAAATAAATAAAAAAAGGAGAGAAGAAGACTTCAAGAGACACCATGGCCTTACCCATGCAGGTCAAAGTGATAGTGTCTGCATAGGGCCCCTCCAACCGCCTTCCTGACCCCACTCTTGCCTCCATTGTAGCAATGCTACCTGGTGCTTCCAAGTATACGAGGCGATGTGACCTGCTCTCCTGTAACAATAGTATCCTACTGCCCCCATATAGGACACTTCTCATAACAGTGACTGTGCGGACAAATTCATAAATTTTTTTGGGGCAATGTGGCTTGACAACGCCTCTACTGCTACGGATTCTAACCCTTAATATTACATTGATTGAATGACACCCAAAATGTGGGGCCCTGTTTACCCATCTCTAGGATCCTGAACCTCTGTGGAAATGGCCTCTAGTAAAGGTTAACCCTATTCTGTTCTGACCCTGCGCCTTGGTAGCCTTGGTCTACCAAAGTCAGTGGACAAGGCCCGATGTAGTCCTCATTGAGCAGAATGACTTTATACTGTAGCTCATGACCCATTCTTGCTGTTTGCTATTCTTTTTCTTTTATTGTGTAAGCTGCGAGGACGCGGCCCCACGGGGTTTGCTCCATTTTATTATTAGAAAATGTAAATATTGGTTGAACTCGATGGACTTGTGTCTTTTTTTCAACCTGACAAACTATGTAACTATGTAAAAAAACAAACATTTATTTAAAAAATCAGCTTTAAATGTACGTTGCAGTGTGTCTGTCTGAACTCACCATACTTTTTCACTTCAAATTCTGTGGTGAAGTTTGATTCTGGAGCCGAGGTATAATACGCTGATATCCTCCACACTCCGGTACTGAAAGAGATAAACCATAAAGTCAGACGGCCTTCGTGTGTTCAACCGCACCATACACTAGTGGGCACTGCAGCTTTAAATTCTAGGCTGGGAGATCTGGGACATTTTAGGACACGCAACAGTTATCAGTAAAGATTAATGCGCACAACCTGCAGCAACCCATAGATTTCAGTTACCCAAAGTCAAGTCACAGAAAGCTAAATGGTGATTGGCCTGGTTCCAGTTAAGCCATGGCCACACATGCTAACTATGCCCCAGCACAGAGCACTAGACTGGGAGGACAGGAAGTGCATTACCACTAAGAGATACTGGTATTTAAAATTTAAAAGCATGCATTTGTTAAATCACAACATATGTAGGTGCTGTAAAGAGAAATAAAAGGTGTGAGATTTTTTTTGGCTTTAAATGGGACCTAGTATCAGATATACTTTTCTTGTTAAGTGCACGCATGCCAAATAGCATGGAAGTGTAACATTTTCAGGTATTTGTTCCCTCTCACAGAGATCACAGTACTCCTCCTGGCAATGCCTTCATCTGCTTTTCTCTTCATAAGGACGTTGCTATCTTTGTTGAGGCATCAGCCAGGGTCACCATCTACTTCCTGGACTGAGATGCTCAGAGGTGACACTAGGGTTGCCACCTGTCCAGGATTCACCCGGACAGTTCGGGTTTTCAGTTCTGTGTCCAGGTTTCATGGCAGAAGAAACCCGGACACAAGATGTTAGGCAGACAGGGGTAACCAAAATTAAAATAGAGGCTACTGACCCCCCACTGAAAATAGTCACAACTGTGATATTTATATATGAATCGGCGGAGCTATTTACATATGAATAAACTACGACTTATTCTCCATAAAACTGTCCGTGCGTCGCTAGAGTGTGTTCGGGTTTCACTTGAAGAAAAGGTGGCAACCCTAGGTGACACACTCATGTAAATCCTGGTGCCTGTGCAGTCCTTGGCTGTGTTCACAAATATCTGACATAGACGGTTTCATTCCTCGACCTCAAACACAAACCTGAAGTATCTGTTTGTATTAGGATAAGTTAAAGCCAGGATCCTAGAACTGCAAGTCAGCCATGCTAACCACACTGTTACCTTCCCACATACAAGTAACATTGCAGACATTCACAGGGAAAATATACAACTTACGTTGAAATATCCGGAATTGCAAGCTTGTCAGTGACAACTGAGGTTTTGGAAAGCTTCTGCATCTTTCTTACTTGCAAACCTTCCGCATTCTGCAAAAAGCAAATTCGGATATGATTTCACAAGGTAGAGGTCAGCCTAATGCCTGCTGAAGCTTGCTATACGCTTATAAAATTCCATTCAAACATACTTTTCAGTAGTCACAAAGATAAAAATCCACTTTGTGTGAACCAAATGCTTTTACAAACCCAAATATGACCTTTTAAAAGTAGCGGTGACATCATCACTGTGCTGTAGATAGCCTGTACAGAAAGTAGAGCTGTGGGAGGGGCCAAGCAGGCTCCACCCGCTACAGGCTGCCTGCAAAGAAATACAGGAGGGGGTGGAGACAAGACCAGTCACCCTGCACAAGGAGAGAGAGCAGCAGTGACCAGTCTTTTTTACAGGAAGCTCCTGCACAGATTTTTTTTCATGATGGAATATTGCATAAATTCAGAAGAAATACACAAATCATATGAACATGAAGGAAGAATACACAAGACTCTTGTAATTAGACAATATTAGTTTATCCTGAAATTCAGCTTCAAAGCTACAGCCAGTTTCCAAGAATAAGTACACCTTAAAACCTAGACCACCCTCCCCAGATGACAGCGGAGGAGAAGGCTTCACCTCGGGGCTTGACAGCAGTTGCCGGAGGCTGTAAAACCAAGGCTGGGCAACAACGTGATCTGCAATTTAAAGGGACTTTTTCACATTTTCCATCCAAGGCAACATGGCAGAGTCTTTTGCTGGGCCACCTCCAGCCACTTACACTCATCTTGTCTGTGCTCCTCCAATGCCCCACTCCCCAAACATAGCTGTGAGTCTAAACGCTCTGTTAGCTCCATGTCTAATGGTGTAAGAGCTTACAAAGGTTGCTGATTTCACCAACTCATTCACATGACATTGTTCAGGCCTACTGACTGACCTTTTAGACCCGGGCACTAGACCCTAAGAGAAGGCTACATTCTCCTCATTACCAGAAGCAATGAGTATTTCTTGAGAGCTTTGTTAGAACAATGGAGCTCCGGGATGGATGCACCTCCAGGATGGAGCATGAATACAGCTCAATGATGGACACACCTCTGGTGTTGTCTCAAAATAAGATAACTTTAAGAAAACCCAGGCAGCAGAGATACCCAAAATGTTAGAGCACAAGCCCTATTTCAATACACTGTAACTAAAAGATTACTCACAATCACTGTGCTAGTAATGAAGTCCTCTGTAGGTCTCATCATGTGGTCCAGAGTGAACACTCTCATATTAACTGTGGAGAATTTAGAGAAACAGGTGTGAGCGGTAAAACAAGAGAACCACCCTGTAAAATCTTATAGCGAACCTCTGTTTTGTCCTTGCAGGGCTCCTACAAACCTGGAAGTACCAGCCACTGGATGGAAGAGCCGGGAAGTGAAGTATTGGTGAGTATACGCTGCTGAGAAGAGTGGCATTCATACAAACTTTGCCCTGCATGGGCTTAGCATATGCTTTTGCTTCAAACTACCAACATAACATGTTAAAACATGCATACAGTATATACAATGTAGACGAGTTCCTACTCATGGGTGATGTGGCTATACATATGATATCATATAATTGGGAAGGAATACAGGTGAAACTCGAATAATTAGAATATCGTGCAAAGTTCTTTTATTTCACTAATGCAACTTAAAAGGTGAAACTAATATATGAGATAGACTCATTACATGCAAAGCAAGATAGTTCAAGCCGTGATTTGTCATAATTGTGATGATTATGGCTTACAGCTCATGAAAACCCCAAGAACCCCAAATCCACAACCTCAAAAAAGTAGATTATTACATGCAATCAATAAAACAAGGATTGTACATAGAACAATATCGGACCTCTGAAAAGTACAAGCATGCGTATGTACTCAGTACTTGGTTTGGGCCCCTTTTGCAGCACTTACTGCAATTACTTTTGCACGATATTCTAATTATTCTAATTTCACCTGTATATAAGTGTTAATATGTTAGTTAATGGATGAATGGAAGAAATGCCCCAAAACTACCCATTGACCAAATAGCTACAAAGAAACCACAAGCTGTCCTCATAACTAAAAGTGTTACAATGTCTCAGAGACAGACAGATCTTGATCCTGAAAAGACTGAGCAGCCATCTTGTCTTGAATTGTATTGTAGTTATAATGTCCTCCTTATATTGTAAAGAGCTGCACAAACTGTTGGCGCTATATAAATCCTGTATAATAATAATCATAACAGAGATACATAGATAGATACCTGATTCTTTGGGAGTGTATACGCTCTTGTCAGTCTGGATGAAGATGTAGCCTTTCTTGTAGGAGATAGGTATGGACACAACTTTACCTAATGCTCCTAGGGCGCCACTAGTTATAACCAGCTGGACATACCTGCTACTCCTTCGCTCTTCCAACTTACATGTGGAGGCCCTCGTGGGCGTGAGCTGAGGAGATAAAATGGAGGATAAGTTTGCTAAAGATGTACACAGCACCAACAATTCTAAACAACCCTAAAGACCCATTTAGTTTGTTCCCATGCTTAATTGCAACAGTGGATTAGAAGGTCTTCCCTGGATTTAAACTATTGCGGCACTATTCACATTCCTCAATGCACATCAGTTCTATTTTATATAACCCATTCCTGCAATATGTAGATTAACATTCTCAGGCACGGTGACCAGTATTGACAGCATGCTAACCTACATTTTATTGCAGAACTAAGCAACTAGGTGCTCAAATGATCAGGAACCAGTCAGTGTGGTTTCCAGTCATGTGATCATGACAGCCAGTCATAGTAATCAAATGAGGTTTGTTTACAAATAATCCTGTTTTCTACATTTAGCCCTGCTTGTGTACAGTGGGGAAACCGCTGCTTGTTTTGTACAAGTGATCCCGGCAAAGTCGCCAAGATCACTTGTATGCAGCCAATTAATCAATAAATGATCCATTAGATGGCCCTGACCACAGCTCTGACCTTTGCTAGCTGTCACAGACCGCTGCCATTGTCAAAAAACAATTGGTAACCAATCAGTGTGGTTTTCTGATCATATGATCATCATGGTATGATCAATCATGGTAATTACATGGGGTTTGTTTGTAAACAAACCTCCTCCAACTTCAGCTGTCAGGAGGCTAATTTCATGAGGATTTTCATAAGGATAGAGATCTTTACTATCAGCCATGTGACAGTAATTTCCAAATCTCATTGGCTTCAGCTAAAAATAACTGTCATTTTTAAAATTAATGTATCCTTAGCCTGGTGTTTCCGCCCTAATGAATTGAGCCCAGTGTATCTCTTTCTCTGTGCACAGATAATGACATGATGTTTTTTTAAAAAGACAACAGGTGTAGGCAGGGCCGTATTTACTCTCTCTGCTGCTCCAAGGCCAGGTTCCTCAATACTCCCCCCCTCTCCGGGATCACTTGTACAAAACAAGCGGCGCGCTTCCCCACTGTATATTTAGTCCTGCTTGCCCAAAGCAGGGCTACATGTAGAAAACAACTACCCACTCGGTGCCTGGAACTGCATGTCCCGGTTGTCGAGAGATAGGAATTCCAAACCCCTGGCGCCCCTCTTCTCCCTGCTGCTCTGAGGCCAGGCCTCGGTTGGCCTTGTGGGAAATCCGGCCCTGCTTGTAAGCATCAATGGTCATGAAATCTACAGGAATTTTGGCCATGGAAAGGTAAAAGCTTGTAGAGCTGGTGAGTATCTAATTGCATGTGGACAGGAGTTCCAGAGTAAAGGAGCAACATGAGAGAAATCCTGGAAATGAGAGTATGAAGGGGCAAAGCAGAGATGTTACGTGTAGAAGCAATGTTCCAAATGGGTGTATACCTGGGTACTAGAGAAGGGATACAGAGAAGTGTTGAAACATTGGGAACTTTGTGCGTCGTAATCAGGACTTTGACTTGTACGCGGTAGTCAAACAAAGGACAAAGCTTCAATGTCTACAAAAAACTTAGCTCAGATGATTTCTTGTTTCCTGAACTTCTTGTCATTTATGGTAAACTGAGCAATACATCACAAGGGAAAGTTCCAATCATTGCAAGCCTCCTGCGCTTTGATCTCTCTTGTTTACTTGTGCTGTTGCACAATACTCATACACAACGCTGGACTCGCTCCACCATCGGCTGCACTGCAAGTCCATACGCTGAGCATAAACGGACCTTGTTTCAGAGTATGTTTGCGTAGGTGATACCACCATGGTGCAAGTGATTGATATGGCCGGTCTGAATCAGGAAAACAAAATCAGAGCTACCATGATGTCATCAGAGCTTTGACTGATCGCCGATTCTGTCAAAATGATACAGAGGAGTAGTAGGCAGAAGCCTAGCTTTGGAAAGTGTCCACATGCATCTATAAAAAAAACAACCGCTGACATGTTTCTGTCTTACTCAGCCTTAGTCACAGCTATGACTAAGGCTGAGTAAGGCAGAAACGCGTCAGTGGTTGTTTTTTGTATAGATGCATGTCGAATGCATGAGGCAATCACAGACTAAAGCCTTGGTTCTCAACTAGTGGGTCGTGACCCAAAAGTGGGTCGTGACCCCATGTTTAGTGGGTCACCACATGCCTTCCGCTTTTCTAGGTGAGAGGCTCCTCTGCCTCCCCCCAGTGCAGCACTGTCAGTTCTCACACTAAGCAGCCATTCAAAATATGCTGCCCACGCTGAGTGTCAGCTTGAGATGGGATGGGGCTGTGGCCGCAAGGGAGCTCCATCCATACGTGCATTGCTAACAGCTCCCTTGTGTGCCCTCTAGAGGTGCCTGGACCAGAGTGATGTCACATTCTGGCTCCCAGCACCTGTACAGGAAGCGCAAGGGAGCTGTACAAGCAATGCACATATGGATGTCAGTGTTCACACTAGTACAGTGCGTAAATCACATAGTACAGTGCGATTAACACACTGTACCACGCAATCACACCTACCGTGCATTCTGGTGTGGGAGGTGTGTTGCATTGCCATTCATTTTAATGGTACCCCAAACGCACCTCCCACCCACAGTTTCTACACCCACACCGGAACGCACGGTACTCTAATGCCATGTGTTCCATTGCAGTGCAACTTGGGTTGCGACTTAATGACCAAGGACAAATGTGGGTCCTGAGGTCACACAGGTTGAGAACCGCTGGACTAAAGGATCTTAAATAACTTAAATGGTATCATCTCAGGTCATTTGATTTTCTTTCTTTTTTTCTTTTTTTTTTAGTGTGTGTGCTTTTCTGTCAGAAGTTACTTTTTTACTCTGTTGGTGAGATTTATGAAATATATCCACATGATAAGACAATGGTAAGTCTTCAAAATAAATAAGTACAGATTTAACCAAAAAAAATGTATACAGTCCTTAGACACCCTGGCTGCAAGTGCTGGAAATATTGGCTGAGTGTAATAGCGCATGGAACACCTCACCTCTATAGTCTGTTTACTTATGTGGTTGTTCCTCGTGTTCAGAGTTAAACGGTAACGTTCGGAGCACTCATCATAGGTCTTCTGATTGCGCAGGTACATCTCTACCGCAACATCATTTGGCACTTTGGTGCCCTGAGGCCACTCCATCTGCACCCACACATCTTCTTTGACACCCACATGCAGAAGGCGGGGTGCGGTGACCAGGAATCTGAGAACAGGAGAATAGCTGTTATTATATATCATTCTAGTCCCCGAGCCCCATCTGTCATGTCATGATGATTACACTATTCACTGGCTTGAGTAAGCACCAAAAATTACCACCATCTGCAGGGACCCCGAGGGTTGCACAGGCAGCCCCCGGGCCATTGTACTGCGGAAGCGCAGGCTTGGAAATTAGTTGAAAAGCAATAGGCTTCCAAAGGGGCTGAAAAACACTAAAGTGATGGCAGTCTCTAAACCATGAGGAGGACCTTAGAATAGTGGTGGTCAACTTACTTGATAAAGGGGACCTCAACATTTCCAAAGGGCCACACTGAAAATTGCAGACGTACAACAGCAGTTGGTTAGAGACTGCAGACATGCAACAGTAGATGGTTACAATCTGCAGACATACAACAGTAGATGATTAGGGACTGGGGACATGCTACAGTTTTTCGGAGACTGGGGACATGCTACAGTTGTCGGATACTGGGGACATTCTTCAGGAGGCAGTCATAGTCTGGAGACAAGTTACCTTTACCAAGCCCTTTAACTACTAGAAGACAGTCAAAATAATATTATTCACTGGCTCGAGTAAGCACCAAAAAAGACCACCATCTGCAGGGGCCCCCGAGGGTTGCACTGTAAGTGCCAAGGGTCACATGCAGCCTTGATGGCAGAGTGATGGCAGTCTCATAGTTGATTGGCTATGCTGATCTTATAACTGGCGAAGGATCCAGCTTGCCCATTCCTGCCCGTCAGCATCAGTGGGGACCAGTGCAGAGACATTACAATTCCTCTTCAAAAGGGAAACCGTTCTAAAATGAGAAAAATAGACATTTGTACAGAGCGGCGGGTCTGATACTTACCTTGGGGTTTGCGCCACGGTCACACAAACCATGGCCGCCCATAGCAGGCAGCTCAGGAGAGGAGACGGTCCCATGATGCAGTGATAGACTGAGCTGGAAGAGAAAGGACATTTATTTAAACAGAGGGGGCAGGACAGAGATAAGGGAAGAACAGACAGAGGTCAGGAGGTAAACACTGAGGACTGGCTAGAAACCGAAAGTGCTCAAATTTAGGAAAATTGTCAACATGCTTTGTAGGCAGATGAACTTTATTCCTGTTATATGCTTTTTTAAACTTTGCTTTCATGGCTTATTGAAAGGAAAATGGCTGTATCTTCATTAAAGGTGCCCATACACTGCACGATTATCGTACGAGAAGCGTGGGAAATCCCGTGATCGTACTATAATCGTGCAGTGTATGGAAGGCGTGCGACCGTTTCTACTGTACGGTCGCACGACTTTTGTATTTCGAGCATGTTGGAAAACCAGCCGAGAATCGTACGATTTTCGGCTGGTTTTTAGCATGATCGAGAGGTAACTGCCGAACAGGCCGCTGTGCGCACGCGCACACTGCCCGTTCAGCATTGCAGTCATCGGAAGCCCGCCTCTCAGGGGGGCGGGCTTGCGATGATCGCAAGTACGATCTGCCTGTCCAAGATGGGCAGATTGTACGTTTTTTTTATTACTTTACATCCCTCGCAAGACTTTTGTCTTTGTTGTAAAGTGTATGGCCACCTTAAAGTGGCATTAAAACATAAATTTTTTTAACATAAAACAATAGTGTAATGTGTGCCTTACTGTAATCCATGGTTGTTTCCCTTCTCTTTGCTGCTCTTCCTTTTAAATCTGTATCTCTTCTCATGCTGGGGGAGAACTTACCTATGCAGCAGACTGCCTTGTCTCTGGAATGGATACATGGTGTCTGTGTGTAGGTTCACAACCTGAGCCAGGACTACAGGAAGAGGCACTCAGCTGCAAAGGGAAGTTCTCCCCAAGCATGAGAACAGATACAGATTTAAAAGGAAGAGCAGCAAAGAGAAGGGAAACAACCATGGATTACAGTAAGGCGCACATTACAGTATTGTTTTATGTTAAACAAATCTGAGGGTTTAATGTCACTTTAAGGCTGAACTCCAGGCAAACACCTAAATACACAGGTGAAATACCTGTCTAGGGATTTGTATTTCCATCCAGTCTCTTCTCTCATCAGCATGTCCCTTACACTACAACACACCTTCTTCCCTCCTCCTGTCAGGATGCCAGGGGCGTCGCCTCCCCACGAGGTCAGAGGGTACGGCATAGGGTACAGACCTCCCTTCAGCCTGGCAGACCCACGGGCGCTCCGGCGGCCACTACGCGTGCGCGAGCTATGCGCCGGGTGCGCGTGCGCAGTACACAGGCTGCGCGCGCATCCCGGGGCCGTGCTTTCAACGCGTGTGCACCTGTTTGAGCTTCAGTTGTGGCCTTGCTGGGGGAGGTTCCCCAGCCCACACACACACACGCCTTTCGCCTGCCATTGGCGCTCGGGAAGGGGGCGGACTCACATCCCCTGGCTATAAAAACCTGGCCAGAGCCCTGGCTCAGTGCGGAGTTATTCCACCTCTTGGTGTGACATATGAAGCTCTCCTCCTATGTGCCTTGCTGCCTGTTACCTGAATCCTCTGCTGACTTCCCGTGTACCGACCCTGGACCGACTATCGCCTCTGACCCTTGCTGCCTGCCTCGACCTTGGATTGCGCTCGACTACCCCTTTGGATTGCCCTTTTGTTACCTTGCCTCTGGACTTTTTAGGCTGCTTCCTGCCAGCGGGTTCCCTCCGTGCTGCTTGCCCGCGGATGCTCCTGACACCTCCCCAGTATGAGCTCTGCTATACAAAGACCACAAGAGGCTAATATCAGGTTTAAATTCAGACACCTACACTGTTTGCATTTAAAACTACACTCACCCGCCACTTTATTAGGTACACCTGTTTAAATGCTTGGTAACACAAATTGCTAATCAGCCAATCACATGGCAGCAACTCAATGCATTTAGGCATCTGGACGTGGTGAAGACGATCTGCTGAAGTTCAAACCGAGCATCAGAAGGGGGAAGAAAGGTGATATAAGTTCCTTTGAATGTGGCATGGTTGTTGGTGCCAGACGGGCTGGTCTGAGTATTTCAGCCACTGCTGATTTACTGGGATTTTCACACACAACCGTCTCTCGGATTCACAGAGAATGGCCCGAAAAAGAGAAAATATCCAGTGAGCGGCAGTTGTGTGGATGAAAATGCCTTGTTGATGTCAGAGGTCAGAGGAGAATGGGCAGATTGGTTCGAGATGATAGAAAGGCAACAGTAACTCAAATAAGCACTCTTTACATCCGAGGTATGCAGAAGAACATCTCTGAGCGCACAACACACCTTGAAGCAGAAGAACACACCGAGTGCCACTCCTGTCACCTAAGACCAGGAAACTGAGGCTACAATTCGCACAGGCTCAGCAAAATTGGACAATAGAAGATTGGAGAAACGTTGCCTGGTCTGATGAGTCTCCATTTCATCTGCGACATTCTGATGGTCGGGTCAGAACTTGGTGTAAACAACATGAAAGCATGGATCCCTCCTGCCTTGTATCAATGGTTCTGGCTGGTGGTGGTGGTGTAATGGTGTGGGGGATATTTTCTTGGCACACTTTGGGCCCGTAATGCTATCATGTCAATATGGACCAAAATCTCTTAGGAATGTTCCCAACACCTTGTTGAATCTATGCCACGTAGAATGAAGGCAGTTCTGAAGGCAAAAGGGGTCCAACCCGGTACTAGCAAGGTGTACCTAATAAAGTGGCCGGTGAGTGTATATTTAAGGAGGTATTAATAATTACAGAGTTGCAGTAACTTGTGTCTTTTTTTAATGTCTGCCTCGAGATGCATCTAATCCCCAAAAAAAACAAAACATTGATATATTGCACAATAGCAGTCCTTAGATGAGGTGACTGCATTCGTTTTGCAGACAACATTGAATCAAGTGCATGTAGACAGAAAGTGGCTGGAAGAGGTTGGAGGAAATCAGCAGCATTGGGATATAAAGAAGATGAAAAAACGTAAACGCAGTATTTTCGGAAATAAAAGACAATGGTTTATAATAAAGAGGGCTTTAGGAAAAGGGTACCTGGGTCATCCCATTCCTGACCGCAGTCCGTAGGTTGACGTACTCAGTCAGTTAATCTATGTTTCACTGTAGAGATAGCTGACAGTCATTGACCTCAACCAACAATCAGGAACCAATCAGCCTTGTTCCCGATCATGTGATCACCATGACAGCCAATCATGTGATTTGTTTAAAAACCTGCCAGCTACAGCTGTGCCTGAGCTTTGCACATTGAGGCACAGTGACAGCTGAAGCCAGGCTGTAACTGTCACAGTTCAAAAATGGTGTAAAAACTGTTAAGTGTAAAATGCCATTTTGTTGACCTTTTTGCCCATTGGTCAGCTTATAATAGCAACAAATTTGAGCTGGTTATTCATTGAAACAGTGTGCCAAATAAAATCCTGATATATCCTTAAAAATATATTCCATGATATAGGCAGGCAAAGTGTTCATAGTTAAAGGAGAACTATGAGGTGAGTGATTTTCACTCACCTCATAGTTGGAGCCGACGTGTGACAATGAAACTGTCACAGGTCGACTCAGTAGATCGAGAAGTGACAGATGTGAATGGTCACATCTCTTGCCTTGAAGAAGGGACCCTGTGTGGCCCCGAAACGTCGGCTCATGTTGGATTTCTGTGACATCATTGTCCATTAAAAGAACTCATTCATTTTAACTTATGGAGTGCTGGTGACCTATTTTCTTCAATCTAGTGAACACATACCGACGCTCGCTCGCTTCTCGATCATGTCCCTGCAGAGAGCCGTGGCTGTCACTCACGACTCCCTGCAGGGATTTCCCCCCCCCCTCTCCGATCCTCCAGCGCTGACTGGAGGAACGAACGGGGGAGGGGGCGGGTACTGCTGGCTCTGCCTTTAGATAGGTAGAGCCAGCTGTCACTCACGCAGCTGGGTGGATCCAGACATAATTGTCTCAGTATACCGCGAGCTGTAGCTCGCTATATACTGAGCTTTGGGTCACGGGAGGAGGTTAGTATATGTCCTCCCGTGACCCTTAAGAGAACTATGGGGAAAAACACTTACCGCATAGATCTCTTTTATGGTAACTCGCTGATACTGATGCTGCTGAATTTGGGTCTGGCCATCCGGGCTTACTTGCCCTCTGGTCATGAAAGGGTTAATGGAGTGAAAAGAAAAAAATCCAATCAGTTTCCCAGGTAAAAGTTTTCCACATGAAGGAAGTACCTCTTGAGATACACATACCACTGGTGGAGAATGGGGGGGCTGAAGACCAGTTTTCTACATGGTGAGCTGCTTAAAGTTTAACTCCAGGCGGAAAGCAGGAGACAGCAGAGTGCCAGAGAGATGAGCTCATCAGTGTACTGCTTCTCCTTACACTGTCCAGTCACAGGCTGGCGGGTTGAGAATGATCAGGTCCCCCTCCCCTGCCACACAGGGCTATACTGTATGGTAGAGCTGTGTAGATCTCAGGACTGGATGGACAGAAATACAAATCCTAAGGCAGGTATAAAAAAAACTCTCTTTCATGTATTTCATGAAATGTATTTAGCTGTTTGCCGGGAATTCAGCTTTCACTCAACAGTGCGCTGCTCCTCTTATCAACTTTTTACCTCTCCACCCCTTCAATTGTGTACACATGCAGAATTTACTGAAACTGGTCACGTGATTTTAGAGAAATTGAGTTAAAAAGAAAGCTTGAACCAACAGACTCAGCAGAACGGGAAAATCCTATTCTGGTTCATTTAAAGGCAAGAGCAATCTTCTGACAAATGTTGGCCAGTCTGGAAAGGTGGCATATCAAGTAAATCAACTCTAAAGATGCAAATATTAAAATGACATCAATCAGGGCCACCAGCAGGTAAAAAAACCTGGAGTTACTATTCATAGGATCCAATCAGATCGCTTGCTTCATTTCCTTCATCTCCGCTGTGGTGAGTTCAGAAGCAAGTTCTAAAAAGCTTGGATGAAGTCCACCATAGCTCATTACAGATAACTCATTATTCTGAAGTACACAGACCCATCAGACAAGTGGGCAAGTTGCGTGATAACTAGTCTGGGTCACAGCTCCGCCCTTTTACTAGTGTTGGGCCTCAGCCTCACCCTCTCACCATTGTTGTCTCCAGGGCCGAATTTACTCTCCCTGCTGCCCCTTAGGCCAGGCTCCTCAATTTGACCTGCAGGTTGCATACAAGTGATTTCAGCGACATCACCGAGATCACTGTACAAAATGAGCAGCGACTTCCCTGCTCTACATTTACCCTGCTTGCCCGGGTAAATGTAAAAAAAAAATACCCGCCTGGCACCCGGAACTGCATGTCCCGGGCGTTGGGAAATAGGAATTCCACACCTCTGCTGCCCCTCTACTCTCTGCTGCCTTGGTGGCCTTGTGGGAAATCCGGCCCTGGTTGTCTCTCAGTTCAGTCTCCACTCTCTTACTAGTGTTGGACCTTTGTGCTAGCTCCACTTTCTTTTCAGTGTTGGGTCTCCGTACTAGCTCAGCCCTTTCACCTGTGTTGGATCACAGTACTAGCTCAGCCCTTTCACCAGCGTTGGGTCTCAGTACTAGCTCAGCCCTTTCACCAGCGTTGGGATCTTAGTACTAGCTCAGCCTTTCACCAGTGTTGGATCACAGTACTAGCTCAGCCCTTTCACCAGCGTTGGGTCTCAGTACTAGCTCAGCCCTTTCACCAGCGTTGGGATCTTAGTACTAGCTCAGCCCTTTCACCAGTGTTGGGTCTCATTACTAGCTCAGCCCTTTCACCAGCGTTGGGTCTCAGCTCAGCCCTTTCACCAGTGTTGGGTCTCAGTACTAGCTCAGCCCTTTCACCAGTGTTGGGTCTCAGTACTAGCTCAGCCCTTTCACCAGTGTTGGGTCTCAGTACTAGCTCAGCCCTTTCACCAGCCTTGGGTCTCAGTACTAGATCCACTGTTTCATCTATGGGTCACTGCTGGCTCAACTCTCTCTTCATTGTTGGGTATTATGAAAGCCTTACCCTTTCATCCAGTGTTGGGTCTCAGTACTAGCTACATGCTACTACCAATGTTGGGTCTCAGTACTAGATCCATTGTTTCATCTATGGGTCACTGTTAGTTCAACACTCTCACCAGAGTTGGGTATCATGAAAGTCCTACCCTTTCAACCAATGTTGGGTCTCAGTACTAGCTTCACCCTATCAGAAGTGTTGGGTCTTAGTACTAACTCCACCCTATCACTAGTGTTTGATCTCAGTGCTAGCTCCACCCTTCCATCCATCTGGCGATGATCCAACATCGCCAGTGTTGGATCATTATAACCGTTCTCTCCCACCACTGTGGGGTCTTAGTACTAACACTCTCTGGCCACCATTGAGTCTCAGTACTAGCCCTATCCCCTCACTTCTGTTGAGTCTCTGTACTAGCTCCTCCCTCTTAACAGTGTTGGCTATCAGTACTAGTTTTACCATCTCACTAGTGTTGGGTTTCAGTACAAACTTCACACTGCCACCAGTGTTGGGTCTCAGTACTAGATCTACCCTTTCATTTATGGTTCACTGCTAGCTCAATCCCCTCACCAGAGGTGGGTATCATGAAAGCCCTACCCTATAATCCAGTGTTGGGTATCAGAACTAGCTCTATGCTACCACCAATGTTGGATCTAAGTGCTAGCCCCACCCTTTCATCCATTGGTAATGCTAGTTCCCTACTTTCACCTGTGTTGGGTGATTAAAGCCATTCTCTCCCACCAGTGTTGGGTCTCAGTACTAGCACTCTCTGACCACTAATAGGTCTTAGAACTAACCCTATCCCCTCATCTCTGTTAGCTCTCTGTCCTTGCTCCTCCCTCTCTCCAGTGTTGGTTCTCAGTACTAGCTTCACCCTCTCACGAGTGTTGGGATCTAAGTTTTAACCCCATGCTCTCACCCATTTTGTGCCTCAGTGCTAGCCCCACACTATCTCCAGTGTTAAGTCTTAAGAACTACCTTCATCCCGTCACAATTGTTGAGTTTGACTGCAAGCCCTACCCCTCTGCAGTGTTGGGTCTCAGTGCTAATCCCACGCTATTTCCAGTGTTGGGTCTCAGTGGTAGTCCCATCCACCAGTGTTTGGTCTCAGAGCTAATAGCTGTGAGAGATGAGCAATTACATTATGGATGAGGAGGAGAGAGGTTTGATGATGATTGAAGTCATTCAGACAGGAAATGAAAGTGCGCTGTAGTTGAAGATGCAAGTTTACAGGGTATTGAGGGTAACCAGCTTCAACACAGGAGAGGACTTGTTCAATGTGTGAGAACGGAAAAGGTGGAGTTTAGCTATAACTTGGAATCAGCCTCTTGCAATCCTCTATACTTATAGTGGTAGAGGGAGGGGCAGGATCAGGGACATTGCACACAACTCTAAAGATAAAGAAAATACTTGACAATAGAGATTTTTGGCAGAAGAAACATGCAAACTTTCTTCTGCCAAAAAACTTCTTCCTCTTTCCCATAGCAATTTTCCTTTCTGTGTACACTGCATGACACATACACCACGCAGTGAACACTCTCTGCTCATTCTCGCCATCTGGAAGAATGCTGGAAATGAGCCAGATGCTGGGGCAGTGTAACACATGCACAGAAGTTACATCATCAGGGTACAGCCAATGGCCAAAGATGATCACTGCGAGACCCGTACCGGCCACAAAAATGGCAGCAGTAATGCAGACGGCAAGGGACACAGCAGTGACAGGTGTCTCCATCCATCAACACTGGAGTCTGGAGGAGATAGGTGTGTGCCATAATCTGAATGTTTGTTGTGCAGATTTTGGCAAAAGCTCAACCCACCAACAAGGTTTACTTCAACTTTAATGCTGAACTCTAGGAGTTAGATGCTCATTAGGTCTGGGGGGCAGGTGAAGGCTGTAACACTTAACTGAGTCTTCATTCCAGCTCTCTCCTCTTCTCCTTGATGCTCCTCTGCGCCATTACGTACAATGCAGGGCTATTAACCCTGCATTTACGTGGAGAGGGGAAGTGTCAGGAAGGTATGGCTGCCATCCATAGAACACGTACCGCACGGATCACTGCACGTGCTGTTGCGCAAGCGCATTCCACTACATCGGGCATGGCATGCACGTGTGCACGCCCGTTCCACCTGTTGGTGCCAGGCGGCCTATTTAAGGATGCTAGTAGCAACTGCCAGGTGCTGGAAGATCATCAGTTGTATCCTGTATTTGTTATTCCTGCTATTGAGATCTTGGATTTGACCCGGCTTGTCCTGAACCCTGCTTGTCTGCCACCTGCCTTCTGACCCCTGCCGGTTTGACTACTCTTCTGCGTTTAGATTTGGCTCTGATTGTCTGCATGATTCCGACCCAGCTTTCCTGTGACCACGTCTCTGCCTTATGCTTCTGCACCTCGTTGCCTGCCAGTTGCTGATCCGGTCCATCTGACTCCGATTCCGTCTTCTCTGCTGCCATCAGGCCTGCTGCTGACCATCTGGTTCCAGAGTATCCTGCATCCAGCTACTCGCATCACCTCACCAGCAGCAGCGGGTCTTCATCAGCCACAGGCACTCGTGCCTCTCTCTGTTCTGTGCATTCCCTGTGCCATCTCCAGGGGTGCTCTGACAAGAGCTGCAAGGGAAAGCCTCCCTCATCACTTCAGGTCATACCAGGTATGTGACAGGAGGCTTGCAACCATATTTATAGGATTATACTGTGTTATTGGATATGATAATTTACAGTTGGGATCTGTGTTTAATTGATTTTATGGGTAAGGGTCATGTTTTGCAGCTAATATATGTCTTTAACCAGGATTTGTATTCTTGGTGTTTTTGTATTCGTTCATTACTGGTATTTATATAGCGCCAACAATTGACATACAACTTTACATACTGTACATTCACATCAAGATACAATTCAAGAAGATGGTGGAGAGAATGAGCATATAACTGTAACTATTGCTATCCCGGTAGTATCAATGGTCACATTTATATGCTCATTCCCTCCAGTGTTCTTTTGAATTATAATATTGCATCCCATTACTAATTGTCTTTATTTCCTATGATCCTCAGCTCCATCTAGTGGACATAATGCAGCATTTTGCTCATGCCCTCTGTTCTGTATGAATATACTGTACCTATTCAAAAACATTGACATAAAATTACACTAAGAACATTCATTTTTGACTCTCAACAGCTGGTTAACTTGCATAGAACACATGTAGTTTGTGGTACACTGCCAGAAATGCTACATGCACCTTTTTGGTGTGTTCTGGTTGTGTTAATGCAATGCACATTACTATGTGTTATAACGTGCATAATGTGAATAGACCTTAAAAGAAGATAATTGGCTGTTATATTAGACAGTCAAAAATATGTGGTTAACTCTCCAAATTATTGAGTTTAGATGTTGCCAGTGAAGGGTACTGTTAACACTACAGCATACCAAGACATTGTAGATATCTGTACACTTCCAACCATGATGGTAACAGTTTGGTGAAGACCATTTTCTGTTCCAGATTGTGCCGCTGTGTAAAAAGGCAACTCCATAAAGACACGGTTTGTTGTTCAGGAACTCGAGTGACCTTCACAGAGCCCTGACCTCTACTGAACCCCAGTGAACACCTTTGGGTTGAACTGGAACATCAATTGTGAACCAGGTCTTCTCATCCAACATCAGTACCCAACCTCAACTAGACATGTGCGATTCGTTTCGTTACAAATCGAAATTCGTACGAATTTTCCTGAAATTCGTAGATTCGTAAGCATACGAAATCCGAATGGCAGTTTCCGAATTATATCCGAAATACGAAATTCTGTTAACGAATTTCGGATCCGAGTTTCTTTGAAACAGGAACTAATATTACCCCTGTAAATGAGGTTGAACAACATGACAAGATTTTTTTTAAAATCCGAAATACGGATCCGCTGCTGCTGAGGGTTGCATTACAATACACGCAGGAAATACGAAATTCCGTTGACGTATTTTCGTTCCGTTATGAACATTCGTTATATTGAAGTTAAAAAGCAAAGTACATTTATATTGGAGTTGATGGTAGTTTTTTTTTTAAGTCCGAAATACGAAATTCGGATACGGAATCCGTTAACGGAATTCGTATTTCGGATACAAAAACAACTACCACATCGACTCCAATATTAACAAAGGTATTTTTGCTTTTTAACTTCATCATAACGAATGTTCGTAAAGTTACGAAAATGTGCCGAAACTAACGAAAATCCGTATTTCGTACGAATCCGAATTGAGTTTCGGATACTAATTACGAAATACGAAATAATGGATATTACGAAACGGAACACATTTTTTGACGGCGCACAAGTCTAACCTCAACCCTACTGAACACCTTTGTGATGAATTATAAAGACAATTGTGACCCAGGTCTTTCTTATCAGTACCTGACATCACAAATGTTCTTTTGGCTGAAGGGACACAAATTCTTACAGACACTCCAAAATCTTGTGAAAAGCTGTCCCAGAAGAGTGGAAGCTGTTATAGCATTAGCCATGCTACTGGCCATTGCTTTGAAGGTTGTCCAACAAGCTCACATGTGTGGTGGTGAGGAGTTCAAACACTTTTGTCCATGGTGTGTATGTGTATCAACAATTGTTCTTCTTTCAGGACACATTTGAAAAAGAGATGAGCCGTCTTTTGAACAAATAGAGTCCATTTCCCTGGTGCCTTGAAGAGCATAATTCCAGGGGCAGTTGTTAATTTTGGTTTGTGCAGATAAAAGCAAATGTTAAAAGTGACTTGCAGAGAAAGGATACTAAAACAGAGAAGTGGGATTAAAAAGGAGAAGTCAGGAGGTTTTACAGAAAGCTCATTTAAACAGAGTGCTTCTCAGGATGTACAGTTCAGCCGGACACAGACAGTCTCCTAGGGACGGGATATGGGGTATCTCCTTGCGAAGGGGGTCCCCCCTCTTTCCTGCGTTTCGACATCCTCAGGTGAGTAAAAAAGGAGTAGGAGAAGTCGTGTTAGGTCGTCTGTAGGTTAGTGGTATCACGGAGCTCTCACGCTATGCAGCCTATTCCGCCATGTGCAGGACACGCCCCCCATGCTGAGGCTGTTAAGCCGAGCCGAAGGGAGGTGAAGTGGGCCGAATGCATCCGATGTACGGCTTAAAATAGCCATACACGGCTGCAGTGAATAGCCGAAGAGGCTTCGGCTCCCTTCACTTCGGCTCGGTTATTCATTCGGCTGACTTTGACAGCTTAGTGAAAAACTTAACTTAGTGAATGATGTAAATGTGCAACTATGTAAAGAGCTGCCAAAATTGTCGGCGCTTTATAAATACCAATAATAAATAATAACCCCCCTCTCCAACCACTCCTTCAGCATGTCTCCAGTCTCCAACCAAACCAGCATGACCCCAGTCTCTGACCATCTACTGTAGTATGCCCAGTGTCTAACTATTTTCTGTAGCATTACATACACTGAACCTTTGGGCCCTTAGGTAATGGTACACCATCTAATTGATCATCACTGCAGTTTGTGTTTATTGTAAGAAGTATGTCACAAAAAGACTGACAGCAGAATTCAGCTAGAAAGAAATGACTATACTTTATTTGTTAAAGATGAGAAGCTGTTGTATTCTGAAAGCAGAGAGACGAGAGAATGTTTGCTCTTGGATTCAGCGAGATTATGGGGAAGTTTTTGAGGTGCGGTACACTTTGCAGCCGTTGTCTCGGTAATCGTTCATGAAGTTGTTCATATAGGAGCATTTGTTAGGGTCCTGTGCGATCTTACAGGCTTGTGGACTGGCCAGTTCCTCCACCCAAGAATTGTTCTCTAGGAAGTATCTCATCCTGAATGAGACAAAGAGGGACAAGTGATGAGAAGAAAGGAGGAATTTGTTAGCACTGTCTATATTAGCTGCCCGCATGGTTCCTAGTGTATCGTGTTCAGATAAGTGCATGGTGCAGTTCCACAGCTTCTTATGCAACACCCTTCTCAGCTATCAAACCCTCAGTGATGCAGAAGGCACCATAGTTTTTGTGCTGGCACAGAGCAAAGCGAATACTTCATTGAGTACTTGTATGTACTGACCCTTTACGTCTTACTCCAGCCAATTTTTTTTCTTTTTAAATTTGATTTTGGATAGACTGGGGAAGAGTTAACAATTTTGCCCATTTCTTTAATTCCTCAAAAAAAAATGTATCCAAGAAGTGCTGAGACTTCAAGACTTGCTTTTTAATCAAATGAGGACATTATTTAATGAGATCGCTGGGCTCTGGTGAGTCTGTTCACACAAAGCAAGGCTCCACCTTGGTGGTTCCCAGAAAGTGACTTAAAACATAAAAATACAACAGCAGTGCCGGACCAAGTAATAAATGAGTCCCGGTCGCTTTAATGATTCATAATCTGAACACAAAAAACAGCCAACTGCCCCTACTAATGACTTTGATCATAGATAATGATTCCAAGCCCTGATGAAGGGGGATTTTATTGGCCCACAAAACATGTTGGTTATTTTATGTATTCAACTATTCACAATGAATTATTAAAGCGACTTGGACTCTTTGGCCATTTGGTTTGGCTCTCCTGTTTTCTGTTTGCGCTTTCAGTCACTTTTTTTATTCCTGTCTGTAGCTTCATTGGGGAGACCTTCCATTGCTTCCTGTTAATAGGGTGCCCATACACCAATTTAGGGTGAGGTTCTCACTGGAATAGGTAGGTACAGAAAAAAATTTAAACATTGTCATAAGTTCTAAACTTTCTTCACTCTACTAAAAATGTTTTTTTGTCTGTGCTCCTGGATATATTTCCCATCATAGACAGGTAAGGAAACGTATTACCAGTAGAAATACAGATTGCAATAAACATCTGATAGAAATTCCAACCCTCCTCTCAAAGCAGAATAACAAGATTGATTGTAGTTGGGGCGTTAAGCTCAATATCCAATTTAATGGTTGCCAACCTTTTGATACACTTCAAGTCTCCCTACCTAGGGTCATCCTTGCTCTGGGACTGAACATGCCAAACAAGGGACAGCATATACTCATTTTGTGAGGTCACATGTAATCACAGAATACAGAAGGCCCAATGTAAAGGATTGCTGTGCTATGTGCTGACACTATCAAAAGTAGAAAACTAAAAATGTAGAAATGGATTTTCCATTCCTTTATTAGATAGCAGACAGGTAACCATCACCCACTTTTTCTCTTCGTCTTCTGTCTGGCCGTCTTGCCCCATAATCAGATACTCCTTTGCACCCGATTGTAAACGCATCTTGCAGGCTGTGCGCTGGTAGAAGTAGCGGGTGTCTCCAGTTTCAATGTTCTCATCTGCATCTAGAAAATCAGAAGGAAAAAAGGTAAAGGCAATGCAGGGTGGTTTTGAACATATTCTTGTTATATAGTTTGGTAAGGGTGGATAAGACAAAGATTGAACAAAATATTTTTCTATTTAGTCAGATAAATATGAAATATTCGTTGTTAACGTGGATCTGAGCTGACAAAGACTTGATATGTTATAGGGAACATCTAGAAATATTTATTATGCCTACAGGTTATACTTGTGACTAGTGCATTGTTGTCTGCCTGAATTTTTGGAGAAGAGCTTGCATTAAGCGGGCCCTCTTTAATGTTTTGTGTCCCTTTTTGAGCCATAAGGTTGAGCTCTAGTCTCCTTTTCGCATGGTTAGCTATTTCAGCTTACAGATTTGCTAAAGAACTTACTAGCACAAGCTGAGCTATTATGTTTTAATCAAACAGAGCCCCAAAGCAAGTAGTGTCCAATGTCCTGTTTTGTTAAGTCCCCCTTAATTTTCTGGAAATCATTTGTTATCTATGAATTGCCAATGTGCAAAACAAGGAATGTGTGTGTATGTATATATATATATATATGTATATATATATTGGCAGTGCGTGGCAATGCCACTGTGTAATCTCCAATTCTGTGTCCAGCGCCTGCTGATGGGACAGGTGTGCGCGGCCTTTAAAATAAAGGTGTTGGGAAGTGTTCAGGGCTCCACCTGGGAGACAGGAAAACTCCACCCAGGAGTCAGAGTGGAGTCCAGTGCAGCAGCGTGCTGCGGGTTGAAAAAAAACAAGTGTGCAGGATAACACAAGACTGAGATTATCTGGAGGAACAGACAGAGGCCTGAGGTCTGAGGCTGGAGCAGCTGCAAATACAAAGCCAGGGGGATGGATGTGCATGTGCTGCCAAGAGATGCTAAAGAACCCCTGCCTGGCTAATTGCATTGTTTTTGTGAACTTTGATTCAATAAAAGTGGGCAAGGAAGCCCTTCAATGAAGAATTCAGCAAGTGGATGCGTCCTCAATGAGCTACTGTTTGGAGCTAATTCTCACAATATATATATATTGACATATACATATACACTGCATATGGCCAAAGCACACATAATCAACTTACTTCTCCTCAGAACTTCAATAATTTGCACTTTGTACACTATAAATGCATCTTCTGTCTTCATTTCCAACACCTTCACATGGTAGCCTGCATTGTGAAGAAAAAACACAGCATCCAATGAATAGGGGTCTTAAGGTGTATATCAGGGCCAAGGAAACAATATATAGCACATTTCTGCAATACATGTACATTTCCCCGTGTTTTATACCTTAAAACTGTGTAGAAAAATAGCTATTAATCTGCCTAAAATTCAGTGTGCTCCTAACTTCCTATTTAAGCTGACAACCCCTAGGGGAATAGAGACGGGATTGAGGTCTAGGCACCCCAATACTTATTAGGGAAAGCCTTGTCCCCTCAGTTGCTGGAATAAGCCACTTCTGGATTGGATTAAATCAGATGTAGATTAAACATCCATGTGCTTCTGGTTAACAGATGTTCAAAAAAAAAGTCCTTCTCTTTGCACTGCTTAGTCCCCAAGTTGATTTTTCAGGCGGGGGTATCATAAAGCACTAAGTAAACCAAAACACTAATTAGTTATCAGTGGACAGTCCCAGTTAATACACAAAGATGACCTGGCCTGACAATGAGCAAATGATCGGTACATCACCGCTACCAGCAAAATCAGGTTCAAAATTTCCCTCAGTATTCATAACTTTGGACCTGGGGGTGATACATTAATAACAAATACACATATAGATGCCTCAGGAAAATAAAATAGATGTTCTAAACAATCTGAAGGGGATTTATCAAAACTAGAGCAGACAAATCCAGGAGCAGCTTTGCATGGCATCCAATCAGCTTCTCTCTCATTGTCAGATGTTAACTAAGCAGAGAAGCTGATTGGTTGCCATGCACAGCTGCTCCTGATTTTGTCTGCTCTAGTTTTGATAAATTCCCCTCTCTGGGCTTATGACATTCCTGAGGCCTAATAACACACATTACCCCTTCTAAGGGAGGCATACATCACCGGTGTGTCAAGTCTAGTATCTTTACAAAGCTAATTCCAGAACACTATAATCTATTATTTATCAGGTGGTAACATGCGAGTATATTAAAATATGGTTACTTTGGTGAAACTGACATTCTAGGAGGGGCAAGTGAGATGTCAGAAAGCACTTCAACCCTCCTTTTGCAGCCCCCCTGATCATTTCTGATTGGGGGGTGGGCTGGCTCAGTCACACCTTCTAGAGGGCCCACAAAATGCTGAATCATGGGGTAGCAGTAGGCTCTTGTTGAACATCAAGAAGAGGCTCTCGTGTATCATCAAGAAAAGCTCTCGTTCACCATCATGAACAGAACCTTTGTATAGCTTTACTTCGAAAGAGCCAATCCCAGATCCATCTTCTGCTCCATTGACTGGACTCTGCTGGAACCCATAGGACCCAGGACTTTGCTAAATACTTTCATTCTTATTCCCTTGTGTTTTACTATTGTATTATTTGTCCCTCTTTTATGTAACATCTTTTTCTGTATAATTTTCAGCACCATTTCTTTGATTAAAAACAATCTTTTATAATCATTAAGCTTATATCTACGCTCTAAATAAGAACGTAAAGTATCCTTGCCTCTGTGAAGAGCACTATTATCATTTAAAACCTGTTCTGTTCCTGTCTGAAGGGACAGTGGGCATCACAGGCATTGCTCAAGTGTTTGAATTGTCACAGCCTTTGTTGGGAACGGGTTGTGTTTCAATTAAAACACGTGGTGGCAGCTATTATTTTGTGTAAAGGGTTAACTGTGGAGTTAACCATCCCCAGTGACGATTGCTATCAGTCTGCTGGCCTTAGATTGTTGTCCCACGAGCTGGGAAATCTCTTTGCAGGGTGAGGTATCAGGGTGAGGCTTAGAGTGGTATCACCAAATCTTACTGATGGCGCTGCAGGATCGGAACTGCGTATCGTCACGTATTGGTAATAGTACAGTGGGAGCGGACCTGCCATTACCATCACAGGAGCGTTATCACGCAGCCTGGGCTCACAGTACAATGTCTATAGCGTTTGGAATGTTCTGTAACCCCCGATAAAGTCTCCCCTGTATTTTGATCCAGTTGTCTCACCATACATCACACGTGGGGTGTCACAAGCAAATTGTTGGCGCTTATCTTTCTCTTTTATGTTGGCTGTCTTCTTTAAAGTGGGACAAGGACCTGCGAGACAATTGACACATCAGACACAGTACAGTATATACAAATGACCATTCTGTACAATTAGCAGATACCCGTACATAGTAATTAGAGATGCACTGATATATCGGCGGCCAAAACATATCGGCCGAAAGTGCAATTTTTTGGCCGAACTAGTGGTGCATCCGCGATTTCTCTCCTCCCCGCTGGGTGCTGCTCTGTGTCCCAACAGGGAGGAGAGAAACTGTCACAGGAGGCCGAGTAGTGTGGGAGGAGAGCGCTGTGAGCGGCCGGCGTATCTCCTTCCACGCTGCTCTACCTCATGTGACAGATCAGGAGAGTGGCGGTGTGTGGGCGGAGAAAGCCATTGCTGTCACAGGAGGCTCAGCTCTCCTTCCCGAACCGCCCCACCCAGCCTCCTGTGACAGTGAGTCAGGATAGAGAGCGGGTACAAGCAGTCAGTGATTGCTTTGTATTTATAAATAATTGAGTACAGAGCATGTTTACTATATCCTCAATTATGAATGAATGGGAAGTGATCTACATCCCCTCCTGTTCATTCATGATTGTGGTTATAGTAATCATACTCTGTCCTCATGTTATGAATGAACAGGAACACTCAGTATAGAGGATTCCTGCTCATTGATAACAGGGGCTGCAGAATAAGAGATTGAGGACTCTGTATTCTCAATCTCTTTTTCTATTGTAAAAGGAAAATATCTGCGGTCTGTAAAGACCCCTAATATTTCCCCGAAGACCCTGCAAGTAAAGTCAAAGATATTTAATAAAAATGAATAAATAAATAAAAATAAAATGAAATTAAAAAGTTTATAAAATACACATAACAAAAAAATTTAGAATAAAAATTTTTTTTGGTTTCGGCCTGACATTTTTTCCTTTCGGTTTCGATTTTGAAATTGTAATTTCGGTGCACCTCTAATAGTAATCATTTATGGATTTATGGAGTTACTCTGTGAAACGGTGAAAAAAAACACAATGGTGTTCAGTAGCTCAAAGCGAAGATAATTAGCCTCCTGAAGAGAGAATAATGAAAACATAAATTCTGCGTGGTTGCTGCACAATGGCAGTTGGGTTGCATGTCACCCGTCCTCAATGTCTGCATACATTTCAGCAGCGTTAACATCTGCCTTTCATAAAATAATACATGCACACAAATTCATAAAAGATAAAATGTGCATTTACAATTATTTTGCATTGGAGCCAGTAAAACATTTCAAACACGATCAGTGGATGGCAGGTACAATTCTCTGGCTCCAGTCCTCCAGTGCCAAGGGACGTGCTTTCAGTAACATTGATGGGAGGAAGAATGAATGGATCTCACTGCGCTTGTATTCCATTAAGAACTACAGGTCCTTCTACCACAATAATTCTCCATTCACAGGTCCTGTCGAAGGTCCTGTAACTGGATTATGGAGTTATGCCAACGGAACTTGCACAGCCGCGCCATATTCAAAAATTGGAACAAACTTCTTCCTAAGTGTTAAAGAGATCTTGTCACCTTGCCCACCAGTGATGGTGTCTCTGCCAAGGGCCTCCCGACTCCCTTATACTCAACTAGTCAATGCGCCCTTGCTGCTTCTTCCTCCATTGCAACCAGCGACATTACACAGTGCTTCCAGGTAAAGGGAAGCATGTGACAGGCTTCCCAGTGACAGTACTTAAGCTTAGCAGCATCCATTGTTAAGTCTGAGCGTTGCTACATGACCACGGGAGTGATGTCGCCGCTCCCCCTGGCTGGCAACACTGCTTGAGTGAGTTCCTATAACATAGTCTACAGCTGGCCATATATGAAGTGAATTTCGGCTGCTTCTTGATGAACTGGCTGAAATTCGCTCCACGGGTGGCCCTGTCAGAAGCCTCCCAACCAACATCTTTGGATCCAAAAATCCAAGGACCTGGGTGGAGAATTCTCGGCTGACCAGTGACTGGAGGCAATCAGCTGCAGCCACAGTTCAGGTATTATGACAGCAGCACACCAAATTAAGCGGGCGTGCACAAAATTGGAAGTCTTAGGGGTGTACTTACAAACTATTCGCAGAGCCATTCATCCTGCGAAATTGTATGTACATTTGTTCTGTGCGAATGGAGGTGAAAATTAATGTTATTAATATATTTTCTATTCAGGTCGAATGTAACATTTGGAAAATGGGAAATACAGACTTAATTCTTATGTTCCTCAGCAAAGTAGCAAAGAAAGTAGTCACTTAAATGAATCTGATTCATTAAAATGTGCAAAGTCAGCATTGTTTGCTCCTTTAGTACTGTAATTCAACCCTTTTGTCACCAAAATTTTTGGGACGCAGGTGATATGTTACCAACCTATTCTTACCTTCTGCACACTGACATACATCATTTGAGCACAGGGTAGAAATGAAGGCGGTCCTGGAGGGGGCGCCGTAGAACACTCTGCACTTGTTATCTGCCAAACACAAGATCATCTGATGGTTATTCTAACGCATACCAGTTACTATTATCTGTACATGACTGCTAGACGTACATGAACCATTAATATCATAAGGTCTGATTAGCACCCCTGGTTCCAGCCACCAATAGGAGGACTCCACTGGGTGCCCTACATCTGATATAGGCAAGCCATGTCAGACTGCAGCAGAATAAATGGAGCAGTCTGTTGCCACACCAGCCAGACGTACATGAACCATTAATATCAATGATCCAACCACCAATGGGAGGAGTCCACAGGGTGCCCTATGTCTGACGTAGGCAATCCTTGCCAGACTGCAGGAGAATTAAATGGATCAGTCTCTCAACACGCCCACCACCTGCACTGCCCAAAGTCAAGGAACTTCAAGGACCCCATGTATTGGCACCACCTGCATGCCAAAATTTATTGGGAGTGTCCAGTATACCCAGGTAGGAACTGGATGATCCTGGACATTATCCAGCCTGGAAGTTCCTCAGCCACCATGGGCTGCAATGCAAATGTACACTCCCGTGTAGAGCAAAAATGGAGAAATGACAGGCCGCATAATAAATGTTAGCCAATTCCTCAACAAAACAAATAATTTTTAGGTCATGTGCCTTTTGTTTGCCTCAGATGGGTTTGGCGTAGGTCAACTGCAGGCCAAATGCACCTCTTCATGAACTCTGAATGATCTCACAAGTGTCTCAAACCGATGTCACGGACACAAGCATAAAGCATGTCAACACAGGCTCCTATGGTGAGGCTGGAGTTGTCCCAGCCTGCTAACTGGACAGTAAAGGAGCAGCAAGAGAATGATGAGTTCATACCTCCACTCACTCTATTATCTTTTCCTATAACATGCACGGCAAATGCACCTCTCCATGAATTCTGAAAGATCTCCTAAGCATATTATAACTAATCTCATCAACACAAGCACAAAGTCCTTCGACACAAGCTCTACTGGTGAGGCTGGAGTTGTCCCAGCCTGCTGACTGGACAGTGAAGGAGCAGCAAGAGACTGATGAGGTCATACCTCTGCTCTCTTCTCCTATCATTGTTGCTTGTCAACATATTAGCATGCAGCACACTTAATTGGCTCTACCATCTTCCATTGTGATGCTGTATAGGACATTGCCAGAGGCAGGCGCCTGGTGCTAAAAAAAAATGGGCAAAGAGCAATTGGAAGGTGAATATAGGGAATTAACCTATACGGTGCTGGATGTGAGAGCCCACCAATTAAGTAAACCTATTGTATGAAAAGCACAAGTGACCACCTAGCTCACCAATGCTTAAACATATCCCTGCATACAAGTTTTCACATCTTCAGTACAAATAAACCATGTTACTGTCCGTATGACATGGAAGTAGAGAAGTCTTGGTGATTAGATCATTGACTACCCTTCACTTGCTGCATATGATTATTGGTTCTTGTACAAAGATCACAGCGTGTTACCTGGCTCATAAAAGTCATACAGGACGGCAGAGGCTGGCTGCAGGGGGGACACCTTCACCGTCTGAAACGCCTCAAATGTTACTACCTCCTTATGGCTGGTGACCTATAACAAGGGGACAGAGGAAAAGAATGTCCATAGTTAGTAATGAAATATAAAATGTATCAAGCCTCAAGATTCAAGCCTCAGACAATGACATTGTCTGTATGGCTGATGACAGCCAATCAGCATCCCCTTTATTCCCCTTACCAGCTCTGAATACATGAAAGGGAGAAGCTGAATGCTCACTAGAGATGACTCTCTAACTTATTAAAGTAAAACTCTCCTAAGACAATAGGCCGTGATTGCTGAACTCACCTGTAATAAATGATCATTGTCTGTAACATAGATACAAAGGCTTTGCTACTTTCCCAGTCACTGACCTGGAATATGTATGTCACTTGTTCTGAGTCAGGAAATGGCAGCAGGTGGGGGTGCGGGTTTCCCCCACTGCCATTTCTCTCTGTAAGGGGGACTTACCGTATTTCCCCCTTGGAAAAAAATATATGTATTTATTTCAGTGTAACATGAAGTAAGGGGAAATCCCTGGAATGAGGACACAGGCATGAATAAAAACCTAACACTTAAAGTCATAGCATTTAATAAATGTTTTGTCTGCCTTTCTACTTGAAGCTGAACTCTGCGATAAGCAAATATTGTCTAAATACCAGAGTCTTGTGTATTCTTCTTGAATCTTGGTGAGCTTTGTGTATTACTTCCAGTCAGATCTGTGCAGTGATCCAGTGTGAGACTAGCACCTCCCTGTAATAAAAAGGAGAACTATGGGGTCAGGGCTTTTCCCCATAGTTCTCCTTAGGGTAACGGGAGGACACAAACTAGCGTCCTCCCATTACCCTAAGCGCAAAATAACGCGAGCTACAGCTCGCGGTATACTGAGACGCCGCAGCTGAAGCGGATCCCGACATCGATGTCGAGATCCGCCCAGCTGCGTGAGTGACAGCTGGCTCTGCCTATCTAGAGGCAGAGCCAGCTGTACCCGCCCCCTCCCCTGTCCGTTCCGCCAGTCAGCGCTGGCGGATCGGAGGGAATCCAGCCCCTCCCCTGTCACGGCAGAGAGCCGTGACAGGATCGAGAGGTGAGCGAACGCCGGTATCTGTTCGCTCACTTCCCGATCTACTGAGCCGACCTGTGACAGTCTCACTCACCACATAGTTCTCCTTTAAAAACCGCTCACTGCTGCTCTCTATCCTTGTGCAGGGTGACTGGTCTTGTCTCCGCCCCCTCCTGTAATAAAGACCGCTCACTGCTGCTCTCTATCCTTGTGCAGGGTGACTGGTCTTGTCTCCGCCCCCTCCTGTAATAAAGACCGCTCACTGCTGCTCTCTGTCCTTGTGCAGGGTGACTGGCCTTGTCTCCGGCCCCTCCTGTAATTTTCTGCAGGCAACCTGTAGTGGGTGGGGCCTGCTGGACCCCTCCCACATCTCTACTCTCTACACAGGCTATGTACGGCACAGCGATGATGTCACTGCTACTTTTACAAGGTTACATCTGGGCTTAGTGAGGCATTTGGTGCACACAAAGAAAACGCATTATCCTGGATTTCAGCTTTAATACTTTTCTTCTGCCATACAAACCTCATCGAAGTACATGAGAAGTCTTCCCCCCTGGATCTCATAGTGACTGATGTATCTCTCCGATCCGTCCTTAAGCTGTGGGAACAGAATAGAGTATGTGTGATGGATGTATGCGTTTACTTGGGGCACAACAACAAATTCAGACACATGCAGAGAAAACGCATGACAGGCATTATATAATAGCGTGAAAACCAGGAACAGGGAACAGAATCAAAGCAATGTATTGTCCATGAATTGGTTCATTCACTTGAAGTACTTGATTCACTATAGTCTGTGCTTTGTATATTGCTCCCTCTGTCTGCAGTAGTAGAAATCAATAAGTCAGGCGCAGGATTTTGCAATGGATTACGAAAACCGCAAAGGTTGCTCGAGCACAACTTGGGGCCCTTGGGGGTCACCAACTGGGAACTTAGGGATCCACTCCAGGGTGTCCCCACTGGCTAGATTAAGCTGCGTATACCTTGTTCAGATCCTGTACGCTGGGTTCAAATCCACTCAGCATGGTGATGTCAACAATAGCCATTCCAGTGGCACGATCTTCAGCTTTTATCCTAGAAGAGAGGCAAGGTAAGGACTAAGGAGGGAAACAATAAGGCATTGAGGTATTTGTCTTGAATATTTAAAGCCCAAATCTAGCCAAAACTTGTGTTTTAAAGTTTTGGACAGATTAAAGAAGGTATATAACCTTTTATGATCAGCATTAGGCCTGTACAACCTGCAGGTTGTCATTCAGTATTGCAGCTCAGATGACAATGTAGCGCACACCTGCCCTAATTAGGAGTGTTTAAGTAGACTGCTGGGTATTTTGTCTTTGCCTGAATAACAGATTAGTCAGTCTGCTCATACCCTCCATGGAGGTTTGTCTGACTTCTGT
This sequence comes from Nanorana parkeri, assembly GCF_000935625.1. Classification (NCBI taxonomy): domain Eukaryota; kingdom Metazoa; phylum Chordata; class Amphibia; order Anura; family Dicroglossidae; genus Nanorana; species Nanorana parkeri. Next base: position 875,494 of record NW_017306483.1, read on the forward strand.
TTATGTCCTGGATTGTTTGTACAGCATTTGTGCTCAGCTTGTCTGTGCTTTTCTAATCCTCAGCCTGTTACCCCTGCTATTTTCACTCCGTGCTCTGTCTATGCTCTATCTGAAACCTGGACTCTGTCAAGGATCTGGATTCCTGGTCGCACAATCAGCCTGCTGGGTCTCTACTGTGTGCTCTGATCGTCTGTCTGAAAAAATACACTGCAAATCTCTGCCCAAAAGCGGGAAGGACAAGTTTCTGGTTAACTAATCTTCCAAGGAGCGGGTTGTTGGATGTATCGTTACATCTTAACACACAGTTTTAGTAAGTTCAAAAATATATGTTTTTATATTTTCAGATGTGTTTGCCCCAAATTCCCAAAAAATCATTGCAGAATGGATTATTCTCGCATGCAGACAGCAGGCGGAGCTCTGAGTTCCATTTTACATGCTTTGCAGTATCTCTTTACCTACTGTAGTAAAAAGCTTGTTTACAGAACTCAATAGCTCAAGATAAAATTCACACACAGACATACTTCCCTAGGTACAGCACTGTCAGAGTTTCCAATCAGAGACAGAGCCTCGGAGAGAACAGGCTTCTTCTGCTGTGCTGTCTCCCTAGATAACCCATATTGCTCTGGGATTCATGTATTAGCAGGGTTATTCCCAAAAGGGTGAAGGGTTTGGAGAAGGCGGGAGAAGGGAACAATATAGGACAACATAGCTGAACTGGAAAAATTATCCTATTCAGCTCACTTTCCACTTCAGCTATGTTGTCCTAGACCAGTGGGTCTCAACCTTTCTAGGGCTGGGACCCCTTGGTAACATTTGCCAAGTTGTGGTGACCCCCCAACGGTAACATTTAGGGATGACGCGGCTGCTGCAGCGACATCTGGCGGTGTGGCGGGAGAACTGACCCTGCTGCGCTAGAAGAGCGCTCAGGAGGACTCTCACCTAGCACAGCAGAAATCACACAGCGACCCACAGGTTGAGAACCACTGTTTAAAGGAGACAACAAATCGCAGCAATAGTCCATTATACTATAATGTTCCATTGCTGGGATTTGTAGTCCTCTGTAGCTGGTGGTATTCTGCAGTGTGCTGTATAATTATACGGTGCAACGCAGAATACCACCAGCTATAGAGGAATACAGCAAATCGCAGCAATAGTACATTATACTATAATGTACTATTGCTGGGATTTGTAGTCCTCTGTAGCTGGTGTTATTCTGCGTTGCGCTGTATAATGTACTATTGCTGGGAGTTGTAGTCCTCTATAGCGGCTGGTATTCTGCAGTGTGCTGTATAATGATTATACGGCGCAACGCAGAATAACACCAGCTACAGAGGATTACAAATCCCAGCAATAGTGCATTATACTATAATGTACTATTGCTGGGATTTGCTGTATTCCTCTATAGATGGTGTTATTCTCCATTGCGCCGTTTAATGTACTATTGCTGGGATTTGTATTCCTAATATAGCTGGTGGTATTCTGCAGTGTGCTGTATAATGATTATAAGGCGCAATGCAGAATACCACCAGCTATATAGGAATACAAGAAATGCCAGCAATAGTACATTATACATACAGCGTATAATGTATTGCTGGGATTTGTAGTCCTCTATAGCTGATGGTACATATAAAGCACAATGTACCATCAGCTATAGAGGACTACAAATACCACTACCCCACCATGTGGGGCTTACCTGAGCAGATTGTGAGAGATAGAGAGCAGATTGTCACAACACAATCCTTTTGGTAGCTGCACGGCACTGTTATGTACGCCGTCAGAATAAAATAAAAAAACATACCACCATGGGAATGCATAGCCAGATTCCTATTAGCTATTTCAATTTGCACTATCCAATAGCAACCTGGCTATTGCACCCGCCCTCTGCTGCTGTCAATCACTAGAAGGGGACCTGATGGAGAACTGCAGGTCCCCCTGTGCTGATTGGCAGCAGCAGAGGGCGGGTGCAATAGCTAGTTTGCTATTGCAGAGTGAAATAGCCAATAGGAATTTAGCTATGCATTCCTATGGTGTTTGTTTGTTTGTTCTGACTTACGGCGGCCGGCCCCGATGTCAGAAAAAAAAAAACCCAGTGCAGAGAAAGGTAAACCTTTCTGGGAGAAAGTGTTTCTCTCCCGGGCGGCCCCTGGCAAATCGTCATTGGACCCGCAGATTGAGAACCGCTGTCCTAGATTGTTCACTTCTCCGTCCTTCTCCGAACTCTTCACCCTTTTGTGAATAACCCTGTAAATGTTTACTTGTAAAACAAAAGTTTTGTGTGTGTGTGTGTGTGTGTGTGTGTGTGTATGTATGTATGTATGTGTGTGTGTGTGTATATATATATATAATTAAAACCTTTCAACTTTAAAAGATATACATTTATAGTTTTCCTTTTTAATACTCCATCCAGAAAAGGCCTGGAGCTATGGAGTGAAAGGGAATAAGCGTAAGGCCTACATGACAAGAGTGGAAAGGGGGAAGGGAAACTAGGGTAGGAAAAGGTTAAAGAGAAGTTGGAAAAGAGGATCAGGGGAATGTGACTTACCGGATTGGAGGATAGTGGTCTTCAAGGAGGGGCTTTGGATGAGAGACAGGAAGGAGGCGTCCCAGGAGTCCAGTTGGCAACTGGCAGAAGAGGGAGACGAACTTCCCACCCGCCTGCCCTTGTTATGGTTTATTGTGGCTGTGGTATGGTTTGTCACAGCTGTGGTTTGGCGGTTTGGGATCCTTGAAGGCATTGGTCTGTGGTTGGGGACCCATCTGTGTTGTGGGTGTCCTTCTGTGGTGGCAAGGTAAACCGGTTATGGCCGGGTAATGGGGACCAAGGTGGGTCTGCGTGCAATTTAATTACGTCCGCGAGGCAGTGTATGGTGGCTGGGGGCATTAAGGGATACATGTGCCCGCAGATACTGGTCTGTATATAGATAGAGTTATAGTGCCTTCAAGGATCTTGAAACCAAACAATGTTGTATACAGTACAATTATTGGTTGTTGTTGTTATGTATAAAATGTTATTTATATAAGTTTGTAATAAAAGGCTGCCGTGGCCATTAAACTCCACCTTTTTTGTGTAGCGTATTACTTAGTTAAGGTTGGGGATTGGGTTTTTCGATAGAGGGTTTAATGGAAGGGACCTCGGAGCTACAGTCATGTAATCGTGTCATTGTCCTTACCACAGGGATACCATGTAGACCACTTTCACTGATTTCTCTTTGGGCTGAGAGACCTCTCTTCTTGCTCTACTGCGCAGGTCATGCCAATGGATGTTCCCCAGGGGTTCGTCAGCCATCTCATCATCCTCATAATCACCGTAGTCCACTTCGTCTGCTCGGTAACAGGTTAGAGAAGAGATTCAGGGTCACCCTCACTGAGTAAGTGCTGGGCTTCTCCAGACTGTTTCTATTGTGCTGGGCCAGCCTGCATTTCATGACTTACATGGGTTGGTATGTGAAGAACAGGCCTGATATTATGATATTATTGTAGTATGGGTGGACTAGGTGAAGACCGAGATAAATGCACATTGGACATAGAGGAGCACTCAAGTCAAACAACAAATAGCAGGAAATGCATTCTGCGCTCTGTGCCTTTAAAGCTTAAGGCCAGGCAAGTAGCTAAATACATATACAGGAGCTGCCAAAAGATGTATATTGATCTCCATCCAGTTCTGATATTTACACTGTTCTGCCACACTGTACTGCTCTGTCCGGCAGGGAAGGAGACCTGATCTTTATTTGCTGAAGTTCAGTAACGCTTACAGGTCTTGTCCTTCGTCCAACCTGTGACTGGACAGTGAAAGGAGAAGCAGCTCACTGATAAGCTAATTTCTTTGTCACTCTGCTCATACCTTCTATCAGCATATCCCTTGTTAGCACAAATGCACTGCAGGAAATTAATTGGCTCCTTGTGCTGCTTCTCCCTTCGACAGTCTAAGCTTTGTTGTACAGGGAATTGCAAGAAGCTGATGCCAAGTTCAATCCATGTACTTACATGCTTGCATTAAAAGATAATAATGTATTAATAAATATGGAGCTACATTATGTACTTTAATGATGCACGCCACTGATCACACAGAAAATATATGAATCTTGCCTCTGTGTTGACCACAATGCAGTCCACGGGAAACATAAAGCTGCCCACACATGTTGCAATCTGATTGTATAATGTCTGTTCAATATATAGTTACATAGTATTTGAGGTCAAATAAAGACACAGGTCCATCAAGTTCAACCTACTGAGTGTATGTATGTAAATCTGCCTGTGTATGCATGTGTATGAGTCCATGTGTGATCTTGTTTTTAATGGTACCTGTACCCCTGAATGTTACCGTCTCTGAGGAAATTGTGCAAATGCTTTTTGAATGATTCAACACTCTCAGCTGATACCACTGCTTGTGGCAGAGAGTTCCAGACCCTAACCGCTCTAGCTGAGAAGAAGCCCCTACGCCCCTTGTGGTTAAATCTTTTCTCCTCCAATTTTAGGTGGTGGCCTCTAGTCTTTGTTATGGAGTTTACAGAAAAAAGTTTATCGCTGATGTTGCTATCACCATTGAACATCTTGTACATCAAAATCATACCCCCCCTTAATCTTTGCACCTCCAGCGTGAACAAGTTTACGTTTTGTAACTTTGTCTCATAGCTTAGGTCCTCCATCCCCTTAATTAGTTTAGTTGACCTTCTCTGGACTCTTTCCAGCTCCAGGACATCCTTTCTGCGGATTGGTGACCAGAACTGGACTGCATACTCCAGATGAGGCAGAACCAGCGATCTATAAAGTGGTAGATTTATTGCTTTGTCTCTACAGGACATTCCCTTTTTAATACAAGACAGAACTCTGCTCGCTATGCTTGCCACAGCCTGGCACTGCAAGCTATTATTCAATCTGTGGTCAATAATGACCCCCAAATCTTTTTCCCTTTCTGACTTCCCTAGTGGAGTTCCCATTAATGTGTATTCCGCTTGCCTATTTTTAACCCCAAAGTGCATTACTTTACATTTATCAACATTAATCCTTAAAGGGAATCCTGATATTTTCTCCATGGTTGCTGGAAATTGTACACAATCTACTGTATATGAAAACCATAGGCAGACTGTGTAGAAATAAACTAGTACTAGTGGATCATATGCAGAGCTTGAATTATAATGAGGAAATGTGCTACTCACCTTCAGTTTCATCCCCATGAACTAATACCTCAAGCCCAAGCTGTGAGCAGTCTGAGTCTTCCACCTTCATGATGTTATATCTCTTCAGGACCTGAAGGAGCGTTACAAAGTCAGGGGCAAGCGTCACAATCACAAAGCAGCATGAAAACCATTTTGTATATGAGCCAGGGACTAATACAAATCACACAACCAGAATGCTGTGACATAGATTAAGTGTTTTGTGTTTTTAGAAGCTGGTGGTCACAATATGGGCCTCACCGCAACATGAATCCAGCCTGGAACATCATTTTCAGTGCTGGCAAAGGGCCACAACTTTCTTCTGACACCTCAATTTTGTAAATTTGACTTTTTTTTTCTAGAGTTGATGACAGTCAGTTAACTATGGTAGACTGTCTGTATTAGGATAAGGACTGCTTCTAGCAAAGCCCAGAAATAATGCAGGCAGCAAGATTGACTACAAGGGGACATGTCCCTGACAGCCTGGCCAAGGAGGAAGTGCCTGGATGACTTGGCCACCATGAAGACCGGACATGACTAGACATCGGATTGCATACTAACTTCAGGAAAAGGAATGGAAAACTGATCTACTTCCCGGTCTACATGGTGGCCAATGTCATCCGGACACTTCCTCCTTGGCCAGGCTGTCAGGGACATGCCCCCTTGTAGTTAGTGACCAAGGTTTGAGGGAATGAAAAACTGATCTACTTCCTGTCTACATGCACTTACTCCATCGTCAGTTGCACATCTTTGAAATGACTTTCTGATAGTGACATCACAATGTGTGTTAGCATGGCTGCATGATGTCTCCACAAGGGGTGCCAATGGACAGGGTGACAGCACAGGACCACATTTGGGAGACAGTGGTCACCTTATAACAGGGAGTACCTGAGCATTGAGCTTCGTGGCGGGATCAATGGGTAGTATTTTAATGAAAGCCACAGTTTTAGAAATGTTTAAAACAACTTATGAAATAACATTAACATGTTAAAGCTTATATACGATTTTAGGGATTGTGATTACATGTACTTTGAGTTTCAAACCCACCCACGTGCCTTATGGCTCACAGAAGCCAAATTTATTATACAGTAAAGTCAGGAATAATTGTATATATTTTTGCCATACTCACTGTTAAGATACCGGTCCCTTTGCCAGATACCTTCACTGTAAATGTTTTTCCTAACGATCTCTGTAAAGCATAAAATAATTATTTAGTTTTTAACCCTTTTTTGATGAATTGCCTCTTATTTATTGTAAGCAATTGTTTACCTTGGGGTTTGTTATAGCTTATACCAGCCTCTCTACACCTTCTTACCCCCAGAGAAACCCCAAAATAATATTCTGAAACTCTTACTAAATCCATTTCATCAGGTCAATTAAATGTCCCTTACATTGGTGGCCAGAGAGAAGAGTGGCCCCCTTACAGTGATGGCCACACTGCTGTGTTTGCCAAGAAGCCTTGTAGGCACAATCAGATGGGAGGTCAATCATCCACAGCTCATGGAACCCCTAGAAACCACTTGAAGAACCCTGGAACCATGAGAATGGCTGGCCTATACCTTTGCAAAATATCCCGAACTTTCCTTATAGTTATTTGATCTGTATTTATTGTATACAACTATGGCCTGGTTCACTCTAGCGGAGGACTCAATTTGATAGCCTGGACAATTACTGGGACTGTGGAACCTACTAAGGCATGCTGGAAGAACTATCAAATATCTGAGCCACTTCCTGCTCTGTCTCTTCCCTTCTGAGCTTCTGCCCTGTGAGGATGTCTGCATAGTAAGTCTTTCCTAGGCCTGAGGTCTAGGCACATGGAAAGATTCAGGGATCTCCCCTCCTGGGAGGAACCCCTGAAGGGGATAGCTGCTGGAAGACGAGTATATGGCCTAGAGCAGGGCTAGCAAACCTATGGCCCACCAGCTGTGGTGGAACTACAAATCCCATGAGGCATTGCAAGATTCTCACAGACATGACTCCCAAAGAGAGATGCATCATGGGATTTGTAGTTTCACCACAGCTGGAGGGCCAGAGGTTTGCTACCCCTGGCCTAGAGGAAAGAAGCTGCTTTTGTCCTACCACAAATGCAGATTTTGGTTGAGGGTTGAGTGGGAAGTTATGCACAGGAACCTTTCTATCTTTTCCTGCCTTGGAAGTGAAGATTGAGATACCACTAGAACACCAATTGCCAAATTGCCTAACTGATAGTAACCAGCTAGCACAGTCTGATATTAGAAGGAAGACATCCAAGTACTGTAATGTAAGATCCAGAAGAGATTGAGGCCTACTTCAGAGAATGAGATCTAGTGTACTGTGGGATATCCTGATCCACACCTCACTCTCCTACCCATATTGCTCTTAGCAATAGAACCTTTTCTATTTTGAATATACTAAAGTGACTGGTGCCCAACCAGAGAAAATAAACCATGTCTAAGGTAAATGCGTCTGAGACGCTACTGTAAGTAAATGGGATTAGAGCATTCCTTAGCGCTACATATATATTTCACCAATGGATGGGGTTGTTTGGGGTAATTCTCCAATGTTTTTAAGGGCTCATGTCCTATTTTCAACTTAAAATTCAGGTGTATTTCCCTGTTTCTTGCATGCTTCAGTGCTGCGTTCAATGGTGCTTCTTTATTGTTTGTAGTAAATAAAACCTGATAGGGGTTCTAACTCTTCTAAACTCTATCCAAAACTAAAAACCAAACTAAAAACAAATGGCAGGGGTTGGGGTTGAATTGTAATCACATTACTTTGGAAGCCTGGGACTGCACTTACCCAGCAGCAGCAAATGTAAGCACAGCCAACCATGCAAGCCACAGGCCTTACCAGCTCTTCCTGAAAGAAGTCTTGATTGCGTAGAGTGAAATTCGTTTTTTCCGATCTTCCCGGGGAATCAAGCATAAAATTTAACTCATTGCGGTCATCGTCAGAGGTTTGGATACAGTATTCGGAGAGAGCTTCCAGCGCCATGACCGTGTCCTACAGAGAAGGCAACATCAAACAATTATGAATGATCTTGATCTAAAACATCTACTTGCCTTGTTTTGTTATCAAGGTGAATGCCAGGAAGCAGGAATTTCCAGCATACAGGAACCTTAACATTGCTATTTTCAGAACAGTTAGGTTAGTTTATGCAGCAGAAGATCCCAGAACAGGATAGGTGAATATGCAGACAAAGGTTGAGTTTGCTTTAGAAAAAGTCAGTGTTAGGGTTACAGAGATGGTTTGTGTTTGGATTACAACAAGGGTTTGTGTTAGGATTACAGCAAAGTTTAGTTTAGGGTTACAGAGATGATTTGTGTTAGGATTACAGGGAGGTTTTGTTTAGGGTTACAGGGAGGGTTAGTGCTGGGATTTACAGAGAGGGTTTGTGTTGGGATTACATCAAGGGTGTGTGTTAGGATTACAGCGAAGTTTAGTTTAGGGTTAAGGTGCCCATACACTGCTCGATTCTCGTACGAGAATCGAGCAGTGTGAACGGAGACGTGCGACCGTTTCTACTGTACGGTCGCACGTCTTTTGTCTAAGGAGCATGCTAGAAAACCAGCCGAAAATCGTACGATTTTCGGCTGGTTTTAACGGTGCTCGGGAGACAAATGCCGAACGGGCCGGTGTGCGCACGCGCACACTGCCCGTTCAGCATTGCGGTCATCGGAAACCCGCTGGCTGTCAAAATACCTGAACAATCTGATTTGATGCCGGCATTGTTCAGGTGCTTTGAGAGCCAGCGGGGCCGACTAGCAAGATACTGAAGCTTGGCCCAGTGGGAGATTCCTCCGTCCACACAGTTTAGCATATATGGAGGAATCTGTTGTACTTTTTCCATCTGACCATAGAAAATCTGCAGATACTCTATAGATGTATGGCCAGCTTAAGCAGTAGAGGCGTCGATGCACATTAATGATATACAGCAGCTGCATCAAACTACCAGTTTAGCCCTTTTCTCTTACCTGGGTAGATTTAAATCCTCCGCCATAGTTCTGCTGCTCGGTGAGCCAGGTGTACATAAGGTTTGCATTAGGAATGTCATTCCGGAGCAGGGCCGTCAGCAACGCATACGATGTTGTTTCAACAGCAAGAGCTGTGCCTTTAGGGCCGAAATACATCTGAGACGGGTCTGCAAATAAGATATTTACAGATTTTATTTAAAAAAAATCATATTCAATATAAACGCTTCTGAACTATGTTTGTTGTCGTTACAGAGTCTGTCCAAATGACCCACTGAACTACATCTCAGGCAGGTCTCCTTCCTCTAGTGCAGGGGTGCCCATTAGGTAGATCGTGATCTACAAGTATGTAGGTGGGGTTCACTCGCGGAGTGTTGCGTTTGAGTTCCCTTTTGGTTGGCTCTGGTAACCCCGTGTATGCAACACGACACCAGGCACCCCACGGTCAGGGGCCTCGCTCTGGCCTCGTGCAAACAACTTCCACATGTGTAGTACTGCACACACAGGGCCTCATGGCTTCCACCACCTCTGCGGTATTCAGCGCTTCCTCCCCCGTAGGGAGAAAGGCCACCAGGAACGGCACCCTATGTCGGCCAGAGCCCCTTTGCACACCTACCCTCCTCAGGATGGTTACAGCCACGATACAGTCCAACATCACACTCCTGTAGAACCCCCACCTTGTCAGAGGTTGGAGGGAGAAGAACCAGTCCACACAGATAGTCTTTTCTTGATTTTACTTGAAAGAATGAACATGGTATGAAGCATACATTTCAGCCACCCCCAAGTGGGGTGACGGCACATCACTTGTTACTTGCTTGGTGATACAGATTAGAGAGAGAGAGAAGAACAGCCCAGGTGCAGCCCAGAGTCCACGACTTACTTTGGCATATATAGCTCGTCATTTGAAAAGTAGATCTTAACCCAAAAAATTGTGGGCACCCCTGCTCTAGTGGAACCGTATAGTCAGAATTGTCACAGCACAATAGTGTGAGCCCGGGAGAAAGCCTTATTCACACTTGTGCAGCGCATGAACGGGCACAAAATTATACAATTTTGGTCACCTTAACGAAACACATGGGAACCAGTTTTGCACTTGTGATGCCATTCATTGTTAACGGCACCCCGAATGTAGCAAGCACAAAGATGCATGACAGTCAGACATAAAAAAACTGCGTGGTTGCAAACACTCTTAAAACGCACATGAGCCTCTCTGCCACATTTGTTGCACGTAGGACAACCAATTTAAATGACATGGCTGCCCTACGCACAATGTGTCACCAACGCGCTACATGTTGCGTGTAACAAGTGTGAATGAGGCCTGAGGGATTAGCGCTGAGATTACGGCTAATTTCTGTAAATGTGTGCGTGGACATTGCTCATGGTGATAACATTTCCAGAAATGATGCAGAACAGGAAAGAATGTTCCAGGAACATCAGAAATGGAGATTAGAAAAGAAATCAATAGACTAAATCAAATATTTGTCACTCACTGTACACTTTTTGGGCTTTGGACATCAGGCTTTCGTAGGCTTGGTCCTTTGAGTTGGTAGACATAAGATTGAGGGCGTAGGTGGTGATAGCCAAGGGGTATGGCTCCGACAAGGAGTTCAGCGCAGTACGCAGGTAATCTAGCCCTTTATTAATGCTTCTTGTCTGTGAAGCCATAAACACAGGAACAAGTTAAATGCTTGATAAGTGCCAAACAAAATCCATAGATACAGTACAGTGATTGAGTGTTATCCCTCTAGGACAGGAAGTGCCAGGATCAACAGGTGAAAATAAAGAAAAAAATCCAGGAAATAAAGGAAAAACACAGGAACACGTTTAATGGTTTAAAAAGTGCCAAAAAGTCCACAAATCCTGCCAGAAATCCAATGAGTTTCCAACTTCCTGTACATGCTACTTCTGTGACACGTATCGCTTACATTGTTTCCAATTGTCCTCCCTCGCCGGGAGGTATTATGTAGTCCTAACACACTTCCTGCCCTGCTGTTCAATAGATACAGTACAGTGAGTGAGTGCTGTCACCCTAGGACAGGAAGTGTGTTACTGGCAGGATCATTAACTGGAAATAAATAAATAAATAACTGGAAATAACACAGGAACAAGGTTAATGGTTTAATAAGTGCCAAAATGTCAAAAAATCCTGCCAGAAGGTCCTAACTTCCTGAACACTTTGCTTTTGCTGCATTGTTATCAGTTCCATTGTTTCCATTTCCCTCTAACTGGTTATGAAGATATGATGAGAATGGGGGGTGTTATGTGTCCTAACACACTTCCTGCCCTAGGGTGACAACACTGCTGTTCCATATATACAGTACAGCGAGTGAGCATTGTCAGCCTAGGACAGGAAGTGTGGTACCTGGTGGCATCACCAGGTAAAAAAAAAGACAACCAATGAAGCCACCAATACACTTTATTGAATGAAAGTTGTATGTTTCTGTGGGCCTCTTTTTTTTGCCTGTGTTGGTCACAGGGGTGCGCAACAGCCATTCTGAATATTGAAGGGTACGGTAATAGGGAAATCTTTCAATGGGGAAACCTGTTCCAGTGACGGCTGGATTTTCCCTTAATTTGAAGTAATTTCCTCTGACTTCCTGTTGTGTCCATGGGACAGGAAGTCAAGGGAAATCTTCCCAACGGGACACAGACAGCAAAAAGTTTGATGGGGTTCAAGCTTCTACTACCGTATCCAACATTTGTTTTTTAAAGTTCCGTATACATTTTAACATAACATAATATAAAAAGCCAGTTCTATGTACCACTTTATTGTCATCTTCAGCAAGCGCGTCCTTGGAATAGTGGAGAGCAATCAGCACGTAGGCTGTGAGTGACACTTCAGCGTTCTTCCCAGAAACACCTCCCTGCAGAGATAAAAGACAGATTTGGATACTCGGGGCAGTTCACTTAAAGCAGTTCTGTTATCATGAATGTGTCAATAAATGTATTGTTCTGGATGTAAGCAGTGTAAGTACCTGAATGTGACCAGGTGTCAGCCTCTAGCAGTCCCTGTACAGCAGGGCTGGAGAGGGAAAGGAAGAAACAGCACAAGTAAATTTTTGCTTTTTTATCATGAATATTTAGGGGGTTATTCACAGAGCAGCCGAAGGATTCAGCCGTAGCTTTGGCCGATCCTTTAGCTCTCTTCAGCCGCCGGAAGTCGAACCAAAGGGCTGCTGTACGGGCTATTCACTATAGCCCATACAGCAGCCGAAGGTGATACGCGAAGCGGGGCGAAAGGCCGGATGAAGGGGCAGCTTTTCGCCCCACAAATGACAGCTGGGCTGAGCCAGCCGTGATCTCAGTCCCATAGGAGAGAATTCCCATATGCATAGCTCCCAACTTTCTGAGATGAGAAAGGGGGACACCTTCTAGCACAATGTATTTAGGCAATGAACAAACCCCCTTCTACGCCCACCCAGTCAGGGGAACCATTAATAGTGTGTGTGTGTGTGTGTGTGTGTGTGTGTATATGTATATGTATGTATATCCTTTATATTGGCATTTCAAAATAGCAAACAAGATGGGAGATGAGATAAAGATTTTAGTGCAGAATTACGTTTTGGTAGTTAAATAGAACATTTTTTATAGATATTAGTACATGAGACCAAAAAGAGGGACAGTTGAGGAGGAAAGATGGACAGAGGGATTTGATTCTAAATGAGGGAGAGTCCCTTTAAAATGAGGGACAGTTGGGAGGTATGCATACAAGAGAATTCCCTTCTTGAGAGGAAGAGATGTGCATTACCCATTAAAGAAGAAATTGATGGATATGGTTCAGGAAGTACAGTACAAATACTTCTAGCTGCTAATAAGAACAGTAATATGTAATGCAGTTTGGAGAGTCCTGTGTCTTCTTACCGCCATATCTTTGTGGATGAGCGGCGCGGTTTCCAAGAAAGCCCCAGTTTTGGTCTGCTTGGTGATGAGATAGGAGACAGATTTCTGGATCTCTTCATCGTCAATGTCAATATATTTACGACATAAGGACATCACTTTCACCACAAAAGATGTGAGCCTGAGGAAACCCAAAGAGGAGCCATGTCTCTGACATTACATCTCAGAGATTATTTTTTCCTAAATCAGAGGAGAAACCGGAGCTAAAGTCTGCAGTACTTATCTCTGCTCCAGGGATAGGGCACCTGTGAGCTACCTTACACTTCTGACATCTTCTCCTGGTCTTTATCCCAGTTCAACCTCCTTGACCATCTTGATTGGCCCGGGATGATGTAACTTCCGCGCGTGCACACAGATATTTTTTTACCCCGTCACCAAGGCATTATTGTGCACAGAGCTGCCCATGTGCAGTTCAGTGTACAGTGTAGAGAGATCATCTTTTGTCCCTTGTCATATTAAAAAAGCCCTCGGTGAGGTCCACAATTCTGAACAATTTGAGACCCATCTTCTTTCTCCAAATTACCGCCAAACATCTTGAACGCCTGGTCTACAATTGGCTGTGCCAGCCCCTTACTGTTAACCTTATTGACCCCTTCCAATATGGCTTTCGTCTGCAACACTCCACAGAAACTGCCCTACTAAAACTTGCTAACGATCTACTAACTGCTAAAAACAATGGCTACTACTCTATACACATACTTCTGAAACCTTCTGCTGCCTTTGACACATTTGAACACCTGCTCCTCCTCAATAAGCCCCAATTCCTTGGCCTCCAAGACTCTGCTCTCTCATGTTTCCCCTCCTAACTATCTCAGCGCACCTTCAGTGTCACCTACAACTCTACCTCCTCCTCTCCTCTTCCTCTGGAGGTCCCCCAAGGATCTGTCCTTGGGCCAATTCTATTCTCTATCTACACCTCCTCCCGGGGTCAGTTGATAACCTTGCATGGCTTCCAATACCATCTCTACAACACCTAAATCTATTTCTCCAGTCCTCAGCTCCCTCCCTGTGGCTCCTCACGCATCACTACTTTATTCACTGACATATCATCATGGAGGTTTCATTTAATAATAGAACTGCAATCTTAAAGCGCTGTGCAAACTGTTGGGGCAATATAAATCCTGTATAATAATAATGATCTCTGGCTCTCCTCTTACCAGGTGCTGCTGGGTCTATTTAGCCAGGCGCCGTACGATCCATCTTGTTTCCTGTACTGTAATATCCTTGTGTATCCTGTGAACAAACAGATGCATGGACCAATACCATTTCATTGTATCCCAGTTGAATTTCTTTTATTTTTCCTAGGGATGCCCCGATACCGATATTAGTATCAGTATCAGTGCTGTACCGAGTATTTGGGCGAGTACTCGTACTCACCCAAATGCTCTGAAACCTTTCCCAATGCCGGAACTTCGGTCAGAGGAAAATTTCCTCTGACCGGCAGTGCCGTAGGGGAACATGGTGCAGGCTTCCTGGGCAATCAGGAAGCCGTGTGGCGAGTAATGGCCCGGCTCCTGGCTTCCTGATTGGCCGAGAAGCCAGCTCCAGGCTGATCCCAGCCAATTAGCATCGAGGCGGCCGAACAGCCGCCTCCTTACTGATTGGCTGGGAAGCCGGCTTTCTGGCCAATTAACAGCAAGCCAGCCGAACAACCAGATCAATGCTGATTGGCTGGGAAGGCGGCTTTCCAGCCAATCAGCATGGAGCCGGCTTCCCGGTCAATCAGGAAGCCGGGAGGCGGATCATTACTCACCACCCAGCTTCCTGATTGGCCGGGAAACTCAATGCTGATTGGCTGGGTAGCTGGTTTCCTTGCTAATCACAATCGAGCCAGACAAAAAAACAGGGAGCCGATTCCCAGACAATCAGGAAGCCATGAGGCGGGTCCTTATTGTCCGGGAAGCCGGCTCCCTGCTGTTTGGCTGGGAAGCCGGTTTCCTGGCCTCACAATTGAGCCAGCCAATCAACATGGAGCTGGCTTCTCAGGCCATATTGGAAGAGCTATAGGCAGCTATAGATTATATACAGATCTCAACTGCTGTAATACCTGAGCTTGCCCCCTCACCGGCAAGATTCTCCCCTAAACTGGCCATACACTAGCAGAATTGTGTTCAAAATATTCCTTTCAGAACATTTGTCTGAATTTCGAATAGTTAATGGGGTCAAACTGACAAATCTGACCACAGTGATGGAAAGAAATCAAAAGAAACTAACAGTGAAAGTGGCTTCCTTTCGGGAAACTCCATTCATTTCATAATGTTAAAACCCAACGAAATTTCGAACGACATTCGTCGAGTTTCTGATGGCATTAGCGGATGTTCTGATTTTTTGAATGTTCGTATGAAAATCTACCAGTTTATGGCTTTATCGGGATGTGAGGCCTTCAGGGAAGCTCATGTGGTAAGAAAGGGGTGGAGACAAGTTAGACTTCTACAGAAAAAGTCAAGATTTGAATATAACTTCCTTCTACACGCATTCTAGAACCAACGTCTTCCGTATCAGACACCTTACCATTCCCCATGTTCTCCAGCCCCTGGTCTCTGCGATCCGGTGGGAGAGTACCCCACTTATTGGTTCGGTCAAGGTAGCGCATGGCGTACACCCCTGGGGCAGTGGCGATCATAGTTTGCTCAGCGCAGCCATGGGGGACACGGATCAATTTGCTCACTCCATCCGAGCTCAGGGTGTTGTTTATGGTGTTTATTGGGCTGTCCACTGCAGAGGAATAAACCAAAGATTTGCCATGAGGATTGCGATACACAACTAGGATCTAATGAAGTATTTACTGCGTGCACAGGTGATGTTAAAGGAATTATAGTAAAAAAAATTTAGCCCTCATCACCTTTTGTGATGTGGCTACTAGACATTTAGTGATAGCCAGGGCTGTAGACAGCCTGGCTGGATTATAGTGACAATTATCTGGTTAATCCCAGATGTCTAGCCTTGCCTGTACCCCCAGGGCGGAGTGTGACTCTGTCATATTGTGGGACAGCCAATTGAAGATACTGTAATGCATGTACAGTACAGCGGCCAATCACTGGGTTTCTCTCAGCCAGTGGTGCATGCTGGGATAGAGTACATATATTGGTGGGATCTGCCATGTGCTCAGACTAGTCCGGGACCAGCCATGGAATAGGACTGGGTCAGGTTCAGCCTGCCCCCCAGGCTAGGCCTGAGGCCTGGGGGTGGTCAAGGGCTGGTGTGAGGGAAAGGTTTCCCTGTCTCTTAATTGGATCTGCACTGATGTGCTGTGAAGTCTGGTGAGTCTGGAGCTCTTGTTGGTTACCCCATGACACATAGAACCCCTATACCCTCTCTCCCCAGTGAAGATGTTCAATAAATCGTTTACTTACTCGTCTACCAAAATAGCGACCGCAGAGCCAGCTGTCAATTAGGCAGCATGGTGGATCTCAAGAATTTTGCATGGCTCTGCGCTGTCAGCATATAGGGGGCACTAGCCAGCTAGTTGCTGAGTTTGGGTAACAGGAATACATTGGTAAATGTCCTCCTGTGACCCAATAGAGAACTATAGCAAAAAAAGGATTGGCCATAGTTCTCTTTTAATCACTTTTATTCCTGTGGCAGCTTTCTGTGTTGCCCCCAAGCTGACCTTAGGTTTGTGCCTTGTTTGTCTAAATGCAGCCTTGACAGTACTTACTGGTAGCTTTCACTTGAGAGAAGGGTTCTCCATCTGGGATCATATTTGAAGGTAAGCCCTGATCGATTCTTAAAAAACTCCTGGTTTTGTCTGTATTAAAATGAAAGAGATAAATAAAATAAGTGCCGGCTACAATTATGGGTTCAATCGTAGACTCTCTATGATGTTGCTATGATTAAGCCCATATGGGCGAAACGCACCAAAGGGCAGTGCCTAGGTGGGGACTGCAACGTGAACTTCAGATTTGTCTTGCTGAATAAAGTTACTTGTGAGTGACATTACTGGCAGTGTGTACTGCTTGTGTGGATCGTGTATAGCCAGAACTCGGTATACCCATGGCCATTGCTATACAGAGGACTGAGAATTTTGGAGCAGTGCAATCCTTTGTCTTTTACCTTGATGGTATAGTGTCAATTCAGAGTCCAAGAGGTGCCTATATAGTAATAATGACCACATGTCCCCTTTAAGGGAGATCCCACCATCATACCAATGATGCAACTATACCATAATATTAAATTCATATAATTAGGTGGCTATATAGCTTTACTTATCTTCTGAATCACCCCAGGACCTCAAGACCAGTCCAAAGTAAGATTATACAGATTTATGGATTAATGGTCAACAAATCAGACAACCCAAGAGTAAAGAAAGAGACAAAAAGCAGTGTATATGGGTATGGAGGGTACATATGGATTCTCTCCCCAGTATCTCCAATAAAGGATGCAGAGCACTTTGGTTTTGAAGGGTAATATTTGAAAGCACCTAAAAAATCCTGGCCTACGTACTATTAAAGGTGAGTGTTCTGGCATCCTAGACTTTTGGAGAATTTCCTCCTTGCGTTGGTAGCTGACTAACCATCAGGTGACATCTCATGGAGGGTCTCCATCTGGTCTGCGAGGTCTCAGGGCTTTGTGGACTTTTTCAAATGCTATGGGTGGTTCTGGGGGTCGGTCCAGGTGGCTGTTGAAGATTGGTTGCAGACCTGTGGGGATACTTTCTGGCTTTTCTGATACAGTAGGACCTCTGAATTGCAAATGTTTGTCCATTACCAAGGTCTTCCATGTGCCTTTGCATGTGGACCCCGTGCTGGTCATTTTACCTCAACAAATAGTAAGTTGTACTGCACAGAACATCTATGTTATTACCTTCTGGATTCAAAACATATGTTTTCTCGTCAACTACTGGAACACCTTCTCTCTGTTAGGAAAGGGAAATGAATAACAAATATTACAATGGGATAAACTCTAACGGAATGGCATTTAGATTGTTATAGCACTGTGTGTATCATTAACAATTGCCCTATTTTCAATAAAATCCTTGTTTTCAATTTTTTTTCATCCTTTGCTGCATCTCAGTGCTGCTGATCTCCTGCAGCCCATTTCATGTACTTCTTTACATTTGATATTCACTTCATGTGCCGGTCTACATGCTCTCCAGTTATGGCTTCATGGCATACACTATATTGCCAAAAGTGTTGGGACTCCGGCCTTTACACGCACATGAACTTTTATGGCATCCCAGTCTTACTCCGTAGGGTTCAATATTAAGTTGGCTCCGCCCTTTGCCTCTATAACAGCTTCAACTCTTCTGGGAAGACGACCACAAGGTTTAGGAGTGTGTCTATGGGAATGTTTGACCATTTGTGAGGTCAGGTACTGATGTTGGACGAGAAGGCCGGGCTCGCAATCTCCTCTCT
Organism: Nanorana parkeri; assembly: GCF_000935625.1. NCBI lineage: Eukaryota > Metazoa > Chordata > Amphibia > Anura > Dicroglossidae > Nanorana > Nanorana parkeri. The sequence continues at coordinate 893,848 of NW_017306483.1, forward strand.
AATTCATCCCAAAGGTGTTCTATGGGGTTGAGGTCAGGACTCTGTGCAGGCCAGTCAAGTTCCTCCACCCCAAACTCCCCCATCCATGTCTTTATGGACCTTGCTTTGTGCACTGGTGCACAGTCATGTTGGAACAGGAAGGGGCCATCCTCAAACAAGCCTTTGTAATTTACCTTGGTCTGGCTGCTTGTAGTCTGTATAGGAAGCCCATGTGACAAAGCAGGAGAAGAACTGGGAGACAGGGGCAGGGAGTGGTCACCTTATAACAAGAAGCGCCTGAACAATGACCTTCATGGGAGGATCACCAGGTATTATTTTAATGAAAGCAGCAGAATTACAATGACTTTTGGACAGTACGAGTTCAAATCTATGCTCCTGCTATGTGTTGTCCAAAAAGATTTCATGGCCTTTTTAGACCTTTCACACACTTTGAAGGAACTCATGCCCGCAGCGACCTACTAACTGGACAAGATCCTTGTTCGGTGGAGGAGGAATGAGGAGAAGACTTCCTCTGGGGAGGTAAATCAGGACTGTGAAACAGTTATCAAAGCCTGCAATACTACTGGGCACCACTGGAAGGAGACTCACCCAGAGTTAGCTGGCAGGACACACGCGGAAAGATACAAATCTTTGGTACAATCTGGTGTCCTCTAAGGGCTGTGGAGTCGCCAAGTGATTCTCCCACACGTCTGAGATACTTTTGAGAGCTTCCTCAAGCTGTTCTATGAGCTAGAATCACTGCGTGATCACTTTTCTCGCTGGTCACACAACATACATTACATTTTAGGGTTGCTTGCCACCACCTGCAGTTTGTCAGCTGGTTGGTCTACTAAAGAAACCATACACACAGATTCCTTCCTGGCAGATACCATAGCTTCCATACACCAACACTAATCTGCATGCAATCAGATTGGTCAGCCTGTACAATGTCAACCCAACTGCTGAAATTACAGAGGCCTTGAGGGTGCAGCCACATAATGCAATTTCATTCAGTTTAACAACAAACTTACAAGCAAGCATACAGGTACTGGTAATATAAACAATCTCTCTGAGAGTATGACAATCCTGCTTCTCACCTCGATATGAAGCACTTTTTTCACACCATCAGATACGCCAACCGGGCCCCGGGCCATGATAGTAATGGTCGGATTTTCCTTTCCGATGGGAACCACAGAGAATGGGATGGAGAGAGCTGACTTTTTGGCCACAGTTACAATCTTCCCTTTGGTCCCTCCATCAGATGTGCTGGGCGTACACACTCCTTCTGTTGTGTCCATGAACACTCTCACCTGTTCCAGGAGAGAAGAGCAAAGAAGCCGAAGGATTTCAATCTTGTGTACCTTTCATAACAACCCATGTTTGTTCTTCATAGGTACTATTATTACATAGGTACATTATTACTGCATAGGTATTATTGTGAATGTGGAACACAATTTGCGTTATTACTTTATATTGTATATTACGCTTGTTAATCCTACAAAAACTCCCCCAAGGGAAGTACACACACCAGGAATCATAAATACCAACCTAATACAAACATCACTTTATTACAGAATGACTTCTCATTAAACATTACAAAATTAAAAACAGGTAAAACCTGATTAATATTATAGCTGTAAAAAATAAGTCAAGGCAACTGGACTTGCTGTATTTATCTTTTTCTTTTTCCTTTAGATAAAGGTATGATTACTATTGATAGGTCTTTGGTGCCCATCATTCTTTCCCCTGTTTTTTGTATAAGTTTTTTATTAACATTGTACCCAGGTTTACTCGAATGATAACAGGCCCTGAAATTCTTGTAGGGTAGTGAAAGAGAGAGCAACCATTACAGACATATGGAAGATGTTTTGTGAGGTTGTTTTAAAAAATGGGGGGCGGCGCAAGAGGAAGCGCTGCCTGCTGTCAGGATGGCAGAGCGGTGAGGGGGAGAGAAGCCGTGCCCGCAGCTGTCAGGATGGCCGAAAACTACTAATTGTAGTTTGACATTTATTGTTTACCTTCTGTTGTTTTATTTGATAAGGATACTTATATTGTGCCGACAAGTTTAATACCTTTGAATAAAAGTTTTATTTTTATCATACTTTTTAATATGTTTTTTTGCGGCTTAACAAAATAGGAGTCTTTAAATGGTTCGGATATTGGGAAAAATGGGTGTGGTTACGGGGGGTGGCCACTAAAGGGTGTGGTCACTTAGGGGTGTGGTCACTGAGGGGCGCTGTAAAGCTTTCTCGCACAGGGCGCCTAAAGGCCTAAGGCCGGCCCTGCGGATTAGGGCTCCAGTTAACTGCTCCCCTTCCCTCCCAAACAAACCACTAAACATGAGCAGATATTTCACTGCTTGCTTTCCGTATGCGATCTGTACAAGCCACATTTTTCAGGCAATTTCTACCACTTCTAAACTACCTCATGCAAAAACACCTGCACAAATCAGGGCAACAATGAAACAACTGAAACTGTTGCTGGTAGGATCTTTTAAACCATATGAACATCTGCATGAGGCTGGCTGAAAGTGGTTGAAACTGTCTAAACATTGTGTGTGTGTGGTCAGTATTAATGAAAGGTTTGCACCGGTACTCCACTCACCCTCAGGTCGTGGTTTTCAAAGTTATACAGTACGGGTCTCAGCTCAATCTGTTCAAATCTCTTCACCGTCAATGGAACTCTCAAGTGAATGTGGAACGGCTTGAAAACTTTCACCTTCACCGGGTCAGCCACACAAAACCCTGAAAACCGAGAGATAATCCGGGTAATACCAATGAAGAGTTTCAATGGAGAAGAGGAGACTCATGTATGTACGGCAGATATTTAATAAAAACATAACCAAAGGTATATCAATACTCAACCTGACATTGGCCATGTGATCTCCACTGGGGGACTTTTACCATTTTTAAAGATATTGAAGGGAATTATCAAAACTGGAGCAGACAAAATCTGGAGCAGCTGTGCACGGCAACCAATCAGCTTCTCTCTTTCATTTTCAAATCTTAACCTAACAAGCTGATTGGTTGCCATGCACAGCTGCTCCAGATTTTGTCTGCTCCAGTTTTGATAAATTCCCCCCATTGTGTCCACAGGCCAGAATGAATCAACGAAGTAAGATTTTTTTCTCACCTTTTCCTGTAGACATTCCGACTGCTTGGATCTCCCATGTGGTGATAGAATCTGGGACTGGGACAGTTTCACTAGAAAAAATTAAGTCAAAAAATGTTTTTTTCTCTCAGTATTTACTTTCTGCAGTTGATAATCTTACAGACTGGATCATTGGCATACTAGACTAATAACTGGACCACATACTGACCATTTGATACCAAGGAGAGTTTTTAACACTGTGATACCAATGACAGTCTGTATATTCTTCATTGTCTAGCAGTATCTGACTGTACATTGTTCATTGCAGTGTTATATTGTCCATCAATTATGCTAAATATGTATGCCATATGGCAGTTTTGGGCTATGTGTGAGCACCATAAGCCATTAAGAAGCCTAAAGGAGAACTATGGGGTCAGGGGTTTTCCCCATAGTTCTCCTAAGGGTCACGGGAGAAAACAAACTAGCGTTTCCCCGTGACCGACAGCTCAGTATACTGCGAGCTACAGCTCGAGTGACAGTCACGGCTCTCTGCGGGGATAGATCGAGAAGTGAGCGAACGCCGGTATGTGTTCCCTCACTTCCTGATCTATTGAGTTTTGACATTAGGTAGGATACAAAATACAGTAATCATTACTGAAGTGCACACAATAGAGAAACATGAAGACAGTGGTTATTGTCAAATGGCTCAAAGTTATGATCATATTGTCGCCAGGTTCCTCAAGACGGGTGTATATCCAAGGGGAAGAGGACCACCCGGATAAGGGAATCCGGAGAGTAGTAGTCCAGGGGGCAAGGAGGTAAAGAAAGAGAAAGGGGGAGAAGAGATGGAGGGAAGAGGGAGGCACTGGGTTTGTCCGGAATGGGCCCTTTTGACGTGGGACCTAGAAGACTGAGAGGCTATCTGGGGCTAGGGACTGCATGTGGTGTTTTAATAGGACCTTTAGACATATTTATTAGTACGTTTTGTGACACCACACACCCTTGCTTGTCTATTGCTATTTAAAATTGTATAATATATATAATACATTTAGAATATATAATATACATTTTAATGATAACATATTTATATTCCTTGCTTGCTTATTTATATGTCTATTTACATGCTTGATACACAATTAGGGATGCACCGATAACGAGTGTTTGGGTGAGTACTCGTACTCGCCCAAATGCTCCGATACCTAGCACGAGTACTTCCTGTATCAGGAAGCCGGGCAGCGCATCATTACACGCTGCCCGATTTCCTGATTGGCCCGGAAACGGCTCAATGCTCTCTCGTCACTTGTGATGAGAGAGCATGGAGCCGATTTCCAGGCCAATCAGGAAGCCAGGTAGCGTGTAATGACGCACTGCCTGGCTTCCCGATTGGTCAGGAAGCTAGCAAATCCGGAAGCCGGGCGCTGTGTAATGACGCAGCGCCAGCATTCTGATTGGCCGGAAAGGCAGCGTCATGCTCCCTCGTCATCTCATGAATCATAATATTAAGAAACTGACCTTAAATCATTCGTTTGTATTGCTTTAGAAAAAATGTGACCTGTCCCTTTAAGAAAAAGTATCGGTAATTGGTATCGGTGAGTACTTGATCAAAAGTATCGGTATCCGTACTCGGTCGTAAAAAAGTGGTATCGGTGCATCCCTATACACAATAGAATGATACACCAGTTGGGTGGGATTTGGAATGTTCTTTAAATGTAAAAATGTACCGCTTTCACGAGAACAGGAATAGAGGGGAAATGTTGCCATGAGGACACCTGCTTTGCATTTCCTTGGCTTTGGAGAGATTTTCTCTATTGGCTCCATAGTACCTGCAGCTACAGAGATCAGTTAGGGCTTGTTTTCAAGCTCATTTACTACACGGTAAAATTCTTGAATGTCCATGGCCTGGCCACAGGTTCACTTTAAGGAATTTTTATAAGCGCCAGTTGGATTTTCTATTGAGAGATTGCTGAATGAGTCAGCTGTTGTTGGGAAAAAATAAACCCCGCTTTGCTTTTTTCTTCAGTTGGTCATCTCCAAAACCTTCACAGATTTGTTTAGGAAAGCCAATAATTTTTCGTGTTCTGTGTAATAAAAATGGTGATACTTACGTGTACTTTTGGTTCACTGTGACCGTTTTCCATAACCAGCTTTCCGGGAAGTTTGAGCGAACTTGAACCTCACTTTCATCTGTGAAATCCTTTTCATCTTTATCATCTCCCTGCGCTGTTGAAAAACACAATTTTCAGAAAATATAAACCTAAAAGAATGATGGCGAGCAAAATGTCAAATACCAAGCGCAGGGGTGTGCTGCTATGTATGGTGTATGGTTAATACATCGTCAGTCTTTGAGGGGAAGGTGCGTTCGGTTAAAAGTAAGAGCAGCGGGTGGGGGGGAAGTGGAGGCAGATTGGTGGGGGTAATTCCTTTTTCCCAAATTTGCCTGGGTACCTGGAATTAGCCTTTAATACTATTTTAAGTTCCCGTGGTCCTTCCTAATATGTTTTATTTCTCAGACCCTTACCATTTTTGTTGCCGGTCTCTGGACTCATTCTGTCTCATCACTGTCTTTTTTGTAAGTGAGGTCACAAGAACTGGACACAGTAATTAAAGATATACAGTAAATGGGGAATCAGGGCACCCTTCCTCCTGCTGGAGATCCCTCTAGTGATAACTAATGTAGCCCTGTTGTGGTATCAGCTCCTTTAAGAGAAAAGATATTGCAGCTGTAGGTGGAGCCAGAGAGCACAGTCTTGTGGGGATCCTGGGCACAGCTGAGGAGGAATTATAAATTGCAATGTGTACCTGAACTACATTTCCCAGGGTGCTACAGGAGAGAGGGGAAGTGAACTCTTAGTGCCAAAGGTTGCTGGCCTCAGTCTGGTGTGAGGGGACAGAGAAGGCAGACTGCTGTTTCTAGTGTGGTGCAGCCAGCGTGTGGAGAGACTGTGCCCACTTGTCACAGGTGCAGTCCTGAAGTGGCATCTGCTACACAGAGTAAAGCGCTGCTTGTTCCTGCCTGGAAGGCGATCATCTGAGGCTGCGGGTGAGGTGCCATCCTGCTGAGAGGACATTGCGGGCAGCGACTCGGCCCGCACGGACGGCAAATCTGACGACCGGAACCCCTGATGACATCAAACTTCAGCTCCTATATACTGTTCTTCACCACAGAAGATAATTGCTGACATCCCTGCCGGCTACAGACGGACATCTACCTCCGTGTATGGGTGAGAGTCCTCCGGCCTGTTGTCATTAACAATATACACAGATTTTCTACCATTTGTATTGGGCCCCAACGTTGGCTAGCTGAAGAAACTACCACTGGCAAGTGGAAGAAACTACCACTGGCCAGTGGGTTAGGTACCCGAGTACATTGGGACTAAGTTTGTATATAGTTTGACTACTGTTCAGCAAATTTACAGTTGGAATCACTGCATTGGCAGTTTATTACGGTTGTGCTTATGTCTCATGTATAGGGCTGCAGCTAACGATTATTTTTTTATAATTGATTAGTTAGCTGATTATTAACTTCGATTAATCGGATAAAATTTAAAAATATTAATATTGCACAGGAACGGAGGGCATTTCAGTACCCTGTGTTCCAGTACTGGCGATCACACTGCGGACGGGAGGTGCATTTGGGATGCAGCAAAATTTGTCAGACCGAAACTTAAAATGACGTTTCCCACCTTTTATTTATATACATACAATTATTAAAAAGATATGTATATATCTTTTTAATAATTGTATGTATTATATTAGACATTTTAATTAGGTTCATGGTTTTTAAATAATGTGAGCTGTAAAAATAAGCCAATATAATAAACAAAACAACCTTTTATTAAACCACTTCCAGGCCACAATAGTCTATAGACGGCGGGCCGTTAAAGTGGTTAAAACAAGAACACGGCTGCTGCAGCAGCCGTGTTCTTGGTACTGCTTTTAACAGCAGGCGATGGATGTTAATGTACAAGCAATCCGGCGTCTGTACAGGTGCCGGGGATCGTTTGTACCATGCGGCGGCGGCCCCCCCCGCCTCTAGTGATAACTAAAGATCTGTATAGGAGACGCAAGACCTCCTTTATCCTGCTAGTGATCCCTCTAGTGATGTGACTCCGAATTCTATTAAGCCCTTAGCCCAAAGTTAGAGCTACATTTGCACCCCAAAACACACAAAAAACTAGAAGAACCAGCCCAAATACTCAAAAGCTGCCTGAAGAACTTTTCAGCCAAAACTAGCATTAGAAGAGACAGAAACATCATCTTTATAAAACCTAGCAAAAATATAGAAAACAAAGAAAAGAAGTTCCAAAACCAAAAAAAGAAAGCAACGACCAGCGCCAAAAAGAACCCTCCTGTGGCCCAAACGACTTCTTGGAATCCAGCACGGCTGCCCCGTTACATATAAGGGATCCTGAACACTGCATAGAAACATAAGAAAACATGGGGCGTCTGACCTGGTGCAATAATCCTTTTTAATGGTAAATTCAAGTACAATAAGATATACTCAAAAGGGAGCAAAATATAAACATCAAATGGACTGGTAGTCCTCAATAAATATACTGCTGTGGAGATGAATGAAAATGATCCAGGAGCTCTGCTATGCCGCAGAGTCACGCTACCTCATGCTAACTGCGCTTCCGGGGACACTCTCCCTTCTTCAAAGAAAAGAAACAGCCTGTAGATCTATTAGTCATATGACTGCTCAGTACAACTTTTGGCTCACCCTTTTATGTGCTCTTTTATTTCCAGCTCTATGCCTGACGCATGCCTGACTTTTTGATCCCAAAGGATCCTCCACACTATCATACATGCGTTAAGATGCATTGGGTTTCCTTGGCTATTAGATGAAAAAACTGAATTGAATTGACTTGAATGGCCAAATACAGGTCATTGTATCGAAAATGCAGATTTACACATTAAAACAAGGAACCCTAAAATAAAAACAAAATTCACCTGCCATTTTTGCACCATCAGCAGAGCAGCACAGTGGCTAAGTGGTTAGAACTTCCATCTTGCAGCAGTGAGGTCCCTGGTTGAAATCCATCACGGTGTTTGCATGTGCTTGTATGGGTTTCTTCCTACACTTCAAAGACATGCTGGTAGAGTAATTGGCTCCTCTCTAGTAAGTGGCCCTAGTATGTGCATGTATGCCTGTGAGATAGGGGCCGTGGACTGTAAGCTCCTTGGGGCAGGGACTGATGTGAATGTACAGTATGTGTAGAGCGCTGTGTAAATTGGCAGTGCCATATAAATGCCTGTAATAAATAAAATGAAATCAACAGTTCTTACTCCTCCCGAAGTTAGTATTCCTCCTCTTCTCGAGGGTGATCCTCTTGCGCAGATCCTCGGCATATTGGCAGCAGTCTAGGAAGGCTTTTCTGCAGTCCTCACTTTTGACACGCTTGGCTCTGATGTCACAATTTCTCTCCATGTGAGTAGGAGGGAGCACAATGCCGTTGTTGCAACATTTTTTCAGCTCTAGAGAATAGTTGTCGGCTGCAGAGATGAAAGAAAAGAAAAATGATTTGTTGTATCATGCTGATCCCATGGATCCCATCTGTGTTTCTGGGTCACGCACAGTGGCAGAGCTAAGGAACAAAGGGCCCTGGTGCAAGATTTTTTTTTTGGCCCCCCCCCCATAAACCCACAAACACAGCGCTCTCCTTTCGCAGCGCTCGGCCGGCTGTCACTTTCTCTCCTCCCCGCTGGGACACAGAGCAGCGCCCAGCGGGGAGAAAAGAAAGCAGGGATGTGCCGCTGTTTCGGCAGAAAGATTGCACTTTCGGCATTATGCCAAAAGTGCCATTTCCGGCCAATATGTTTTGGCGGCCGATATATCGGTGCATCCCTAATATTTACAGCAATGCAGAATGACACATGATATAGAGGACTACACATCCCAGCAATACTTTATATAACAATAGCATTTCTGTATAAAGTACTGCTGAGATTTGTAGTCCTCAGCAGGCGATTGCTTGTAAGTCATACAGCAATCGCCTGCTGATAAAAGCGGTACCAAGAGCGCGGCTGCCGAAGCAGCCGTGTTCTTGTTTTAACCACTTCTGCAGGCCACTGTCTATAGACGTACTGCGACCCAGAAGTGGTTAAAGTGACATTAAAGTCAGTTTTTTTTATCCCTCCTCCCAATGTTAATGTCAGCACTCACCTTAACGGGAGTGTCGGATGAACGGATGATCCGACACTCCCGGCGGAGAGACCAGGGGCCCGCCGGGCGCTGGATACTGATCCGGCGGCCGGCATCTTGCTTGGGCCCCCCCAGAGCCTGAGGCCCCGGGCGCCGGCACCGCCTGCACCGGCGGTAGTTCCGCCACTGGTCACGCACATGAAACACATGAGCAGACCAGAAGTTCTGACTTTACTCCATGTTTCCTGATCTACCACATGTTGCACGTCTGTGACTCAAAATACTAAAGCCAGAGACAGCCAGGGCCAGGCCAACAAACACAACCTATATACTTCTTTCAGTGCAGGTTCTTAAAGTGAACTTATGTTCCCCCTAGCTATCCTACACTGCAGACAGTTATGCTCAAGAGGCTCCTACAGGTGCCTACATGATTTTTTTTAAAGTGTTGGTTCACCTTTTCAGAACCCTTCCCTTCCCCCAGTCTCCACTGCACTTATCTGCATTGATGGCCATGGCCTACCGCACACACCAGCCCATATGACAGCCTCGGCATTCAAAAACTTCATTACACTGCCCCAGAGGCTGTATGGCAACATAATGCTTGCAGTGGGGAGTGGTCATTGGTCAGTGGTGTGTCAGAAGAAAGAATAGACTTTCTAGACTTTCTGTGGTCAGTGTGGTCACATGGCCATGCTGACCAATGACTACTCCACATTGCAAGCATTTTTGTTGCCATACAGCCTCCGGGGCTGAATAGTGAAGTTTTGTGCCAGGATTATTATATGGGCTGGTGTAGGAGAAAGGATATAGTCATCATTGCAGATAAGTGCAGCAGGTAAGGAGAAAGTGTGTGTGTATGTGTGTGGGGGGGGCGGGTTTGACCCAAAACCCTTTAAATTTGCCCTTTACGTTTTAACCCTTCTTCTCTCTACTACAATACTCCCAATGTAGAGGTTTTCCATCATTTCCTGAGCTGACAGGAAGTGGAAAGAAATCTTTACAATGGGGACATAGACAACCTGACCGAGGCCATAACCGTTGCCTTCTCTATCCAAAACAAAATACAATGTTTTGGCTGGAGTTAATACATCTCCTTCACCGCGTTCAGTATCTCTTTACCTTTCTGTCTGGTGAGTGCTGTGAAGTCTATCGATCTTTTCTTCCTCTGAGAAACCTTGCAGCCTAATTCTTAAAAATAAAAGACATAAATAAGTCACTTTTAGTAATAACTATGTCAATACCATCATGAGATCCAGATCTGGTGAAATGGGAAGCTGAAGTTATATGCAGCTCTCAACTTTGGGAAATATATATGGTTCAGCTCCACCCATTCTTCCTCCGAAGCCTGTCTATTGGTCCTTAGATATGATTAAAGGAAAAGTCACGATTTGCATATACGTAACGTCAGCTGATTATAACACTGGATTTATAAATTACATTGACTTGGAAGGTAACCTCGGATTGTGTATGTTTTTCTTTCACTAAATTTTTCTTAGTTTTCAAACATGTGTACACCAATGCAGGTGACAAGGCTAGTGAGCTGACGCAGCAGCCGCTGTAGTCAAAAGGAGAGCATTCGGCGGGCTGGGGGATGCCTCACCCAGCACAGAAGGCACGGCACGTCACTGCTACACTCTCCGACTAAGGTGTGGGAAAGGGGGAAAACAGTATTGAGAGGAAACGCGAGATGAGAAAGCGTTAAGAGTTAGAAAGGGAAGAAGAGAGAAAAGTAGCAATAAAAGGTTTAGAGGCTCAGCGAGAGAGACAAGTAAAAGAGAAGACATCAAGGGAGGGGACTCCCCAAACGACAATCATTCAATATGGAAAAGACAGCAAAGCTGCGTCACAATAATGTGGGCCAGTATACGTTATCCAAGGTCTCCGAATTGTCTAAAACTTATCATGGGAATCCGCTAAAATTGCTGATCATTTTTCGTTAATCATAGTGTTTGTAATTCAATTCTTCAGTTCCGAGAAATTAAGGACCAAAGACTTCCAGAACCTAGAAATGGTTTGTATAGTAGTAATGAAAATATAGGTAATTAAAATCTGCTGATGTTTTGTTACCTTTGGAAAGGGTTTGTGCAATAAGGTTTCCCATGGGTTTTGAGGTGGGCTGTGCGGGTTCTATGGAATGTACGGGGTTTCAAGTGGGCTCTGCAGGGTGTCAGGTGGGCTGTGCAGGGTCTGTGGTATGTGCGGGGTCCTAAGGGGGCTGTGCGGGGTATCTGGGCTGTGTGGGGTCTCAGCTTGGCTCTGCAAAGTCTCAGGTGGGCTCTACAGGGTGTCAATAACAATAGTGGTGCCACCATCCTAGTTTTGCAGTGTTGCAGGTGTGTGAATCCCAAAACTGGCTCAACAGAAAACCAAACATTTTTGGCGGGTAAAGTTTCAGGGTCCATTCACACCAAAGCTTTCCACTGTGATGCGTTATGCCACGCATAACAGTTCTTGCATTATGGCAGCCCATTCACAATCAATGGCTTCAGTCAACAGCTAAATGCACCATTCAAATACATACTTTGAGGGCCCGTTTGCACTTGTGTGTTGTGGTTGATGCACCTTGCCACTATGCATGACAACATACCTGCCCTATGTGTGGTGCGTTGCGGCAACGCGCATTAAGGCATATGTTTTAGCACGCGTTGCCACAACACGAGTGTGAATGGGCCCTCAATGTATGAAGCAGAAGCAGCTTCTCCAGTAACTAGGACTAAGGCCCAGTTTGGGGTGCTGGAACATGTAAGCCTATTGCTTCTCCAGTAAATTCTCACCACTCAAGTCACTGTAGCCGAATGAAGAGACAAAGGCCACGCCGGCGTCCATGAAGACTGATTTGGAATCCTTCCCTCCTCCAGGGCTGCAGCCCAGGTCATAGTCGTTCATGGCCTTGAATACCTTACGGGTAAGAGAAGAATGAGAAATAGTATTTATCATAGGACTTAAAACCAAACATGTAGACCATTCCTTCTATTCTGTAGAAGGCCAAGGTGACTTGGACTAGCCCTTCCCCAACCCACTTGTACTTACTGTCATAGCGCTCCCCCACTGCTCTGTTCCTGTCTGTCCCAGGATGCCGTCCCGGGGCCTTAGCGGCTAATAAATAATGAGGCCCCTAGACGCTGTGGAAGTCCTCCTTCAATAAGCCAACTATAGATTTTGCACCCCCCCCAAGTATGTCATGGTTCTTAACTTTATCCTTATTTTGGGTAATGTCGCCAACTTCAGGTGGTGGACAGTATTATCATATGATTTAAAGTAGTATTAAGTAGTATCCAGATCAATCAAATATACATTGCCAGGCAAAGTATTTACAGTATTTAAATTTTTTCACAAACACTTACACTCATCATGTTTCTTAACAGCTTCAACTCTCACAGCTTGGCTTCCCTGAACTTCCCTGTACAAGATCACAAAGGACAGAGCATAGTCTCCAGCAGATATCCATCTACTAGTTTGGAAGAAGGAGGAGAGGGGAATGGATTGCCTTGCTGTGCCTGTGTGTTTGTGGAGGCACACACAGCTTGCTAGCACACACAAGCAATGGCTCCATAGGACCCTGCAAGGGAAAGAAGCCCCCCTAAAATAGGATATCAGGGCCAGTGCTCAGAGGGTCACCTGAACTTTTAAACATCAGGGAGCAGCATCCATTGTAAGTGAGTCAATCAGCATTTGAAAAAGCCTTCTTTTTTCACATGCGAGTGTTTAGTGTCATTACCATTAGTTATGTTTTATTGGGGATTGTTTTATAGGGAAGTGTTGGCGGCCATTTAAAATCCGTGTATAGTCTTTTCAATGGTTTATTACATTTCCCTATCGGAAAAGTTTTCCCAAAATCTGCGGTAGGGACAGGAGGTTTTCACTTAAACAGCAGCATTCCGAAGAATAAGTGTGAAGGGTGAGAGCACCATAAAAATATAGATAGTCCAGTATAAATGTATCAATCTTGTTGGAAAATCAGTAACAGCCAACATGTTTCGAAGGGCTCACAACTCCCCGTTTATCAGGGTTCAGTACTCCTCGGCTCGCGCCTGACTCCAAAACTAAGGGTAGAACTTGTGAAAAGGAGGCATGTCTGCACTGGTCAGGGCGTGAGCCCTTATGGAGGGGAAGTTGTGAGCAGTAGAAACGCGTTGGTGTCAAGGTTCCACCCTGACTTATCTGGTTTGCAGCATTCTGGTGTGGCTTCCATTTTACCCACCTGTGATTCCTCCTTTGCCTGAGCAGATTCTGTAACGTTGCTCACTACTTCCAGGCTCCCCCTTATGGCCAGACAGGAGAGCATCATCTGAGAGAGTCAGATGGGAGTTTCCTGTCTCTGAGTGATGATGTCACACCTCTCACTCTATAAACCACTTAGTCCACTCTTACCTGCTAGTGCATTCCTGCTGCTCTGAGTACTCTGATTCTGTGTATGACCCGATCCTGGCTTGTTCCTGACAACACTGATTTCCTGGTTTCTGCTCCTGGTTTGTTCCTGACGAAGCTGATCTCCATGTTCCTGAGCTGGCTTGTACTACTACCCACTCCGGTTCCTGAACTTGGCTTGTTCCGGTTTATGATTTTTTGCTTGCTCCTGTGGACACCGTTCTTAATAAATGTTTTAACTAGCAGCTTATGCGTGTGCACTAGTGACTAGTGACTGCACTAGTGACTGGTTGTAGGTTAAGGGATATAGGATTTCATTCATTTAAGGCTCCACAGGTGCCATTGGAGTATACCAAAATAACAGCTTATGCGTGTCTGGTTTTCTTTGTGCTCTGACAATTGGCTGTTACCTACTGACTTTTCATCAAGATTGATACACTTATACTGGACTAACTATATTTTTGTGGTGTACTCATTATTTACAGTTTCTTTTTTGGGATTTCTTCGGGACCCATGGCATACCCTAGAGGCCTAGATGATACGGAGTTGCCTTTTGAGACTTGAAATCACACCAGATCACCTATATCTGTGAGTCCAGCACTCCACCAATGTCTACTTTGAACTACAGTATGATTCCAAGAGGAAATGTCACCATTTTGAAGGTTGGCCGATGAGGTCTGCAACCTTTCTACTATAATACCCAAACAGCTGCAGCACGGAAGAAGTCTTGTGAGAAGAAAGAAAAGGACATAAGATTGTAATATGAGTAGATACCAAAAGATGACTGCCCAGATCGTCACCTTGCCAGGGGTCAGCTTGCCCTTGGAATTCACAAGGTACACGGCGGTGTCCACCGCAGATAAGGACACTGTTGTTACTTCATCTGTTTCCATTGTTAGCTTGAATTGTGACCCCGGGAGAAGGCTGTTCTTTACATCCGTCCTAATTTGTATCTGTAACATAAAGATACATCATTCAAACCCATCTGAGGTGTCACAGAATTGTATCCCTGTACAGTCCTGCACACCACATGTGAACGATTTCTGCTTGGAAATGTTTAAAAAGTATATTTGTAATCTTAGTGTAAATGTGGCTTCCTGTACTCACACTGCAGAGCTGAGTAACAGCCACACCCCTGATGACACAGACACAGGAAAGGGGAGGGGGTGTGTCTGACCAGGTCTGTTACTGAGTGCTAATTACTGAGCGCGCTGGGTGCATTGTAACAAGAAACTGGAGGTAACAATATACAAATGGAAGTTGTTAGTACAAAAGTTTATCTACTTCTATCACCATAATTGGGTGTTCATGAGCCTCGTCAGGATAAACTATAAAATCACCAGTGATCTTGAGTAAATTCAACTGCATGCAGCAGAATTTCCTGGACTAATGAATACAAAGCAGTTACTGCCCAGGGAGGATTATCAATTATAGGTTAATATGGATGTGGGCACAGTGCCCGGGCAAGTCCTTTAACACCCAAGGGAGCATTCCAAAATCCACCTCTCCCCCCCAAAGGTTGAGATTGATAGAGCTTGCACATTGTACAGTGGCCAGGCCAGCGAAGGGTGCAAAAATGTCCACCGGTCCTAGTGATGCCACCTTTTGTTTCCAAGACAACTGAAAAGGGTTTGGTGGAGGTGTTTGCATCCATAATATTATTTTTCCATTCCTCTAGCTCAGTTTTACAGCCCCGGAATAAATGTATGCATTTCTTAACAAGCACACACAGCTAAATTATGCAGAAAATGTTGACCGTGGACGCAGGATTATCTACTTTGATTTTAGGCAGCTGAATGCAGCGCAAGATTATGAAGCACAATGCTGCTGCCTGCACGGGCCCATAATATACGACACTGCTGCGTAAAAAAACTATACGCTGTATGGATGTGAACACAGGGTTTTTTACGCCCATGTACATGAGCCCTTATGATGCATTGGAATCATGTTTCTGGTGCAAACGATTTAAAAAAAAAAAAATCAGCGCTACAAAAACAAATGAACACAAATTCAAAAGTATGAAAAAAACAACAAAGAAAAAAAAACAGTTGCTGAGGGAGGAGGAGCCGGCGGCTGTCAATGACCATGAGCTGTACAGGGTGAGCTGTTCTCCCTGTGTAATCTTCCAGATGGAGCTGTCAGTTTGACAGCTTTGTCATATACAGGGGAGGCAGCCAGGCAATGTGGAGGAAGCGATACCCCCCATCATGGTGCCCGAGGCGGGCAGGTCTTCTGTACCTACCTCGGCCCAGGGATGCTTTTGCACATTTACCAAGAAATATAGTGTTTGGCCTCTCAGTCCCTTCCAATAACAGTCATGGCCAGCATTCCCCATCCTGCAGTGTGCCAGAATTACCTTGCCTTCACAGACATCGCTGACGTCTACCCACACTGAGTTGGCTACAATCTCGGAGTCCAGGTAGTAATAGGCGATGATGCGGAAGGAGGGAACCATTTTGTTCGAAACCGGAAAGGAAAATGCCATGAATTCACTTTTCTCTATGAACCTCAAATCCAGGATCTGACCTTTGTTGAGCACCTAAAGAAAGAAAGAAAGAAAGAAAGAAAGAAAGAGAACATAAAGAATCACACTTCATGTAAATCAGCATTAAAGCAGAACCCCGGCTTTAATAATATACAATATATACATATAGTTACATTGGCCCAGTTTGGTCACAGTGTAGATATATACCTGTATATATAGTAAGGCATTCTTTTGTTAAATTAGATGTAGACCCTAAATGGATAATATTACCAGCCCTTAGATTTGGTGGCAGCATTCATTTTCTTTTTTTCAAGTAAGTATCTTTTTTGCAGTTCCCCTCCTCCTTAGGGCTTGTTCACACCAACTGTGGTGCGTTCCAGAGCGGGAGCTGATGGAATGTACCGCAATCGCTCACAAAACTTCCCCCTTCGTTCCGGGGGCAGGAGGGCGCGTAGCCACGCCCCCGTCGGCAGTGCAATCGTACGCGTGGCAAAACATTGCCTGCGTTCCATTCCACTGCAAACGCAAAAAATGCTGCATGCTCTATTTTTTGCGTTTGCAGTGAAATGGAACGGAGGAAATGTTTTGCCATGCGTTCGATCACACTGCGGGCGGGGGGTGTGGCTGCGGTGCCATTGACTAAAATGCACCGCCACGCCCCCTGCTGCCACAGAACGAAGGGGGAAGTTTTGTGAGCGATTGCGCTGCCTTCCAGCAGCTCCCGCTCTAGAGCGCAACGCAGTTGGTGTGAACAAGCCCTTATGTAATGGAGAAGAGAGGAGGAGCCATTTTTGGGTTTAGATATGCTTTAACCCTTTCACTGCACTTTTACTTACCTGATTCCTGCTCCCCCAGCAGTTAGCACTCACTTTGTCTCCCATTACGCTCCGCTTGTGAACTGTCCCTTGGTGTCCTATATCATATATGTACAATAAGGGACTACGGGGCCTGCATTGTATGTGATGACATCAGTGGGCCTCTCACAGTTGGAGTGTAGTGGGGAAGAGGCGATTTGGTAATGGGGATCAGGTACATAAAAGTCCCAGAGTTATCCTGTACAGTAATGAGCAGTTGACCCTTCCGGTGTGCCCCCGCATTACAAGGGGAGTCTTTTTTAACCTGGAGGTAGGCTTCAAGCACTGGTTGTTATGAACAATTTACATGGTTTTTATTTCTTTATTAAATACTGTTTCACTTATTTTTCATTTTATTTTGTTATCTCAGTACTTCTGAACTCTTCCAGTCTCCTTCAGCCACTTCCTGTCTATATGCACTTGCTCCTGTGTTGGCTGCTGATTATTACTCTGAACTGGCTTCCTGATAGCAGCAAACCATGCCTATGCAATATGTGTTGGCTGAGCTGCTTGTAGTCTCCACTGGGATCCCATTGGGGACATTTGCCTTCACTTCTTGTCCTGGCGACATAACAGGAAGTGAGAGGAACTCTCTGGAAAATCAGGGGAATTCCCCTCTTAGTTGTCACTGGAACTCTCTTCTCAGTGTCCCCATTGGAAGATTTACCCTTACCTCCTGTCCCGGTGTCTTCAGTGTGTTTGGGTGACAGGTACTCTTCGGTGAGGATAATCACTTTTGGGAACAAACATCTTACTCCTGAAAACAACATATATGTTCTCCGTTGTCCATGACCCACTCACCATGTAATAGACTCTCTGGACACGCTCATAGTGGGGAGTAACCACCTTCACAGTGACTTTAATGCTTTCTCCGGGGCTCAGAACCTGGATGGGAACTTCCATATGAAGGAAGCTGTTGGTTTTCGATGTGTAGGGAGTGAGAACTAATCTCTCTTCCTGCCGTCCATCACTTTCTTCCGTTCTGACCTGTTAAATATATATTGGTATAATAATCGTTCTATTGTGAAGAAATAACAACGTAAAGCACATTGGAAACTGAAACATTTGAATTTTGGATATAGTCAGGGAGGGTTAAAATTCAAGTTGGGTTTTTTTGCCACCTGTATCCCATTGGTAGAAATCTTCTTCTCTTCCTGTTCTATAGACATAACATACTCTGGGCTGGCTTCCTGATAGCAGCAAGCCTGCCTATGTGATGTATGTTGGCGTAGCTGCTTGTAGTCTGCAATAGGGCCCCGTTGGGCACATTTGCCTTCACTTCCTGTCTTGGGTACACAACAGGACGTTAGAGGAAATTGCTTCAAAGTGAGGGAAATCCCTTCAGTGACAAGTGTCCCCATTGGAGGATTTCCTCCCTGTTCCCGTTCTGGTGAACAGTTTTTTACATATTAACTTTCTGGCTCATTGACAATGGTCACCGGGGCCAGAAAATAGGTTGAATCTACCCAGAGGACACACAAACAGCAACAATAACTTCACAGGGGCTCTCACCCTTCCCTACTGTATCCTATATCTAGGACCGCACTGGTCCTATAGAGACACATGTGTTGCAATTCTCTCAGAGGCCACTAGATGTCTCCACACACCCACATTGCTACATTAGCTTTAACCATTCCACTGCCAAAGCGTTTTTTTGCACACGTTATAGTCAACATTTTAGGCCTGAAAATTACTTAAAACCCCCGAGAGTTACATATTTCCTGACAGAACAGAGACTCTAGAATAAAATGGCGGCAATTTTTACGTCGCATGATATTAGCATAACTCTTAATCGAACTCAAAATCTCAGTAAAAATTATACTTAAGTTAATTTTAGTGCCCAAAAACACGATATACCCATTTTATTAGTAAAATATAAAATATGAGGTCATGCTGAGTAAATAGATACCCAACATGCCAAGCTTAAAAACTGCGTGTGCCTGTGAAACAGCAACAAATCTGGTACCCCAAATTGTTCATAGGCAACACGTTAGATCCTGTACAGGTCATCAGTTTAGTTAACCATAAATATTGGCCCTAAAATGATTGCTCTCACTCTGGCACACACAGCGATACCCCCTATGTGATAGCTTGCTAAGTGGTGACCGGTTCTCTTTAAAGCAGACATCTCAACTCTTCCGGACGTTCTGGGAGTCTCCTGCTATAAGAGTAAACCTTTCACTGTTATCTGTTTTTTGTTCTGACATCGAGGCCGCCATCAGCCGTCAGAGAAAAAGAACAGCAAGAGTGAATAGCTAGGCTTCTATTGGCTATTTCAATTTGCAATAGCCAATAGCAGACTAGCTATTGCACCTGACCACTGCTGCTGTCAATCAGCAGAGTTGGACCAGAAGTTCTCCATCAGGTCCTCTTCTGCTAAAGGAGAGCAGCAGAGGGCGGGTGCAATAGCTAGTCTGCTATTGGCTATTGAAAATTGAAATAGCCAATAGCAATCTAGCTACTCATTCCTGTGCTATTTTTTTAAATTTATTTTTGGATTCTGATGGCAGCAGGTGTCAGAATACTAAAAAACAAACCAGTAGATGGCAAGGAAGCATTAGCTTCTTTGCTACCTGCCATCATTTTAGGGGGGTGCTCTCCCAGCGGATGGGGTGGCCGGGGGCACAGAGGGCACCTCCCTGAAAAAAATGACTTATTTCAGTTTGGGATCCCTGTTAATGTAACATTAGGCATCTATTAGACCCCTAGTGTCACCTTTTTAACTGCAAAGAAGCTATTCAAGTGCAAATCACGCTTGAATAGCTTCTTCCCCAGCTTCTCTAGCCGGGAACGATAGCTGGGGAACCAGAAGTGGTGCAATCAGTGTCAGTTCCAGCTCCATTCAGCAGGGGAGGAGATTGGTGAATGGATGTTGGCCGGTCTCTCTCCCCTCTACCCGCCTACACCTGGGATGGCGTTCTCGGGCCCGTAGGAGGGGCAGCGGAGTCTGGGAAGAAAGGCGGAAGGTGTCGGGCAGAGGGAGAGGGGGGCACACTTCACCAGGCCATGGAAGTGTTCTTAAAGGCAGTTCAGCTGCCAGAATCCCTTCTAGTGTAAAGTTGACTGTTGGCTTTACACAGCTAAATAGAGTCTGTTTAGAGGGGCCTGCTGCCAGCGACGTATGGCATACATCAAGATGGTGTCCTTGTGTCTGTAGGCATAGCAATCATCACTAGATCTTTGAGCAGAATGGTCATGTATGAACATGAACCCATACATGTACAAGGGGCACCGTTCTATCTGTCAGTTGGCCAACTAATCCTAAGAGAACCAAGGGAGGGATGAGCAAAACAGCTATATAGAATTTCTGAGAGTTACCATGAGGTCCAGGGTCTTCTCCTTGGCGTCTGTGTTGATCTGGAAGACCACCTTCCCATCCTCATCTGACTTGAAGGAGCTCAGTTGTGTGTTGGCTTTCAGAAGTTGAACCGTGACACCGCTTGCTGGCGTGCCGTCTGTATAGGTGACTTCTGCCTGCGTGATAATATAGTGGGAAACATTGTTACTCTTCCAGTGAAGGAAATGCAGGCAGAAAATAGGTCGGGTAACTAGTTATGGTTTATGCAAATTATAGCTGACCTAAGGTGGGACTTCCATAACTTGCTCACCTGTGAACAGCCATTGTGCACCAGTTGAATAAAGGCATTCTCTCTTCAAGTGGTGCAAAATACTTAGTCCCAGGTACCACTAGGGCCAGATTTACCATTAGGCAGAGGGGCACCGTGCAGGTACCTACTGTGCTTAATTCCCCATGTTGTGTCGAGATACAACACCGGTAATGGCAAGGAGGGTGTATTCTGCACAAAATGCACCCTCCTGCTCCAAGACCAGCGGCGCCTACAGAAACCGCTGGCTTCCGCAAACGCAGGGGAAGGACCACAGGGGTGGGTAAGACTGCCCTGTTTAGGGCAACTTCACACAACGCCGGGGTCCTTCTCTGCACATGTGAAAGCTGACGGATCCAGCAACAGGTAAGGGCGCCGACGCCGGGGTCCTTCTCTGCACATGTGAAAGCTGACGGATCCAGCAACAGGTAAGGGCGCCGACTCAGGCTAAACAGATTTCCATTTGTGCCTACAGGCGCCCGAAATGGAAATCTGGCCCTGGGTGAATGGACAGCTGGCTGAGACTAAAGGTTTGTTCATTGCTCATGCAACACTTAGGTATGTATTTATTAATAAAACTTGCACAGCTATTCATCCGGTGAAACTGCATGTACATTCGTTCTGTGTGAATTAACCAGTTGTTGCAAGAAAGTGTCAAAATCTTCTGTTCTTCACATATTATGAATAGTTGAAAATTTAGAAAATACCACATTGTGGCCACTAGGTGGCGCTGATGATCATAGGACATAAATGCATCCTAGTAACAAGAGATACAATGTAACAATTCTAGAGAACACTGAGGGGAATCAGAAGATAAATATAACTATTGATAATAAAGAGATTCCCATAGAAGCAACAGATAAAAATTAAAAAAAACTTACCACAATTTGTGCTGGTGTTCCGGGGGTGTAATATTTCCTTGTTTTGGAGAAATCGAGGTTATAGGGGGAAGTCACAAACTTTACAGAGGTGAGCTCCTTTTCTTCCAGAGTTCCGGCTACAAACACAGAAATATGAACTCAAATATGACAGCAGGATGATGGATCTCAGACCAGCTCTCAGGAGCCACTAACAGGTCATGTTGTCCAATTGTATTCTCACAACGATAAGTCTAATAAATAGAGTTCTTCAGTTATAAGGAAACTATAACAGTATGGGGGCATTTTTTTATTTTATTTAAAATTCAACTCTAGGCAGATATACAAGACAGGACATAACTCTGTATTCAATATTACATCATGAAAGTAGTGCCAGTACTTGAATCTGAGCCTCTTGTAGTCCCCCAAAAGCTAAGCTCAGACTGAGAGAGGGAGAGGCATCAAAAGGAAACAATTGGTTGTGCAGCAGGGCTCATGTCCTAACAAGGAACATGCTGATATGAGGTAGGAGCAGAGAGATGAGTTCGGCAGTCTGCTGCTTTTCCTTTCTTGTCCAGTCCAAGGCAGAGGGACTGGACTGTTAATGCTACTGAACTGCTGAAAAATAATCAGGTCTCCTGTGTTGGCAGACAGAGCTGTGATTGGTGCCAGTTCCTTGTAAATGGATGGACAGAAGAACAAATCCTCTGCAGGTAAAGCAGACATGACATACATATTTCATCTTTTTATTTATTTGTTTGTCTGGAGTTCAGGTGACTAATTTATCTGCGCATGTAAATATCAGCTTGAGCTACTTAACTCTGTAAACATGCTTTTTTGAGCAGTGGAATAAAGGAAAGCCTACACCAATATCCACAGAACAGCAGCAGGTATGGATTTAAAATAAAGTCTGCTAAAATCCTTACATTACATTAGGAGTCCTTAGCAACATGTACACACACACACACATACGGTAGGTTGGAATGGATGGACCTATGTCTTTTTTCAGCCTTACCAACTATGTTACTATGAATGCGCATGTTTTTAGGCCTGTTCAGTTGCCGAGACGTTGTTTTTGGCGGTCTCATAATTTCCCAGCATCCAAAACCCATCTCATATCTACTGCTACTTTTTGCAGGTTAAGCCAGCACATTTAGGAATAGTCAATAAAACAAAAGAGATTTCAGACTGTGGTTGAGAAGTTCTCCACAGTTCATGTTTTCAGGCTTTTCTCAGATGTCCATCACTGAGGAGCACTTTGGGATCAGAGTAGAGGAACTGGAGGAAAACATCAAATGGGACTTACAAGCCTTCTCCAGTACAGTAGCCACAATGTAGAATGTGGACCCCACCAAGTTCTCCACGGGCTGAGCAATCTTCTTCAGGATGTCATCTCTGTTTATTTGGACCGAACCTTCTGCATCCTTTATCTAGCAGAAACAGACAATGCTGAGGAGTCAGGACAGCCAACAAAACATTACCTACGCACAATCCTATGAAGCCTTATCAACCATGACTACAAAAGTGTAGGACATCTAAGACCAATGTCCATATTTTAGGACCTTGGTTCTCAACTGATGTGTCATGACCGTAAGGCAATGCTAAAGACTGATGAAGGGACCCTGTGCGGTCCCGAAAGAGCTTGTTTGGTCATATGACAAAAAACTTCAATAAATGAAGCTTTTGCTATCTTAAAAGGATTGGTGTGCTGGTGACATTTCTACAATTGATGACCCAAAAGTGGGTCGCAACCCCCTGTTCAGTGAATCTCTGCATGCCTTCCACTTTTTTAGGTGAGAGGTTCCTCAGCCTCCCCCTAGAGCAGCACTGTCAGTTCTCGCACCAAGCAGCCATTTAAAATATGCTGCCTGATGCCGAGTGTCAGCTTGAGGTGGGGTGGGCTGAGGCCGCGAGGGAGCTCCATCCATACGTGCATTGCTTACAGCTTCCTCCCGTGTCCTGTAGAGGTGCCTGGACCGGAGTGACATCACATTCTGGCTCCCGTTACCTCTTCAGGGCACGCAAGGAAGTTGTACAGGCAATGCACTTATGGATGGAACTTCATCACATCACAGCAGCCCACACTGGACCCCAAGCTAAGGATCCACTCCAGTTCTCCTAAGGTATGGAGACTGGGAGGACCTTAAAAACAACTTTTAAAAATTAAACATTTTTTGGAGTGTGTATGTGTGTGTGTGAGAATGTGTCTGTGGTTGAGTATGTATGTCAGTGTTTTTGAGGGCCCATTGACACTAGTACATCAGGCAAACACAGTGCTGTGTGATTAACGCACTGTACCACGCAATCACACCTACTGTGCATTCTGGTGTGGGAGGTGTGTTGGGTTGCCATTCATTTGAATGGTACCCCAAACGCACCTCCCACCGTCAGTTCGTACACCCGATCCGAAACGCGCTGTATCCTAATGCCGTGCGCTCCATTGCAGTGCAACTTGGGTCACAACTTAATGGCCAAGGACAAAGGTGGGTCCTGAGGTTACACAGGTTGAGAACTACTGCTTTAGCAGATACATTGTAGATCTGGAGTGTTTTTAACGTAACACTGAAGCAATCATTGTTATTGCGTAGATGTAGATGGGTGTGTTTAGCCTGAAGAAGAGATGTTACATATTATTTTGCCAAATTTGTGCAACAATATCATAGTTATAGAGATAAAAGCAGCTGAAAGAGCCAACCTCCAGACAGGGCTTGAGTTCTGCATAGCCAGTTTAGGCCATAGCATGATAGCCAAGGGTGGCACACAGCTACCCTCACATCACGTTGTCATCTTCCCTGCCAGTGCAATCCAACTGTGTTGGTTTAACTGCACACTATACGTTTGTTGGTGTCCGTAAGGGCTGACTGGCATCTCATGCTTATGGGGACCTTAAACAGCCCAGTGTCTGAACACTCAGGGCAACGTGACAGCATTTGCAGATACCCATCCCCCTCCAGCAATGCATACTTTCCCAGTCACACTCATTTGATGCCTCCCCGCACTACCGGAGCTCTGGAGTACGGGGAGCATGTGACGTTCTGTATTTGGCAGTGCTGGAACCTGAGTGGTCAATCACAAGAGCTGGACATTGTTATGTGGGGTACCATGACTTAGTCTTAGCACTGACACCGGAGTTTAGACTGGCAGGGCTGCTGTAGTGCGTAGCGCAGTGAGGGACCATTGCTGGGTATGTATACATGCATAGGGGTGTGTGCTATGTCTAGACACTGTCATGAAAGGTCTATAAAAGTAACCTGTACTAAGAGAAGTAAGAAAGCTGATATTTCTGACTTCCTGAAAACTTCAGGTTCCTGGCTGTCATGCTGATCCACTGGTTTTAATGATATGAGTAACTGACCTGGAACAAGCATGCAATAAGTGAAGTTAAAATTTGTTGATCATCATGCTTTTTCCAGCTTAATATTTCTGCAAGTACAAGTTTCCTTTAAAAGTGCTTATATACGTGGAATCATATTATAAATGGTGTTGTGTTCAGGAAGGTTTACAGCATTCTATCTTTTTTAAATCTAATGAGATAATAAGTCACATCTGTTTACACTGGGGGTGGGGAGGGGAATCTTCTAGCCCTCAAAGAAAAGATGTCCTCCCTACCTACCTCTTCGCTTCTTGTGAACTGAAGCTCATCGGGGGAGGGAAATGATCAGGCAATCTTGAATACCAATGTCAGTACTGTTGATGCACAGAGCTTGACATGCTGTCAAGTCATCCACTGCAAATTACATGGAGAGACATGGTGGGGTCTTGGCCCCAGATCTTCCCACTTTGCCATTGCAGCACTTCAGGCAGAAGCCTCTACTGCCTCTGTGATCTTGACCCCGGCTATACAATACTTGAAGCTTTTTGGCAAATATTACGATTTTAGGGAAGTTATATCTATAAATGTTTGGGGATTGCGAGGGAATGGAATGGGAGTCTTCTTCACCTGCACTTGTTGTTCCAGGCCTTGCAGCATCGTTTTCTTCCCAGCCTGGTCTATTATTCCGACACGTACGTGAACCACGCCATCCACAGGTTCTCCATACACATACCTGAACCAATCACAAAAGAACAAACGATGTTAAAGCTAAACTCCAGGCACAAAAACTATCATTGAAATAAATTCCTCAAAAGCCAAAAATATATAAACCACAAATCCCATCATGCATCTGTCTCTGGGAGTCATGTATGTAGCTGCCACTCTTGCATTGCCTCATGGGACCGAGGTTTGCTTTAGAATTTTTTTGTGTAGCCTCTTTAAGATGACAAGAGGGAATATATCATGTCAATTCAGGAACAGCAGGAAGGCAACACGTGCCATGGCTTTGGAATGTAGATGTGTTTAGGGAATGTGTACTTATTCCAAAAGCATTTAATAGACACAGATACCTGGACAACACGGGAACAAGTACAACCATCGTGTGAACTGTTGACCATAACTTGGAGAATATGTACAATCATAATGTAACAACTTTAAGTCATATTACTCCCAGTATAAGTTTCCTTCAGCACACCCAAGGACACAATGGACACATAGATTACCTGGCTTCCACTTTGATGCTGAACTGCTCTTTATTTATCTGGAAACACGGGAGCTCTGGTATGATCTTCACCTCAAAATTTGGAAGAACTGCCAAAGAGAAATGTATCACAGACAGAAATAAATAAAAAGGAGAGAAGACTTCAAGAGACACCATGGCCTTACCCATGCACGGCAAAGTTATGGCGTCTTTGCAAAGGACCTCACTGACCTCATTACCAACCCTACTGCTTCCTCCATTGCAATGCTACTTGTACTTTTAGGTATGGGGGATCATGCGACTTGCTCTCCTGTGACACTGCTCAGGACTAGCAGCCAATCACTAGGCCCGAGCACAGCCGCATGACCAAAAGAGTGACATCGCTGCTTTCCTAGTTCGACAACACCACTGATTTCAGGACTGGCTGCCCTGGAGGACCGAGCAACGAGGAACATAGGTGAGTATAGGGGGTCTGGGGGCCCTTTGCAGAGACACTGGCCAAGGTGACAGTTTCTCTTTATTAGAACTTAGGTGAAACACATGTGAATATAATTGGTTTATTGTAAATAACCTTATTATTGTGTGGGCCTGTTTTAATAAGTGTGTTACTGTGTAGAGTCTGTATACATATAGGTAAACATGCCTTCATGATCCTCTTATGGCACTTCAAGTCTACCAGCGAGGGTCTGTCTGAAAACAATCTCCCACAATGCTCCTGCTAGCTAAAAGCCATGTGATCATTGCCTAGGTCACATGAGAGAGATCAGAATCGTTACATTTTTGGCAAGAAAGAGGTACTTTATCTCTCATAACATTAGCTGGATAGGGTTATGCCAACATGGGCCCTATTCATACAGGAGAAGTACAAAAAAACAGGCCTAACTCTTGAAATTCAAGGTGCTACTCCCTCCGTATAATGAGGATTCAGAGAGTATGACAATTAATTAATTTATTACAATAAAACAATCTAACATGTTATAAGGATCTCTGACATGTAAATACAATGTCAGGACAACAATAAATCTTTGATACAGACTTTTATTATGGCTCTGGACTGACTATCTGTTTCTGTTGTAGCCCTGATGAAGATGAGATGTAGATACTTGAAACGCATTGTCGCATTTTCATATTAAACAGCATTTATACATTATACTAGTTGAATCCTCGTTAGAAGAAGGGAGTAGCCCCACTTATTTTGAGAGGTACGTTTGTTTTTTCACATTTGCACTAAAGGCTTAATGCCTTGACGTTTAAAACTGGGCTAACTTTCCCCCATTTCATGGCTTTATTATGTGCATGTGTACTATTTGAATCCATGGGCCCTATTGATACATGGGCGGGGGGAAGTTAAGCTGGCCATACTCTGCCCAAAATTCAAGCCATGGGTGGCCCTGTCGGCACCCCTTCCCACGACAACAGTCAAACCAATGGCAGACTGTGGCTGTATGCTGATAAATACTAATCTGAGTGTATAGTAGTGTACAAGTACAGAAATATGCCCCTGGACGCAGACTTTCTGTCTTTGGGGCGTACATCGGTACTTTTGTGAATAAGCAGCATTTACTAGCGTACAGCCTGTAATTGGTTTGACTTTTGTTGAGCAGGAAGGGATACCGAGAGGGCTACCCACTGCTCACATTTTGAGCAGTGTATGGCAAGTGTAACCCTCCCCCTCTACTTGAATCAGTTGGGCCCATAGATTAAAAGAATAAACACACCCCATACATGCTAATAAACTTGACTTTTGTTGAGTAGTAAGGAGTGCCAACAGGGCCACTAGCAGCTTACGTTTTGTGCTTAACCCCTTCTCTTGTATGTTTTTCCAGAAAGCAACATGCTCTGTGAATAGACGAGGGGTGGATTAATGACAGAGTCACCCTCACCCATTCACAGAATGCGTTGCAATCTGGAAAAATAATACAAGGAGTTTGTAAATCGGCAAGGAGACAAAGCGGAGGACGAATGGCGTGATCCTTCAAAGTAGCCCCCGCAGCCTCTCCTGTATGAGCGCTGAAAGATCAGCACTGTGTGGAGTATCCAGTTCACAGAAGGGAGGGTTATTACACCAACCAGAAGCCCACAGAATGTGGGATACTCATCATTCGAGGTACAACATTACACTGGTGCTGTACACCCCAAAAAAACGTTTTACTAAACTTCAGCTTTAAAAGTTGGAAGAAGCCGCATCCTCTATCTCTTCGGTTCCGGAAGAAGTTGGTAAACTCTAACCTGCCACTTATCAAAATGGAGGATGTGCAGACAAGTTCATTAATGTACGGGTGATGTGGCTTGACAACCCCTCTACGGCTACAAACTCTAACCCTTAATTATCCCTTCATTGAATGCATGATACCAAAATGTGGTGCACTGTATACCCATCTCTAGGACCCTGAACCCCTGCGGAAATGGCCTCTAGCAAGGGGCAACCCCACTCTGTTCTAAACCCTTGCCTTGGGAGCCTTGGTCTACCAAAGTCAGTGGCCAGATGTAGTCCTTGTTGCACAGACTGATTTTATACTGTACCTCAGGAGTCTTCTGTTTGCTATTCTTTATTTCATTGTGTAAGCTGAGTGGACTGTGAGGACTAGGTCCAATGGTTTTTAAAAAAAAATGTTATTGTTGGAAAATGTGATAACTCAGGTTTATTTAAAAAAAAAAAAAAAACCGTAAGCTTTAAATATATGCTTCAGTGTGTCTTACTGAACTCACCATACTTTTTCACTTCAAATTCTGTGGTAAAGTTTGATTCTGGAGCCGAGGTATAATACGCCGATATCCTCCACACTCCAGTACTGGAAGAAAAAACCATAAAGTCAGATGACCGTCGCGTGTTCAACCGCACCATACACTAGAGGGCGCTGCAGCTTTAAATTCTAGGCTGAATTTCCGACTGGAAGATCTGGGACATTTTAGGACCTGTTATCAGTAAAGAGTAATGTGCACAATATCGCAACCAAAAGCTTTCAGTTAGGTGATTGGTCAATCTGCGTTTCTACATTTTGCATACATCTCTAACACATGATTGCCCCCCAGCCCTGCACTTCCCTGTCCTAGTCTGCGCACTATTTAAAATTGTATTTGCTAGGGTCCCTCAGGAAAGTTACACTGCAGGGCCTTGAACCCTCAGTGGTGGGCTTCGTGCTTAATGCAGAGAATGCATTAAGGTAATAAAATGCCCAGACCTTAATACTATTTTAACTCAAATTAGGTTTCCCGGATTCGATCGTGCTTCCAGCTTCAGATACAATTGGCAAAGACTAACATTTTACATATACTGAAAAACGCGATCTTGCTTGCTCAGACATTAACTATGTATAACCCAGAAACAGGCCAATTAAATTATTTACCCTTTCAGTGTTGCAAAAAGTTTAAATCATGTCAAATTCAGGTACTTAAACTTGTTGCATCTAATAAAAATACATGTACATAGTTACATAGTATTTGGGGTTGAATAAAGACATATGTCCATCAAGTCCAACCCATGTAATAATGAATTCAGATCTCTATTATATTGTGTCTTTATATCTGCCTGAAGTTCAGCTTTAAAGTGCTCCTATAAGATGCACAAATTTATTTGTTGCAAACAAAGCAGTTAAAGAAGGTGGGCGTTATTTCTTATTTCACCATTATGGTATTTTGTGGGCAAGGTGTTTACTCCCCCTTTCTGTTCCAGTTAAGCCATGCCCACCCATACTAACTAGGCCCCAGCATAGAGCACTGGACTGGGAGGTCAAGAAGTGCCTTTTTCACTAAGAGATAGGCGTATTTTAAGCCATTTACAGGCAAAAATGTGTTAAAATCACAAAGAAGGGTGTGTTCTGTAAAGACAAAGAAAAGGTGTGAGATTTTAATTTGGCTTTAAATTGGACCTAGTATCAGATACATTTGGCATGTTAAGTGGACACATGCCAAATAACACGGAAGTGTAAAGTGTAAAGGTATTTGCTCCTCCTCCCAGAGAATCACAGTACTCCCCCTGACAATGCCTTCATCTGCTTTTCTCTCCATAAGGACACATCATCTTTGTTGAGGCATCACCCAGGGTCACTATCTACTTCCTGTGCTGAGATGAAGGCTCAGAGATGACACAATCATGTAAATCCTGGTGCCTGTGCAGTCCTTGGCTGTGTTCACAAATATCTGACACAGAAGGTTTAACTCCTCGGCCTCAAACACAAAATTGAAGTATCTGTTTGGGTTGGGATGAGTTAATGCCAGAATCCTGGAACTTCAAATGCTACCCAAGGTCATTTAACATTGCAGAAATGCACAGAGATAATAAACAACTTACATTGAAATATCTGGAATTTCAAACTTGTCAGTGACAACTGAGTTTGGGGAAAGCTTCTGAATCGTCCTTACTTGCAAACCTGCTGCATTCTGCGAAAAGCAAATCCAGATATGATTTCACAAGGTAGAGGTCCGTCTAATGCCCGCCAAACCTTGCTAAATGGTAATTTAAAACTCAACTCCGGGCACAAAAACTTCAATTTTTCATTAAAGAATAAGCGCACTTTAAAACCTAGACCACGCTCAGCCTTCCTAGATGACAGCAGTAGAGAAGTCAGTATAACAATAACATACAGTATATACAGTATACTATATATATTTTTTTATATATAGATATATACACACACACACACACACACACTAACATCTGTAATTTAAAAGGGACTTTAACATTTGCCATTCAAGGGATTCATGAGTCTTTTGTTGGTCCACCTCCAACCACTTATACTCACCTTGTCTGTCCTCCTCCACTGCCCCATTCCTCAAACATAGCTGTGAGTCCAACCCTGTGTTAGCTCCATGCCTAATGGTGTAAGAGCTTACAAAGGTTGTTGATGTCACCAACTCCCTCACATGACATTGTTCAGGCCTACTGATTGACCTTTGAGACCTGGGTACTTGACCCCCAGGAGAAGGTTACATGCTCCTCATTATTGTCAAAAGCAATGAGTATTTCTTAAGAGCTTTGTTAGAACAATGGAGCTCCGGGATGGATGCACCTCCAGGATGGAGCTCAAGTACAGCTCAATGATTGACACACCTCTAGTGGTCTCAAAATAAGTTAACTTTAAGAAAACCCAGGCAGCAGAGATACCCAAAATGTCAGAGCACAGACCCTATCTTTATACATTGTAGCTAAAAGATTACTTACAATCACTGTGCTTTTAATGGATTCATCTGTAGGTCTCATCATGTGGTCCAGAGTGAACATTCTGACTCTAACTGCAGAGTATTTAAAGAAACAGGTGTGAGTGGTCAAAGAAGACAACCATCCGGTAATATCTTAAAGGAAACCTGTGCTTTTTCCATGCAGGGCTACAACATATCTGGAAGTGCCAGCCACTGGACAGATTAGCAGGGAAGTGAGGTATTGGTGAGCATATGCTGCTGAGCAGGGTGGCATTCAAGCAAACTTGTAACTTTTCCCTGCATGGGCTTAGCACAGGTTTGCTTCAAACTACTAGCAAAATGTATTAAAACATGTATATATGCAATGTTCCTAGTCATGGCTGATGTGGCTATACATATGATATCATATAATTGGAAAGGAATACATAAGTGTTAATATGTTAGTTAATGGATGAATGGAAAAAAATGCCCCAAAACTATCCATTGACCAAATTTGCTACAAAGAAATGACAAGCTGTCCTCATATCTAGAAGTGTTACAATGTCTCATAGACAGACAGATCCTGATCCTGGACAGACTGAGCATTCATAGGCTGGAAGTCTAATCGAGGCAGCATAGAGTGACCTACAAACCATGGAGGGCAGACTGCACTGCTAGTGTGATCAGGAGACATTGGAGGATCAGCCCCATTTGCTGCTCCAAATACCGAGCTTCACTACCAGAGGCGAGGAGAGGAAACTCCACATTCTAATGGAAGAAGAGGAACCAATGGGGAAAAAAAGCTGCACAATATGTTGCAACATGTCTGATAGGAACTTATGATACATCATAGGTGCAAAGGGCAAATATTAAAGGATAAGTTTATAAAAGTAAAGTTATTCTTTAACAATGAAATCCAGACATAATAGTTTTGAGGTTCTGGGTAGAGTGGGGAAGGGTTAGAAACACAATCAGGTTTTCACTTAGGTCCATGACTCCATTGAAGAGATCTCCCCTCTCATACTGCCATTGTGACAGCAGGACCAGAAATAAGGGGATCATCAGGACAGGAAGGCACAGATAGCAAGGAAAACCTGACTTAGGTTCTGTCCTTTCCACACTGTATTCGACCAGACTTGTTCTGTAATGTTAAAGACATTTGCAGCTTATCCAGGCCGTTCTGAACCTAAAGAGAATGTCAAGGCAAGATTTTAAAAAAACAAACATATTTTGTACATCTCTAGAGTACATGCACACTTGCCATGCCATGTTTTATGCCTCTAAATGAACTGCAAATAAAGAACTTTCCTCTTTGATACATCTCCGCAGCCCAATTTACATGGTGTCAGCCCTGCCTAGTTAATTTCTGATGGATTACAAAGAACACAGACCTCTCTTCATCCCCTCACACATCTCCATACCCCTTCTGTCTCACCCCACCCCACCCCCACATCTCCATAAGCCCTTCTCCTCATCTCCATGATTCCTCCTTGAACACAGGCAGAGAACACAGGAAGTTGTCAGCTCACAAGACTGATGCAAATATCAACATGTGTGTTCTGAGGGTATCAAACAAATATAACATAAAGCCTTTAATTATATATTTAATAGACCAAAAGGGAGCAAATACAGATATTTATCATTAGGGATTAAATAGACTTTAGGAACATGCTTAGATAAGATGTTGGAACTGAAGCTTGCATAGGATGAACGTTGCATAACAAGTCCAAATTAATATGACTAATTATTACTAGCTGTCCCATGACCTGGAGAAATGAGAACCTTCACTGACATATTTCCATACTATTTTAGAAATTGTGTTTTTGTTGCTGGATCTAAATCCATTATAAGATTTTTCATCATTTCCTCTTACCCAAAAAAGGAAAGATTGGGGTGTAGTTATGCTATAATATGCTGAATTTAAAGAGCATTACACAAGGATAAGGACCTTTATGTGTCAATCATGTGACTGTAATTTTCAAATCTTATTGGACTTGGCTAAAATTAACTGTCACTTACTTGGGTCCTTATCCTGGTGCTTTCAGTTTACAGAGAGATAATCCAAATGCACATGCAGAACCGCTGGTGTATTCTGCAAATCTAGCATAATATTATAGAGCCATTTATTCCAAGTTGGGATATGTGAATGGATGAGACATGAGGATATCTTCTGTTCTAAGAAGACTACTTTAATGAAAGACAGACTTTACTTTACTTTAATGAAAGAACGATTTTTTATTTTAATGAAAGTCAGACATCAATACAAGAGACACCTAGGAACATAGACAAATACAACAGAGGGGGTCTATTAACAAAAGGGTGAAGAGTTTGGAGAAGACAGGAGAAGTGAACAATCTAGGACAACATAGCTGAACTGGAAAGTGAGCCGAATTGGAGAATTTTTCCAAATCGGCTATTTTGTCCTAGATTGTTCCCTTCTCCTGTCTTCTCCAAACACTTTGAGTGAATAGACCTGAGAGATACATAGATAGATACCTGATTCTTTGGGAGTGTATACGCTCTTGTCAGTCTGGATGAAGATGTAGCCTTTCTTGTAGGAGATAGGTATGGACACAACTTGCATTTTTCCTAGGGCGGCACTAGTTATAACCAGCTGGACATACCTGCTGCTCTTTTGATTTTCCACTTTACATGAGGAGGCCCTCGTGGGGGTGAGCTGAGGGGATAAAATGGAGGATAAGTTTGCCACAAAGATGTACACAGCACCAACAATTCTAAAGTTGTTTGGAAATCGTTTAAAGCTGAAGGAAAGATTAGAATGTACAGCTGGTTGGGCTGCCATTAAAGTAAGCTTGATACTTTGCCCTGCAGGTACGTTTTAAAGGCCAAACCCATTACCCATTTGGGCTTGTCACTCCAATCCTCAACACCGCTCAGTTAAAATCCTGGTATTTTAGGGTATGAGGTGGGCATCTGGCTCACCCCCTGCCTCCACAGTTCGAGGTCTGAACAGCAAATTGCCAGGTCCCAATGCTGTCACATGAGGGTCACATTTCTCAACAATTATTGCTATTATTAAAAATACTGGGACTATTGGCTGGATGCAGTTTTGTGTCATTGAATTGGATAACCAAGCAGTCATATGAATGATAAGTTCACATATTAGGGGGTGGCTATCATAGGGTGGGGGGTTCCTAAGAACTCATCTCCTCTTCCTCCGACAATACTGGGTACTATTGGTTACTGCTAATGTCAATTTGGCGTCATTGCACTGGATATCCAAATAGCTCTATGAAAGATAAGTTTAGATGCCAGGGGGTGACTATCATCGGGTAGGGGGCTCCTAAGGATTCATCCCTTTTTCTTTTTTTGCAGGGTACTGTTAGTTAGTGCTAGTGTCAATTTGGTGTCATTGAATTGGAGCAAATAGCTCTGCGAAAGGTAAGTTTATATACCAGAGAGTGATTATCAAAGGGTGGGCGACTCCTAAAAATTCAAGTCCCCTTCCTTTGTCAATACAGGGTACTATTGTGTAATACTGGTGGCAATGTGGTGTCATTGGACCAGAAATCCAAGCAGCTATATAAAAGATAAGTTTAGATACCAGAGGGTGGCTATCTTAAGGTGGGGGGTTCCTGAGAATTCACCCCCTCTTCCTGCAACAATACTGGGTAGTATTGGTTAAAGCTAACATCAATTTGGTGGCATTGGATCAGATAGCCAAGCAGGATGACTATCTGAGAGTGTGTGGGGGGGTTCCTGAGAATTTGTTGGCATATCACCTATATATAGCACAAATGTGGACAATCATTTGACACCGTGCCTGCAAGTGCTGGAAATATTGGCTGAGTGTAATGACGTATGGAACACCTCACCTCTATAGTCTGTTTACTTATGTGGTTGTTCCTCGTGTTCAGATTTAAATGGTAATGTTCTGAGCACTCGTCAAAGGTAATCTGATTGCGCAGGTACATCTCTACCGCAACATTATTTGGCACTTCGGCGCCCTGAGGCCACTCCATCTGCACCCACACATCTTCTTTACCACCCACATGCAGAAGGCGGGGTGCAGTGACCAGGAACCTGAGAACAGGAGAATAGCTGTTATTATACACCATTCTAGTCCTCTTAGCCCCATCTGTCATGTTATAATAAACCAGTAACCATCCATGTCACACTTTGTATGAGTCACATCCTCACCGGCTTTGGCAGCAACCACTTCTGGCAGGAATGGCATTTTAAGGAGGTATACCGACCTTTAGACAGAAAATGGAAATCCTCTGCGTCCCACCTTCCTCCCAATGTTAACCTTAGAATAGTGGTGCTCAACTTACTTGATAAAGGAGGCCTCAACATTTCCAAAGGGCCACACTGAAAATTCAGTGAATATATTGCTGCAGTAAGCTGTCAGAGACTGCAGACATACAACAGTAGATGGTTAGGGACTGGGGACATGCTACAGTTTCCAGAGACTGGGGACATTCTTCAGGAGACAGTCATATTAGCCTGGATACAAGTTACATCAGACTTCTAGGGACCACATCTAATACAGCCCCTTTACCAAGCCCTTTAACTACTAGAAGCTAGTCAAAATACTATTCACTGGCTCGAGTGCCAATGGTCACTTGCAGCCTTGATGTCAGAGTGATGGCAGTCTCATAGCTGATTGGCTATGCTGATCGAATAACTGGCGAAGGATCCAGCTTGCCCATTCCTGCCAGTCAACAGCAGTGGGGACCAGTGCAGAGACATTACAACTTCTCTTCAAAAGGGAAACCATTTTAAAATCCCCAAAAATAGACATTTGTACAGAGCGGCGGGTCTGATACTTACCTTGGGGTTTGCGCCACGGTCACACAAACCATGGCTGCCCATAGCAGGCAGCTCAGGAGAGGAGAAGGTCCCATGGTGCAGTGATAGACTGAGCTGGGAAGAGAACAGACATTTATTTAAACAGAGGGGGCTGGACAGAGATAAAAAAGAACAGACAGAGGTCAGGAGGTAAACACTGAGGACTGGCTAGAAACCGAAAGTGCTCAAATTTAGGAAAGATGTCAATATGCTTTGTAGGCCGATTAACTTTATTTCTGCTCTTTGCACTGCAGCACGTCTGCTTCCCCCTCACCCCAGTCTCAGCTGTTTTGTACCTTAATTACATGAGGCTGATACCAAGTTACATTCAAGTACCTACACTGTTTGCAGTTATTAATATATATTTTAGGAGGTATTACAGGGTTACATACATTTGTGTCTTTAATATCTGCCTGGAGATCAGATTTAAAATATGTATCTAAACCCCCCCCCACCCCCCAAAAAAATGAATATATTGCATCTTACCAACCAATGGATTTGGTGGCTGCATTGGTGTTCTTTTTTAGGCTTATTTCCCCCTTTATTGTTACCTAGCAATTCTGTGAATAACCTGCATCCTGTCCTGGGTGGCTATGCACACTCACTCTGCTGTATATATGGAGGAAGCTATTGTTGGCACTAGGGATGCACAGATACCGATAATAGTATCAGTATCGGTGCTGATACCGAGTATTTGGGCCAGTACTCATATTCGCTCAAAAGCTCCGATGCCGAGCCTGATACTTGAGCTTCCGGTATCAGGAAGCCGGGCAGCAAGTCATTACACGCTGCCTGGCTTCCTGAATGGGTTCCATGCTCCATCGTCATTGAAGCATGGAGCCGGCTTCCCGGCCAATCAGGAAGCCGGGTGCTGTGTAATGATGCGTTGCCTGGCTTCCTGATTGGCCAGCTTCTCGACCAATCAGGAAGCCTCATTACACGCCGCCCAGCTTGCTGATTGGCCAGAAAGCCAGCTCCATGCTTTCTCGGCTTTCCAGGTAATCAGGAAGCCAGGTAGTGAGTCATTACACGCCACCTGTCTTCCTTAATGGGACTTCTGGTATCGGTATTCGGTATCGGTGAGTACTGAAAAAAAAATATTGGTACTCGATACCGAAAAAAATATCAGTGACCGAGTGGTAATGAAGAGGAAAACATCCTGTAAAAAGAAACCTAATGCAGCCACTTCATCTAAAGACTGATACTACTGTATATATCTTATTTTTGTTCTTGGATTTAGATATGCAGTAAAGAAAAGAAATCTGAGCTGGGTATTAATTAAAACAGTGTACCAAATAAAAGCCTTATGTATCCTTAAAAAGCACATATAATTTTTAGGTACTGTAGGTAAATTAGTCATAGAGTTATAGCCAAAGTAACTTGCTCATACTGATGCTGCTAAATTCGGTCTGGTCATCCGGGCTTACTTGCCCTCTGGTTACGAAAGGGTAATGGAGTAAAAATAAATAAATATTATTATTAAATTTGTCATAAGTTTCCTAAAAATTAAAAATGAAGGATCCCCTTGGGATACACATACCACTGGTTGAGAATAGGGCCTGAATACCAGTTTTCTACATGGTACCTGGACTACAATTTTTACAAATAGGTGAGTTGCTTAAAAGTGACAGAGAGATTGTGACGATGTTGGGGGATTTGAGTCTGAATATTGCAGAATAGAATTTGTTTGTTTCCCCAGTCAGAGCACCTGCAGGCCTTCATTTAGAACTGACAGGTCCCTCCACATTCCACAGAAGAGATGCTCTGGCTGTGATCTTTTCTTGCCCAGTCTGAGTGAAATTCAAACATATCCCTGCTAATCCTTTTATGGATGTCGTAATTAAAGGCATGGCACTAGGCCCTCCATATATTACGAGTGGACAATTTATATCAACAATCAGGTCTGGAGAGGGGGTGACCTTGCATTCTCTCTAAAAGTCATAAAACCTGAGATTAAAAATCAAGTTACATTTTATTAATTTGGAGTTGGGCGGGGATAGGTAAACTAAAGGTTCATCCTCCGACCTGCTTTCCTGCCCTAACCCTGCCTAGGGGCTGGCTTCGGGACACCCCCTAAGAGGGGCTTATAACATATTCTGTGTTGGCAACTAGAGTCTCTCTTGGTTTAAACATCATCGAGGAACCAGAAGTCTGAACATCGCAGAAGAGTTACCCTTTAATCTTTGGACATTATCTGCTGGAAGTCTGCTTGAAGAAGAGCCCTGCAGACTTCCACTTTGCTTCTTGGACTCTGAACTCTGTCAGAACTCACAATTCCAGGACTGTTAAGTATTCTTCTTTTATTCCCTTTTATTTTACTGTTGTAT
Source organism: Nanorana parkeri (assembly GCF_000935625.1). Taxonomy (NCBI): domain Eukaryota; kingdom Metazoa; phylum Chordata; class Amphibia; order Anura; family Dicroglossidae; genus Nanorana; species Nanorana parkeri. The sequence goes on from NW_017306483.1 coordinate 931,999, forward strand.
ATATATTGTGTCTCTTTTTATTAAATCTTTCTCTGTATATTTTCTGCACCATTATTTGTTTAAGTGTTTTGAATAGTCGCAGCATTTGCTGTGTTCCGAAAAACACATGGTGGCAGTGGAAGTTTGGTGGGTAAAGGGTTAACTGCGGAGTTACCCAACCCTGGTGACTATAGCTCTCAGTCTGCTGCCCTGAGATTGTGTCCTGCGAGCTGGGGAATCTCTGTGCAGGGTGAGGCTGAGAGTGGTATCGCCACGTCCTTGTGACGCTCACGCTCGGTTCAGACTTGTGTATGGTCACGTGGGATTGACGTACAGCGGGTTTGGGCCGGGCATACGTCACAGAGATGAGCTCATCAGTGTACTGCTTCTCCTTACACTGTCCAATCACAGGCTGGGGGTGAGAATGATCAAGTCCCCTCCCCTGCCAGACAGGCTCATGCTGTATGGCAGATCTGTGTATTTCTACCAATTAAAAAAAACTCTCTTTCATGTATTTCATTAAATGTATGTAGCTGTTTGCCTGGGGTTCAGCTTTAACTCAACAGCGTTCTCCTTTGCCAGTTACCAAGTCCAAAACATGTTACTGTCCCCCTCACACCACCACCCCCCAGTGTGTACAAATGCAATATTTACTGTAGCTGGTCATGTGATTTTAGAGAAATTGAGTTAAAAACAAAGTTTGAACTGACAAACTCAGGAGAACAGGAAAAAATCCTATTCTGGTTCTATTCTGTGAGGGCTCTTTGCAAACACCCGGGTCTGAGTATATATTGATGTTGCATTTCACCCACTTCTAGCCATGCTCTCTTTCCTGGGGGTTAATTCCAGTGCTTTCTCCACCCTCTACCTTCTATTGGGTCTCAGGGATATTGGACAGCTCACGCCACACACCACTTAGCCCTTAGGACTCCATTGTAACCCCTGTGAGGAGATGTTTTGGGTAATCGTCTTGAGCAGCCTCATTATTCAAAGTGTGCCCATCCTCAGCTTTTGGTCTCATGCATGCTGTGCTTTCTGTGTCGACCCCAAGGGGTCGATTAATAAAAGCTTTAGAAAACTTTGGGGTTGTCTATAGTAACCAATCAGTTGTCATGTTTCATTACTTAGAAGGCCCTGATAGGTTAGTTTTGGGTATCTGTTCCATATTGGCACCAATTTTCTTTGCTCCATTTTCTTAGATTAATCCTTGTTTGTCTCTTCTGGTGCACCCCATGTGACAGATCAGAAGATCATTTCTCCAGCCAGACGTCAATGTGTGAGCCTTTAATCACATGGACCATGACTCCCTGCAAGCCGAGAGGCAGGGTCAGTCAGAAAGAAGATATCAAGTCTTCCACTTTATTTTTAAACAGAACTAAGCCAAAAAAACGGGGTGAGTTTTACTATTATTATGCTAAAGATAAATATTTACTGTCTGTTCTTTTCCACTAAAGTGTACCTGTCACCTAATCATGCTTGAAAAGATCCGCATTTGTTTGTCAGGTTAGTAGTAAATAGTTATGAAAGTGCCTCGGCAGTGTTATTAGATCCAATATAATTTTCAGTATGCACATTCTGACTTGTTCTTGCTGTGTTTATTCTAATGCTGAACTCTACACACATTCATGCAGCTCTGTATTCATTTTTACATCACTAAATGTTTTTAAAAAATACAAGCAGTGTAAGTACCAGAATTTGAAAGTGGGTTGAATGATGCTGGCCATCAGACCGAGGTCATAAAAAGCGGCAGAAAACTGTACTGCAGGGTAAATCTCTAAACTGATGCTGAATATTTAAGCAAACGCTTGTTTTGTTATTTAATGTACTTTTATCTTGTGGCTGGAGTTCTGCTTTAAATGTATTTTTTTTAAATGCAAGCAGTGTAGGTACCCGAACGTGACCTGGCATCAGCCTCTAGTGATCCCCTTTAGAGCAAAGCTTAGGAAGCAACACAAGAAGCCAATCAATTGGGCTGCAGTGCTCATTTGCTAAGAAATAGTAAACCAAACCCAGGGCCACCTGTTTCCTAGCAACCAATGAGGCTGTGCAACCTGCTAGGATGCAGGAGGGTGCACGATAACAACTAATGATGCTGTGGGGCCATAAGCATTTTAGCAACCAATGAAGCTGTTCACAGCCTCATTGGTTGCTTGGACATTGAAGGCCCCCATACCATCATATTTTGTTATGGTGTGCTCTCCTGTGTCCTAGCAAATAATGCAGACATCCCAACTCTCCCGGACGCTCCGGGAGTCTCCCGCTATTTGATAGCAGCTCCCGGCCGCCCGGGAGAGAAACACTTCCCTGCGATCGTTTTTTCCCCCCTTTTCTGACATCGGGAGCCGCGGCCCGACCGCCAGTCAGAAAAGAAAGAAAAAAGGCATACGTACCGTACTAATGGCTATTTCAATAGCCAATAGCAAACTAGCTAATGCACCTACCCACTGCTGCTGCCAATCAGCAGAGGGGGACCTGAATTTTTCTATCAGGTCCTCTTCTGGTGATTGAAAGCAGCAGAGGGCGGGTGCAATAGCTAGATTGCTATTGGCTATTGCAAAGTGAAATAGCCAATAGGAATGTAGCTATGCTTTAGTCAGAATACTAAAAAAAAATTAAAAAAAGCATGCAGATAGCAAAGAAGCTATTGCTTCCTGTGCTATCTGCCATCATTTCAGGGGGGTGCTCTCTCCCAGCCCCCCCTAACTCCCCCTCCGCGGATGGGGGTGGGGGGAGAGGGCACCTCCCTGAAATGAGAGGGACACCTCCCTGAAATTGCTTCTTTCAGGTAGGGATCCCTGAATAATTACTATCATCAGTTGTTAGGATGCTAGCGGTTGGCCTGCACAGTGTCATTGGTAGCTAGGACGCATTGGGGGTTCACCATAAAAATCAATGATGCTGTGGGGTTGCCAGCATCTTAGCAACCATTGATGCCTTGTGGCCCACAAAGCATCATTGATTGCTGAGATGCTGGAGGCCCCATAGCAGCATTGCATGTTATGTTGAGCCCACCTGCGTCCTAGCCACCAGTGAGATTGTGCACAAGCAGGGCTGTAGCTACCATGGGGCGAGTGAGGCACTCGCCTCAGGTGCAGCTGAGAGGGGGCGTAGCCAGGGCCAGCCTGGCTGCGTCCCCTCGCCCCTGTTGCCATGGCAAGCACAGGGCGCCATTGGCAACAGGGGCGCCATCGCATGACGTCGCATGACGCTGTGCGTGGCACAGGGTGACATAACACGTCTGTTGGGGGGCACAATTTTCTGTTCTTGCCTCGGGCGCAAAAGGAGCTAGCTACGGCTCTGTGCACAAGTCAACAATGATGCTGTGCGGGCCACACAGTATTGTTAGTTGCCTGGATACAGTGAGGTGGGCAGGAGAACTGGCCAAATTGTACACATGTTTGGCGCATTGTGAACAGCATGGGTTCTGGTCAACTCATGGTCCCCCCAAACCTGAACCTAGTGAGTATGGAGACACATCTATAAGAACACGGTGTGGATATCAAAGTGTCACTTTTATGACAAGGTTGGCACAGAGATTTAAAAACGTTTTTTTAATATATATATAAAGTTCAGACTGAATTTCATTTGTCGCTGAATTTTTGTTTGTCACTTTTCGAGCAATTGGAGCATTTTGTTTATCTCATTATTGCATATTTTGTTATTTATCGCTTGTAGTATTTTGGTCACATTAGAGGTTTTTATGTACAGTATATAAATATAATAAAGGATCCTGTACAGCCAAAGCATCACAGCAACCAAGTACCACAAACAGCCCACAACGTCATAGCAACCAAGGACCCTGTGCTGCTGACAGCATCCTAGCAATCAAGGACCCTGTACAGCCCACAGTGTCATAGCAACCAAGAACTCTGCAACTGTCAACAGCATCATAGAAACCAAGGACCCTGTAGAGCCCACAGCGTCATAGCAACCAAGGACCCTGTGCAGCTGTCAACAGCATCATAGCAACCAAGGACCATGTGCAGCCCACAGCGTCATAACAACCTCTATTTTCCTAATCTCCGATCTGGCGGTGTTTGTCGCAACCATAGCGACATATTAGTAAAGTGCCACAAACAAGAACTGCCTGAACCACCAAAGTGACATCACTGAACATCTGACCCCTGACTCTCAACTTTAGGGTCAGAAGTCATGATATGAATCTTCTATGCGTAAGCATGCCAAAGTATACCGATTACTATATGAATCAGTAAAAACAATCATGTATGTACGCAGACTGTTTATTCAGACATGAGGAAGCGTAAACACGCAAAGATAGGGGGACATTAACCATTACATGGCCAGACCGTTAGCCCCCCCAAGATAACCCCTTATTTGCCAGACTCAGCGGGAAGCCCCTGCCTCTCATTGTCGGTCGTTTCATGTGCGTTTATTAGATGTCTCCCCGGGGAACAATGAAGTCATCTAGGTGATGACATCGGCCTTGTCATTAGCGGCTGAAGTAATGAGCATTCTGTCATTGTCACCTTCCTGCTTAGAGAGGACCTGTCATCTCCCCTCTATGAAGGGCTTGCAGTGTTTTAAGACACTGAATCTGGTGGGGAAGTTCCCTGAGACTCCGGCTATCTATGAGCTGTCAGCCATCTCTGTCTTTCCTTCTTCCTCTCAGGAGGATATGAATGGCCTGCCCTGTGTCAATGTTGTATCCAAAGCAAACCAAAACACGCCTGGAGCCGATCCAAGCTTAGTACTGAGCATCAAACCAGTACAAGAATGAAGATGAAAGGACTCGCTACTGATACAAACACATGAATTTCCCACAAAGCCACAATGAAAGTCTTCCTCCTTTATTTATTTATTCTGCTTTATAGATAATACATCAGGTAGTATTAACTCTTTCGCTGCCAAAGCCATTTTAGCAATACATGTTATAATCCACATTTTGGGCCTACAAATTATCTAAACCCCCCCCAGAATTCTATATTTCTTGAAAGCACAGACCCTGTAGAATAAAATGGTGGCAGTTGCCAATTTTTATGTTGCATGTTATTAGCGTAACTCTTTATCAAACCCAACATTTCCGTGAAAAAATGCACGTAAGTTAATTTAGTCCATACAAAACACAATATAATAACCATTTTTGGTAAAAATATAAAAGATGTGTAAATAGATACCCAACACGCAAAGCTCAAAAATTACACGTGACCATGAAATGCCGAAAGACGATGATACCTCAAATTTTCCATAGGCAACGCTTTAAAAGCCTGTACAGGTCATCAGTTTAGAGTTAACCATAAATATTGACCCTAGAAATATTGCTCTTACTCTGGCAGATGCGGCGATAGCTAACATGTGTGGCCAATCGTTTCTATAAGAAGTGTTTGCATTAGTATGTGTCTTTACACAGTAACAAAGGACTTTAAAAAAAAAATTGGGGTGTTTTAAATTTCTTTTATTTTAAATGTTTCTTTTTTTTTTTTTTACTTAACTTTATTGCTATCACATAGGGGAGCTCACAAGCCCCCTATGTGATAGCACTTTAGTGATGACAGGTGCTCTTTAAGGTGAGAGAGGCCTGGGGCACGCACTCCCCTATGGGTAAGGGAAGTTTAACTTGGAAGCAGCCTCTTGCAATCCTCTAGACCAGGGGTCTCAAACCTCCGGCCCTCCAGCTGTGGTGGAACTACAAATCCCATGAGGCATTGCAAGATTCTAACAGACATGACTCCCGAAGAGAGATGCATCATGGGATTTGTAGTTTCACCACAGCTGGAGGACCGGAGGTTTGAGACCCCTACGTGTAGACGGCCACATTTATAGTGGGAGAGGGAGGGGCAGAATCAGGGACATTACAATTAACTCTAAAAATAAAAATATACTAGACGGTAGAGATTTTTGGCAGAAGAAACTTACAAAGTATCTTCTGCCGAAAAAGGTCTTCCTCTTTCCCGTAGCAATTTTCTTTTTGTATATACTGCATGACACATACACCGGGCCCTAGAACACCCCCTGCTCATTTCATGGGCCAGATGCCGGGAAACAATGTAACTCATGCGCAGGAGTTACATCCTCAGGTAACCCCAATGGTTGAAGAGGATTGTTGCGGGACCCAGAAGAATCGGCAGTGGAGATGTTGGTGGTGGGGGATACAGCAGTGGCACTGGTGTCTTGACCCATCAGCACTGGACAACCGCACAGGAGGAGATAGGTGTGTGCCAAAATCTGAATGTATGCTGAGCATAATGGAATATTTTGGTTAAATCTCAACCCCACCAAAAAAGTTTACTTCCACTTTAATGATGAATTAGCTGAAATCTACCCTTGCAGTGCCTCTCCCCACCACTGCAGTGTAAGGATTAAATGCTTGTTAAATCTAGGGGGGGAGGTAAAGAGGCTGCAATACTTACCTTACTCTTCGATCCAGGGATCTCCCCTTCTCCATGATACTCCTGGCTATGGGCAATTCCTCAGCACCATCACGTACAATGCAGGGCTATTAACTCTGCATTGTATGTGGAGGGGGCAAGCTTGTGACTGCAGCCAGGAGCCCCTTAGATTATTTAGATTTTGTTATATTCCCAGAGTTCAGCTTTAAACGTTCCTTTCAGTGCCACTATCTGTCAATTGGCCACTGTTTTACTGTTCCATGTGCTTTGCTGTTAGGGCCCAAATTGGCTTTGCCTCCTCAGTGTACCATGCTTTCCACTGTGCCTATGCCTTCCACTATTCCACTGTGTCCTTTGGCACCCTGTCTTCTTACTGTCCCAAACAGGCACTGCCATTCTCAAAGTGTTCCTTGTGCACTGTGCATGTTGAACGCTCCATACTAATGCCACTCTGTCGCTCTATGACGCACTCTGCCTATTTCCTCTTCCTCCCATGCAGTCTCATGGGCCCAATCAATGCCCATTCTGTGTGCCAGAGTCTGTCTCTGTGCTCTGTGGCCTGCCACTGTCTTGCTGTTTGACGCCATCTCATGATACTTTCCTAACGCACAGAAGTGTCAATGCCCCCAACCCAGACCCTTCAGAAGTTGAAGTGCCCCCATCCCAACACGGACCCTTCAGAAGTCTCAGTGCCTCCAACTCGACACAGACCCTTCAGAAGTCTCAGTGCCTCCAACCCAACACAGACCCTTTAGAAGTCTCAATGCCCCAAACCTAACACAGACCCTTCAGAAGTCTCAGTGCACCCAACACAGCCCCTCTAGTGTGCCAATGTCTCCCTCCGTGCCCTTCGAGTGACCCGTCCCAGTGGGAGAGCTCGTGCTGTTTCAATATAATAAATGATTATCTGCTGAGACATACGAACGCAGGAAAACTTCTATTGTGTATCATACAAAGAAGGAGTTTAATCCACACAGACTGTGACCTTTACAGTGAGGGAGAGAGAGGGAGAATCAGGGGAGAGGAGTGCCACAGAGGATGGAGAGGGGGGAAAGCTTTGTGCAAAGTCCACAACCCAATACAAGTATGACGAGAAAGATAAAAAGAACTGTACACTATTCCTATGTCTACAATATGCATGTAACTAAAAGCTATAAAACTACAGCCCTTTCTGGGAAAGCAAAGTGTACCATAATATAATATAATAATAATATTTTATATAGTGTATGTATAACTAAAACTTTTCATTTCAGTTTTGGATCCAGTAGGGAAATGTTAAAAAAACAATTGGCTGTATACATTCACTTTAATTAATATAAGTGAATTATATAACTAGACCCTGTCCCACTGCCTTACATCCCACTGCCTTACATGACCTTATTATATCTGATTATTAGATAGTAAGATTATACTAAATTGGATATGATGGATCTGTATCATTTACAATTGGGATCTATTGTTATTGAATTTAGGGGTAAGGGTCATGTTTTGCAGCTAATATTCAACCAGGATTATATTCATTCATTACAGGTATACAGGTACATTTAATGTACATTTATATAGCACCAACAATTTACATACTGTATATTCACATTGAGATACAATTCAAGAAGATGTTGGAGAGATAGAGCACATGTATGTAACCATTGCCACCCCAGTAGTATTATGGTTACATTTATATGTTCATTCCCTCCAGCGTTCTTTTGAATTATAATATTGTATCCTATTACTAACATGTCTTTATTTTCTATGATCCTCAGCTCCATCCAGTGGCCATAATGTGGTATTTTCCCCATCCCCTCTGTTCTGTAGTATATCTTTCGAAGAACATTCAGCCAATAAGCACACTAAGAGCATTTGTTTTGCTTCATTCTTATAACAGGTGGTCAACTCGCATAGAACTTACGTTACGGTGCACTGCCAGAAATGCTACATGCACATTTTTTGGTGCATTAGGTAGCCCATTCAAATCAATGGGCTGTCATCGCGCAATGCATGTTAACATGTGGTATAACGTGCATAGTGTGAATAAGCCCTAAAAAAAGATGATTGGTTGCTACACTATACAATCCAAATTATGTCGTTAACCCTCCAAATTATTGAGTCCAGATGTTTGCAGTGAAGGATACTGTTAATACTACAGCATACAAAGACATTTTACATAATTTTGTGCTTCCACCCTTGTTGGCAACAGTTTGGTGAAGACTCTTTTCTCCATAAAGTCATGTCTGATGGATGTGTTAGGTTTGTTGTTCAGGAACTCGAGCGGCCTTAACAGAGCCCTGACCACAACCCTACTGAACACCTTTGGGATTAACTGGAACATCAATTATGAACCAGATCTTCTCATCTAACATCAGTACCCAACCTCAACACGAACACCTTTGGGATTAACTGGCACATCAATAATGAACCAGGTCTTCTCATGCAACATCAGTACCCGACCTCAACCCTACTGAACACCTTTGGGATTAACTGGAACATCAATTTTGAACCTGATCTTCTCATCCAGCATCAGTACCCGACCTCAACCCTACTGAACATCTTTGGGATTACCTGGAACATCAATAACAAACCAGATCTTCTCATCCAACATCACTACCTGACCTCAACACTACTGAACACCTTTGGGATTAACTGGAACATCAATTTTGAACCTGATCTTCTCATCCAGCATCAGTACCCGATCTCAACCCTACTGAACACCTTTGGAATTAATTAGAAAGTAAATTGAGAGCCAGGTCTTCTCATCCAACATCAGTACCTGACCTCACAAATGTTCTTTTGGCAGAATGGACACAAATTCCCATAGACACACTCCAAAATCTTGTAAAAAAGCCTTCCCAGAAGAGTGGAAGCTGTTATAGCCATGTTAATGAACATAGATTTGGAATGGGTTGTCCAACAAACTCACATAGGTGAGGTAGTGAGGAGTTCCCAAACTTTTGGCCATGAAGTGTATGTGCATCAACAATTGTTCTTCTTTCAGACACATATGCAAAGGAGATGAGCCGTCTTTTTAACAAATAAAGCCCATTTCCCTTGAATAGCACAATTCTGGTGGGCTGTTGTTAAATTTGTTTTGTGCAGATGAAAGCAAATCTTAAAAGTGACTTGCAGATAAAGGATACTAAAACAGAGAAGTGAGATTAAAAAGGAGAAGTCAGGAGGTTTTGCTGTAAGCTAATATAAACAGAGTAATAACAAAAGAAGATGATATAAAACCTCATATTCGAAAGTGACTGAAGGGTAACCTGTACCATACATTTTTTGGTGGAAATATAGTAGCCGTATGATTTCTTTCTTATTAATAGTGATGACTGAAGTGGCCTGGGTTTGGTTTACTTGGACGTTCTCCAAACCGAGCCAAAAATCCAGCAAATGTCCAAGCAAATAAAAACCAAGGGACCCCTGTGTCCTAGCAACCAGTGATTCTGGCTATATGCACTTTGTGGCTCAGAGAGATAATCTGACAGCATACAGCTGCTGATATGCTCTCTCTTTAGAAAATATATAATGCCCTGCAACAACAGTGTCATGGGTGCACCCAGTAGTCACATGGTTCAATGCAAAAAATATGAATTCACATTTTAAGTCATTTAATTTGGAAGACTGAGGACATCTTTTGGAAAAGAAGACGTATTTCAGGGGGCATCTCTGGATTGATGGAGACTATTACAGCTTGATACTCTGTACACTGCCTGGGGACCCATTTTAGTAAAATAAATGCCCAGAGTTGGCCTTTAAGTTACTCAACACTGGAAAGCAGAACAGGTTATAGGTACAAAAGCTTGCAAGTTTCACCTTTAACAACAGAAAGGAACAGAACAATGAAAGAGAGATGCTATAAAGAAATCATTATCCGGCAGGCAGGAAGTTATTTATTTATTATTATTGCTATTATTTTTAATATTTTTATTGATATTATTATTTATTCATGCCATCCTTGAGTATGAAGTGACACTTCTGAGACACTTATGGATGTTATTAGCCTACAAACACTGCACCATGGGCCAATGCTGGCAGCTATGGCAGAGATAGCAAGGATACAATTCACATAGTTGTAGACTGAAGGAGGTTTAAAGCTTTGTCTGCAAGTGCTATGAGGTCAATTAAGCCTGTGAGACCCAAATGTCAGGCCATGGCATGGAGGGCAAAACTTAGGCACCGTGCCACCCTGGGCACACAAGGCAGTCCCTTGTCTGTGACTCCTGAGATTCCAGACAGAGAGGGCAGAGCTGCTGGCACTGAAATCCCTCTCCCCCCCCTGTGATATTTCCCCTGTCCAAGCTTCAACCCCCACCCCAGACCTTTACTGACTCAGGGGAGTGAATGGAAGTTATTATACCATGTAGTGTGTCCCCTCTACATAGGGACACACAGAGAATGTGACCAGTTATTAGGGCTACAGCAGAGCATGGGAGGTAGAGGATGGGGCAGCACTGTTGTAGGAGCGGATAGGGGTGTGAATAAGGGCGACATTGTACAGAAGGGACCTCTCAGCTCACCACGAGCCCCCAACAATGCAGACGGCAAAACTGGAATAAAAAAATCTTCACTCTGACTCATGACAACCAAAAGGATTTCTTCTTTCATTTTCACAATGCAGTGTTAGCAAATGAAAGATACACATGGCTTGGTTTCTATGGCCAATAACCCTCTTGCTCCTTTTGTTGCATGTTTTAAAAGTCTGCAAAGCTAAAAATCAGTGCCCAGAAAAAGTTAAAAATACAAAAAGCATCTCTAGCTGCAATCCTTACTCTATCTCTGGTGCTGTCTCCTGCAGTAAGCCACCTTGGCCACTAGATGGTGCTGCTCTATCAGGTAAACACCACTTCCTGTTAGCCCAGGGCATTAAAGACCTGCCCCCTGGGGGCATCGCATCAGGTCACTCTGGACTCACAGGAGAATGCTGCAGAGAGCATTCATGACCTGTCCACTGCCAAAGACAGAAGAACAATGCTGCTTGTACTGTCAGAATGTTTACTCTAATAAAATAAACAGTTCTCTATGTATGAAAATAGGCCAGGATCTGAAATTAAGGAGATTCCCAACTTATTTTCACAAATCAACAAAAATAATAACTTGAGTTCATTTATTTGCGCTAACTTTAAAGGAGAACTATGAGGCGAGTGCTTTTCACTCACCTCTTAGTTCTAGCCGACCTGTGACAATGAGACTGTCACAGGTCGGCTCAGTGGATCGGGAAGTGAGCGAACACATACCGGCGTTCGCTCACTTCTCGATCCTATCATGGCTCTCTGCCGTGACAGGGGAGGGGCTGGATTCCCCGCTCCGATCCGCCAGCGCTGACTGGCGGAACGGACGGGGGAGGGATCTTTAAGACAAAAAAATTAATGTAATAGCTGTGCAAAAATATATACATTTATTAACTAAGAATCAGTGCAAAAATGATAATCAAACGATAATTGGTGATACACAAGAAATCAATTGGATCAAAGTATCAATAATATTGATCAACACAGATAATGAGAAAAATAAAACCGCAGGATATTATTTCAAATATAAATGAAACAAATCTCAGTATCTCCTGGAATGCAATTAGTAGCTTATCATTAGCTTAGCAGAATGTAACAACACAATGTACAGATTTGACACGTGATCTCTCTCAGACAACAAATATTAAACAGCTCAAAATTTTTACTGCGCAAGATATATCATGCACAGAACTGGCTATTAGCCCAGTTTCTATTTAAGGCAAAAACAAACTTCCACTAAATTATTTTTAATTTTAAGTATACACCACAACCACACCGTAGACTAGAAACTGAAATCAGTTTCAGAGAGATGTACATATACAGGTGAAACTCGAATAATTAGAATATCGTGCAAAGTTCATTTATTTCACTAATGCAACTTAAAAGGTGAAACTAATATATGAGATAGACTCATTACATGCAAAGCAAGATAATTCAAGCCGTGATTTGTCATAATTGTGATGATTATGGCTTACAGCTCATGAAAACCCCAAGAACCCCAAATCCACAACCTCAAAAAAGTAGATTATTACATGCAATCAATAAAACAAGGATTGTACATAGAACAATATCGGACCTCTGAAAAGTACAAGCATGCATATGTACTCAGTACTTGGTTTGGGCCCCTTTTGCCGAACTTACTGCAATTACTTTTGCACGATATTCTAATTATTCGAGTTTCACCTGTATGTGTATTTGCCTCCCAAGATTGGAAAAGAGACCGATCGTACTGCAGTTAGAGTGATCTAAATTCAAATCTCGATGCTACTAGGACCAATCGGTTTAGTCAGATGTATATGGCTATTCAATTGCCTGCAGATAAATAGAAATGATACTTTACCTAAAAAGTGTTAAATCTTTTTGTCTGAGAGATGTCAGTTTTGTGTCGGTTCCCCTGGACAGCCCGTCAATCAGCTTCAGATCTCCCCTCTCGTGTGTATAAAGATCCCCCGTATGAAGCTCATCCAGTATCAAGAAGAAGAACCCAGTATGAAGAAAAAGAATAAGAAAGCTGTATACTCTTCTCCTAACTTTTTATCACGCAAAAACGTGGGCCTGGTTTGCTTATCTTTTACTTTTAATTATGATGCCGGAGGGGCGTGACTTTTTTAGCACGATCCCTGTGACTACCGGAAGAGGGTAATGTTGGATTAGAAATCACTTTTGGACCTTTCTTTAAAACTTCAACATAAGATTGAGAAGAAATTTGATGACACATTGGTTACCTTAAAGTCCTTCACTGATATAACATTATACCCAACCTAATTATTTCTACTTAAAACATAAACGCATCAAACTGATAATATATGCTAATATGTATCAATAAGTATAACCACACAATATATATAATGAATATAGGTTGAATGTTATAAGAATATATATATATATATATATATATATATATATATATATATATATATATATATATATAAAGT